>NC_052163.1:81443136-81743136 GCF_902713615.1 Scyliorhinus canicula
TGTCCTGGGATGTGATGGGTAATATTGTCAGGCTTTTGTTTGGTATGAATTTGTCTAAAAAGGGTTTTTATTGTTGTCCTTCAGCCCTGCAACCTGAAAAGACACTCCAATCTGTAGATTATTCGGAAAGAGTTAATGTTCCCCAGTACTCGCATTTGTACGGGGTCCTAATTGTTGAATAGATAGCACTTACTATTTAATAGACTCCACCAATATAAAATGGGGGTACGATGGCACTGTTTGTTGTGGAGAAGTTGGCTAGATTCTCCGATTCTGAGGCTATGTCGGCGTGGGAACGGTGGCATTTTAAGCCAGAAAAAAATGGCATATAACGGTCACCGATTCTTCGTTTTGCTAGGCACTAGCATGCCGGCAGCGTAGAGCACCGGGCTCTAGCTGCCATTACGGCCAGGAGAATTACCGGGTCCGTGGCCATGCATGCGCACGGCGGCAGCCTGCAGCGGTTGCGCTGTGCTACATGGCAGAGACCGCTCGTGGACCCGGCCCGCGAAATAGTGTCCCCCCCCACCTTGGCTGGCTCGTGCACCGCAGATCACACCTCCGCAGTGCCCCCAGCCCCTCGTAATGTCCCCCTGCCAGCGGATTGGCTCTATCCCGACTATAGCGATGCTGGACTGAGTTCCCAGCCGCCACGCTGAGTTCCCGACGGATAAGACCACACGCGACCGATGGCGTTAGGAATTGGGCTGGGCGGGGGTGAGGCCAATGATACGTGGCGCAGCATACTGTCCGAGTATGCCACTTTGGAGGGAGCGGAGCAGTGCAAAAATGCTGCCGCCCCGATTTGGTCGGGAACGGTGATTCTTCGACCGATCGCAAAACGCGTTTTTGGCCTCGGCGACTGGAGAATCCAACCATGATTACTGAAGACATTAAACTTGGAGTCGGAGAAGTCTAAACTTGCTTCCTCGTTCTTATTATAGAGTAACTATCGAAGCTTAACATATATGCAATAGACATTTGAGGAAGGGAAGAAAAACTTCTTTCAGCATTGGTTTTATGTGCAATGAACATAATATTGCTGCTGGTGGATATTCTGATCTCTGTGTTTTCATTGCAATACTTGGTGGGAGGTGGCAGATAGTCACAGCAAAGCAGTGTAGCTAAGACTTCATTTTTGCTGCCTGAGGCTAGAATTGAGAATAGTTACAGTAGGCAGTTCTGAGTAAAAATGAACAGTGTTACAAGTCTTTTCAGGAAACCCACAAATGGGACTAATGACCTTGAAATAGTCAGCTGATAATGCTTGTTCCTTGTACAATTGAACAAGTTTTAGATATTGGTTCTGACTCCACTGTTGGTGATAAGTGGTACATTTGTTGGTATAACATTCAGAACCTGGTTTAATTTTTTTTAATGGAGGCTTTGCAGAGCCGTGGCCATTGGTTCAGAGCTGATGTTAGGAAGCACTTCTTCACACACACATAGTAGTATCTGGAACTGTGTCCCTCAAAGCAGTTGAGATTAGGTCAATTTAAATTTCAAAACTGAGATTGATGAGTTTTTTGTTATTTATGAATGGCTATTAAAAACAAGTAAGAAGTCTTACAACACTCCAATCACTAGCTTTCGGAGCACTGCTCCTTCCTCGGGTGGAATTTAAAGAAGCCCTGACAAGTTGCTACACCTGTGCATTTCACCTGAGGAAGTAGTGTGTTGTAAGACTTTACTGTGCTCACCCCAGTCCAACGCTGGCATCTCCACATCATATTAAAAACAAGGCAGATAAAGAGCTAAACAGCCATCATCAATTTAATGGCAGAACTGGCTGAATGGCCTTCTCTTGTCCTTTGTAGAAGTTTCAAAGCTGGTCACTAAACAAAGCAGTTCCAGGTACCAGTATTATTTTGAGATAGTGGATTAACTGGCTGGAATTTTCCAATTTCTTGTCCTGCAACTACCAGATTCAGTACCAATTTCTTACAAGGAAAATATTTGCAGGACAATGAGGAAAGAACAAGGAATGTGACTAGATCAAAGGTGTGCCTTGAAGGCTCCACAAGTGCGCCGCAAAATAAGATTCCAAATGATTGAAATAAACTAAATCTAATCTTCGTTTTCAGTTCATTGGTTAGTATCTCCAAGTCCTGATGAACCTCTATTCTCCTACACATGCGCGGCTGAGAATAGGCCACGCATGTGCGGTTCGGATTTAAAAAGTTGATTATACAAAGCGTGCACAAGCCGCACATGTGTGTTTGGATTTTTTACATTGGTGTTTTTTTTAAATCATCTGCGCACGCCTGGCCCTTTCCGCCAACATAAAACATTCGGAACCGCACATGTGCATCACTTTCCTGTCTGTCGCATGCGCAGGAGATGCCGTTTATTTTGTTTTTGCGGGGGGGGGGGGGGGGGACACACAACTGGAGATGTGGACCACTGAAGACAACTGCTCCGTGCGGCTGCATAAAAAGCATAAGCACAATAAGGGCACGAAAGCCTGGGAAAATCGAGAGAGACGGGGAGAGGTTGGGAATAAATAAAGAGAGAAGATGGGGGAAATAAAAAAAACAAAGCTCCCAGTAAGGGAAGAAGACAGGAGATAAGAAACAGGGACCAATAAAATTCAGAAAAGGACACAAATATTGTATTTGACATGTAATTGGTGATGAGGTTTTTGATGAGTTGGGTAAGCTGGGTCTGCGAGGACTGCGTTTACTGGAGCAGTGAGAGAGACGGGCTTCCAACACTTGAAGAAATGCAACTCGATTTTATTGAACTCTTAGCTATCATACATACTTTAACTGTGGGTTGACACTATGCTGAGTTGACTGGAGACCTGAGGCTAACCTGACCAGACTATCTTACTACCACATGGTGTATGTTCTAGTTGCTGCTCACAGGCTCTGACTGTCTCAGTGGCTGGATCCCAAGTGAGCGGGAAAACTAGTGCCCTCTGGCTTTATAGTGGTCGTGTCCTGTCTGGTGATTGGCTGCTGTGTTCTGTGTGTTCACTGGTCATCCTGTGTGTCAATCACTGCCTGTCTGTGCACCATCATATACCTGTCTTTATATTATGACAATTTTTATTGTAAGCTTCTTAAACTAATGAAAATGATATTAAATGGTGGCTTGACGTGTCTTTGGAGGTTTTGGAGATGAAAGGAATTTGCAAGGGCAGTTCAGTTGAAATGTTTTTATAGTATAAACGTGTGCCATGACAACCTAGATGAATAGCTCTTTCAAAATGCCAGCACAGAGATGCCATTTCAGGAAAATTACTGGCTTGATTGACACCTGATCAACTACTTTAAACATACATTCCCTCCACCATAGGCACTGTGGCTGCTGCAAGGCACACTGTAGCAACTTGTCAGGGTTTCTTTCACAGCACCTTACAAACCATCAGTATTTTTATTTAGGGGGACAAGAGCAGAAACTCCAATTTCCCCTCCAAATCACTCACCACCCTCAATTAGAACCAATCATATCACCATTACTTCACCTTCACTGAGACAAGATCCTGGAACTCCCTCCCTCACAGCATTGTGCTTGTACCTACACCACATTGACTGCAATAATTCAAGAAGACTGCCCATCACCACTTTCTCGAGAATAATTAATGCTGGCCTTGCCAGTGATGCTGACAACCCACGTATGAATTTCGTTTCCGAAGTATTAAAAACGTAACACTTTCTATTAGTCACCCATCCTAATACATTTTGCCTGCTCCTGTGAAGCATCTTAGAATATCTTCTTAAGTTAAAAAACTAAGTAAATGCTAGTTATTGTTTAAAAATATGAGGGCGGCACGGTAGCACAGCGGTTAGCATTGTTGCTTCACAGCACCAGGGACCCAAGTTCGATTCCTAGCTTCGTCACTGACTGTGCGGAGTCTACTGTGCCTGCGTGAGTTTCCTCCGGGTGCTCCGGTTTCCTTTCTCAAGTCCCAAAAGACGTGCTTGTTAGGTGAATTGGACATTCTGAATTCTCCTTCCGTGTACCCGGACAGATGCCGTAGTGTGGCGACTAGGGGAATTTCACAATAACTTCATTGTAGTGTTAATGTAAGCCTACTTGTGACAATAATAAGTTATTATTATAGCAGATTTCCTGTGATGTAGATCACTCAAACCTACCAATACATTGTTTTATAAACCGTGATGTCTGACCAAGAAAATGAGATGGGGAAAGTATTAAAGGGTGTGTGGCAGAGGGAGTGTAATGAGAAACCACAGTCCTTCTGGACCATGAGCAACTGAAGCCTGTGCTGTTTTAAGAATGTCCCAGACTCGTGATGGGAAAGCAGTACCTGTGCAAAGCAGATATTAATACATTTTTTCTGGGCTTCTAAATTGCAAGCACAGTTGCAATGATAGCCGTCTTGATCAACCAAACTCATCCAAAATAGTCTGACCACAGGGGTGACTAAGAATAATCTAGAGTTAAGGTGGTCTATTCACAACAAGTGGAATCAATATTGAATTGGATCCTGGTCGGTGTTCTCATTATAAGTGGAGGCAAGGATAATTATGTATATGTGGATGTGTTGAGTATTAGACTTCGGTTACAAAACACTATATCTGGAAATGATCAGACTTCCATTTTCTATATTAGTTTTCTTTCCTCTCTCCTTTTCTCTTCCTCTCCTGTACCTCAAATATGTAGGCAGACTGTGTTCATAGTTTATTGTAATACACCATAGGCAGATATTCTGTGTTTACTTGGTAACTGATGGCAGAGCTTCGGCCTCTCAAATGAAAGTTTGGAATCTGGTGGGTGCAATCAACAGTCTCCTATTAGGCAAATTCTTCTAATCTTAACCACGCTTTTGTTGGAATCTGCATGTTAAAGTTGTGGCATGGTCCGACTCTGGCAAATTTTAAAAACATGTGTTGGAACAGCATCTCTTGGCATCTGAAGAGCACAGACCAGTATTAAGAAGTGCTATAGTCTAGAGTTTGGTCTCTTAAAGAAGAGGTATTATGATGGAAGTAGTGGTAGGGAATTATTTTTTTTCAACATAGGATTAATGTATTTTTTTTTATTTTCAAGGATTTGCCACTCAAATACAACAATTATTCAAGAAGACCAGTATCCTCCCTACCTGTCAGTAAAAGTAAACTCAAGAGTGTGTCCTTTTACGGTAAGCTGATGCTATCTAATCACATACAAGGACAAGCAAGCAAATTTTAAAACTTGAAAGGTGGAATTTTTTACATGCAAAATTACATCACTTTTTCGTCACCAATATTGAACTGTTTAGCAGAAATAGTAGGATGGAAACAACCTGTTTCCCCAGTGGGGGGATAAACTACGATCCCTAATGGAAAACCATGGTCTAGTTATAACAAGTTTCTTGTGCTGATACCATGCCATCTAGCATTTTTATAATTCACATTTTTTCTCCACCCACCCATCCCTCCTCACCCTTATCTCTTCAACAACTTTGCGCACGCTCTCTCTTTCGCTGTCTCTTTCATTCTGGGATCAGGGTCAACAAGAACACCTTGATCAGACTATGCAGTTTGCTCATTGAGCAAGCTGCAAATTGTAAAGCACAGCAAGTGTTGTTACTGAATGTTACCTAGTGCTAGGGATTTTGTAATTTGTGACTTTGTGGGATCAGAATGAAAGGGGACTGATGGATTTGAGATTTCTTTTATTACTGGTACCAGGGTTTGATTTCAGTCCAATCAGTTGTGATCATCCAGCTGGAGATGATCATCCAGCTTGAAGGATCCTATTTGAAATTATTATGGGTAGCCTCTTTAAATTTCTACTCCCAACTTGGGAGCTTGCTCGGAAACTCTCCAAGCATGGCCTGTATGTGCCTTGGGCCAGTGCAACAAGCCTGCCGCAAACAGCACTTAGAGGAATCAACAGTGATTGGATAGAGTGAACACGCAATTTTGATATTAGTGGGCAAGGAGTGAGTGGAAGAACTGGATGTGGGGCTATGCTGTTGGGTGAAATGGAAATATTAGTTTGTGGTCCAGCACCCAGCTATTGTACTGTTGAGCTCTGCCTGAACAAGCAGCTGGGAGAATGGAGATAAATATTTGTTATTTTTTTTCTTTTAAATTTAGAGTATCCATTTTTTTTTCCAATTAAGGGGCAATTTAGCATGACCAATCCAACTAACCTGCACATCTTTTGGTTGTGGGGGTGAAACCCATGCAGACTTGGGGAGAATGTGCAAACTCGACATGGACAGTGACCCGGGGCCGGGATTGAACCCGGGTACTCAGTGCCATAGGCAGCAGTGCTGACTACTACGTCACCGTGCCGCCCCAAAGATGAATAAATATTAGGGTGGAAACTGCATGAATCTCCAAGAAAGACGGATGTGCATTTATGCTATGTCTTTTACAATCTCGGTACATTTCAAAATGCGTTACATAGAGTAACACAGTACGCAAGCTGTGATTGGTCCATCTGATCCATGCTGGTCATGTTCCACACGAGCCTTCTACTACATTATCACACTCTATTCCTTTCTCCTTTTGTATGTTTGTCTAACATCCCCTCAAGTGCAACTAATAGAGAGTGAATCAATCTCATCATTTTGTATAGATGTGAAAGCTCTGTTTGAATCTCTCAAGCCTGTTTTCAGAAAGACAGCGCTGCTTCTGGACAGGGCTGCTCCTGAATTCCCTTTGTACAGCTACTTGAGTTTTCAGTGTAAATTTCCTGACACTTTTGTGCTGGTCAAGATGACAAATGTTTGTTAGAATTTGCAATTATTTCATATCAGACCAACCAGTGTTAATAACAAACAATCCCATCTCAGTCCAGCACAGCTAATTGCAGTTATAGTTTCCTCCATTACACTCAACAATGTCCATTGACCTAATCTCTATTGTAGCAGTGAGACAGAGTCTCCATTTTTCACACCGCCTATCCCATGACCTCCGAGTGAGGTTGCTAATTTGTGACAAATTAAAACAAAATAACAGCATTAGATATAAAAATACAGCAGCTTTATCACATGCCTCCTTAACATGCAGGAAGTAACGTCCACTGTCTCATTGACAGTGGTCATGTCCTCAATGACAATGGTCATGTTTTTGAGTTTTTATAGAAGAGTTCAGGATCACAGTAATTTTGCAGGACCATGATGCATGTATTGAAAATATTTTAAAATTTTAAAAATTGGCCACTAAAATGGTTCTGTTCCTGATTATACGAAAATCAATGCAATCGGATTCTGCACAGCCTTCAGCGATCACTCGCTAATGTTAATTAACGTGTTAATTAACTGAAGGCATAATCATGTCAAACCCAGAACCAATGTCGACTAACGGTGGGTGCCATGCTTCAGTTCACTTCATATTACTTATCTATCAGTTTATCCTTCTGCTTCTTCTCCCTCAAGCACATATCTAACTTCCTCTTAAGTAAAAAAACAGGTAATACTTTCATGTGCAGTTCAGGTCTTCAAGTAACAGGGTCGGCAACTTGCCACTATAATTT
Organism: Scyliorhinus canicula; assembly: GCF_902713615.1. Classification (NCBI taxonomy): domain Eukaryota; kingdom Metazoa; phylum Chordata; class Chondrichthyes; order Carcharhiniformes; family Scyliorhinidae; genus Scyliorhinus; species Scyliorhinus canicula. Next base: position 81,450,577 of record NC_052163.1, read on the forward strand.
TGAAATTTTTTGCTTCCAAAAAACTGAAAAATAGAAAGACACACCAGAGCTCAAAATCTAGGCTTTGCAACTATTAAACCAAGAAAATGTGTAGTTTTAAAACTCTCTATATTTTTTATATGCCAATGAAATATTTTGTTATCACCTGAAATATTTTGTTATCAGTAATGCAGGAAACACGGCCGCCAGTTTATGTACTGCACGGTCCCATAACATTATAATACTAACTCATGTAATTTATTTGTTATGTTGATTGAGTGATACTAGTGGCCATCCCATTGGGAGAAATCCCTGTTCTTTGAAATTGTAACATGTGATCTTTTATATCCACATGAAGGCAGTCACAACCTCACTTTAATATCTCAACCAAAATATGGCATTGTCTTGCTGATGTTCAGTTGGGAGAAGTTCTGGCTCACTCGAATGGCAAAGAAGTAGAAGAATAGCTGTGTGAAGATAGTCTGGTAGTGGACATCTGCTTTACAAGTTTAGTGAGCAGGGTTAAGGAGGATTTTCTGAGGTGGATAGTCGCTCCCTTTGTTGGCTGGCTGGGTACATGCGGTCAAGATGAGCATTTTGCCAGTGCCTGCTGGTGTTTTTACCAAAGTCATTTTTTATGGGGGGGGGGGAAAGGTTGATTTCGTCATTTAAAGTGTTGGGTAAAGTGGCAAGGATTAGGAGGACGGTGCTCCAAAAAAGGCGACAGGGGGTTTGTCCCTTCCAAACTTGCTAATTATTGAATGGCAAACACTGGGAAGTTGCGGGGTTCGAGTAGGGAGTCGGAGACGTTGTGTGTGAAGTTGGAAGCTGGTTTCTGTAAGGAGTCGGGGTTGCGGGTGCTGGTAGCGGGTTTATGCCTAGGAGATGGAGACAAAGTATGGAGTCCCTGCCGGGGGGGGGTTCAGGTATATGCAGGTGTGGCATTTTGTAAAAAAGGGCCTTGGTGATTTATGGGAAGATATTGGAGGACGACAGGGCGTCTCAGGGAGGGAGGGGGCACGTCAAAGCCAAGTAGATGGCTCGGGGAGTGGTGGGGGGTTGTGTCAAAGTCAAGTGGGAGGAGGTGGGGATGGAGCTGGAAAAGGGATTGTGGTGTGAGGTGTTGCAGAGGGTGAATACCTCAACCTCGTGCGAGGTTGGGGTTGATTCATTTAAAAATGGGGCGCACCTGACTAAGTCAAGGATGAACCGGTTTTCAAAGGGGTGGAGGTTGTGTGTGAGCAGCGCAGTAGGAGTCCCAGCCAATCATGTGCATATGTTCTGGCCCTGTCTGAAGTTGGGGAGGTTTTGGGGGTCGTTCTTCAGCACCATGTCAACGATCGTACATGCGGACTTCAAGCCCAATCCCCTAGAGGCCAAATTTGGAATGTCCGAGATCATAGAATTTACAATGCAGAAGGAGGTCATTTGGCCCATCAGGTCTGCACTAGCTCTTGGAAAGAGCACCCCACTTATTTTTTAAAAAATAATTTTTATTAAGATTTTCACAAAATATAAACAACAAAACAATATTAACCAAACAACCATAAAAACAGAAACCAACCCCCCCCCCCCCCCAGCAACTACAAAAACAAACAAAAGAAAACAACAAAAAGGAAAGAGATAACACCCGCCACATCCAACAATTCTCCCTCCCACCGAACCAAACCCCCCCCCCCCCCCCCCCCCCCGGGTTGCTGCTGCCGCCGGCCTATTTCCCCACCGTTCCGCCAAGAAGTCCAGGAAAGGCTGCCACCGCCTAAATAACCCTTGCACCGACCCTCTCAGGGCGAATTTCACCCTCTCCAACTTAATGAAGCCCGCCATGTCATTGATGCAGGCCTCCACGCTTGGGGGCCTCGCATCCTTCCACTGAAGCAAAATCCTACGCCGGGCTACTAGGGACTCAAAGGCCAGAACACCGGCCTCTTTCGCCTCCTGCACTCCCGGTTCCGCTGCTACCCCAAATATCGCGAGTCCCCAGCCTGGCTCAACCCTGGATCCTACCACCCTCGACACCGTGCTTGCTACTCCCTTCCAAAAGTCCCCCAACGTTGGGCATGCCCAGAACATATGGGCATGGTTCGCTGGGCTCCCCGAGCACCTAGTACACCTATCCTCACCCCCAAAGAACCTGCTCATCCTCGTCCCGGTCATATGAGCCCTATGCAGCACTTTGAACTGTATGAGGCTAAGCCTCGCACAAGAAGAGGAGGAGTTCACCTTTTCCAGGGCATCCGCCCAAGTCCCCTCCTCAATCACCTCACCCAGCTGCTCTTGCCATTTACCCTTCAGCTCCTCCACCGAGGCCTCATCCACCTCCTGTATAACATGGTACACGTCCAAAATCTTCCCCCCTCCAACCCACAACCCCGAGAGCACCCTGTCCCGGAACCCCGCCACTTGCTGCCTGGCAAATGCCCTAACCTGCATGTACCTAAACATGTTCCCCGGGTGGAGCCCAAACTTCCCCTCCAACTCACCCAAGCTCGCAAACCTCCCATCTACAAACAGGTCCCTCAACCTCCTTATACCTGCCTTGTGCCAGCTAAGAGACCCCCCATCGACGCTCCCCGGGACAAACCGGTGATTTCCCCCGTATCGGGGACTCCATCGAGCCCTCCACCTCCCCCCTATGCCGTCTCCATTGCCCCCAAATTTTCAGGGTAGCCACCACCACCGGACTCTTAGTATACCTCGTTGGAGGGAGTGGCAACGGCGCCGTTACCAGCGCCTCCAGGCCCGTATTCACACAGGACGCCATCTCCATCCTCTTCCATGCCCCGTCCATTACCCACAGAAAGAGCACCCCACTTAAGACATCACCTCCACCCTATCCCCCTACACCAGTAACCCTACCTAACCTAAGGGCAATTTGCCATCGCCAATCCACCTAACCTGCACATCTTTGGACTGTCGGAGGAAACCAGAGCACCCGTAGGAAACCCACGCAGACACGGGGAGTGCGTGCAGACTCCACACAGTGACCCGAGCTGGGAATCAAACCTGGGACCCTGGGGCCTTGAAGCAACTGTGCTAACCACTATGCTACCTTGATGCCCACGATGCAGGCGGGTGCGAGAGCAGATGTGTTTTCATCTCGTTGATCACTCACAGGCAGGCCCCTATTGGGGTGGAGGTCACTTTCTCCGCCCTCTGGGCTGGCTGGGGGATTTAATGGAGTTTTTGTTTTCAGGCAAGGTGAAATTCGCCTTGAGGGGGATGAGTGTGGGGTTCCACAAGTGATGGGGTCTGTTTATATCACATTTTGGAGAGCTAGTTGTCACTACGGAAAGCAATGAGAATGTCAAAAGCAGAGACATGGCAATTATTTTTAGCAGACTGACTGGCTGTAGAAAGGAGTTATTTGAGTGGGTGTGAGTGGGTGGGTGATGATTTTCTTCCAAAAGTGCTGAGTAAAAAATATTGTAATTGAACATGGGGTTCTGAGTGATGAGGAAGGTGAAGTGATTGGAGATTATAAATATTTGGGTGATGTCAGTATTCGGTGCTAATGAAATGTGCTATTTTGATATACAAGGCTGAGATTGAATTACGACAGAGTAAAAGAAACATCAGAGAAAGGGGCTGGGAGGTCTCTTGATGTCACTGTTCAGCGCAAGAGCTGATTGAGATTAGGGAAGAGAGGTTACCAACAGGTTTGGGCAGAAAATTAATTGGTACTATTCTGCAGGTCAAGCAGCATCTGTGAAGGAAACAGTTAGCATTTCAGTTCAAATTCTGATGAAAGGTCATCAATCTGAAACATTAATTCTGTTTCTCTCACTGTAGATGCTGCTTAGTCTGAGGAATTCCAGTATTTTCTATTTCAGATTTACCGCATTAACTATTTTTTTCCATAGATTTGGTAGGGTAGTAGATAATAAGATCGAAGAGAAGGGGTGGTACAGCTGAGTTGCTCAAAATAACAAAATGTTCTTTTTACTGGAGTATCACAGACATTGGGATAGGACCCATGCCATCGCTACAGCTGTTTGGATGGGTAACATGCTGCAAAGTGGTGTTAGAAGGAGGGATGGCCTATGTAAGTCGGAAGCTAGCCGCATCAATCTGGATTTTCAGTCATGCATAATGTGTTGAAATGATTCATTAAGGATAAATGTCAATTTCAAAGTTGGAAACTGCAAATAGTAAATAATTTTGCATACTGTTTCATTGTTTGAAACACGTTTGCTAGTTCACTAGCTTGGAAAGAAATCGAGTTACAAAGTATCAAGGCATGGAGAGTGGAAAGGTATAGATGGCACGCAAGATCTGTGTCCCCACCAATTGTAGGTTCTGTTCATTTGTTTTGCATGTGTCCTGCCTTGGTGGTTTGTAGGACTCTGACCTTTCATCTTGTTAGCGCAAACTGACAGCTGAAAGTCTAGAACTACCCTTTGTTTTTGAACAAGAGTGTTTGGCCAAGTTATTCCATTGTTTTCCCCATCCCGTCTTATTGCTGTCAAAGTCTGTCTCGGGATATTCATTGATCTCCTGGTTAGAAGGATAAGATGATGAGATTGGGTGGAGAGGTGACAGAAGACAGAAACACCAGCATAGTTGAATGGAATAGCCTTGTTTCCTTGCTGTAGGTGAGATTTCTGTTCATAGGGTGATCTTTCTGCTCCAGAAACAGAAATGAAAAGAGAATCCATACCTGCTTTTAATCTCCTGTTGCTACGTACATACACAATAATTTTTTTCCAAATAAGGGGCAATTTTAGCATGACCATATCAATCAACCTACCCTGCACATCTTTGCGTTGTGGGGTGAGACTCGCACAGTAACAGGGAGAATGTGCAAACTCCACATGGACAGTGGGTTGGGATCGAACCTGGGTCCTCGGCGCCCTGAGGCAGCAGTTCTGACCACTGCACCACTGTACCACCCAATGATAAAGATATATTGAATATGTTGTGCGAAAGATTTTAGGTTGAACACTTTGAAGGCCTGAATGATCTTCTGTGGCCTTAACTTGCAATGTTGATTGACGTTGAACTTTATTACCAAAAGTTTGTAACCTTCCGTTTTTTTTTTAATTTAAGAGTTACTTTTCATCAAATAAACCTGGAGTAGAACCAAAAAGACCATGTCGACCCATTGATATCACACCACTACTCAATTTGACATCTCGTGGAGCTAACTATTTAAATATATTTTGGGGACATTTTGCCAAGGTAAAACCCTCATTGCGCTTCAATATGTGACTATTTAATATAATGTTTTGTTTCTTATAATACAAATCTCCATTTGTTATTGTGAGAGTTTTTGTTATGCAGGTATCCACACTAGAATTTTATTTGAAGGAGGTTTGTATCTGCCCATTAAATTTAACTGTTTCTCTTTGATTATTTCTTATAGCGATATTCTGTGATATTGTATCTGGTGAAGCAGCACATAGTGGCAGAATTACTGCACAAACTTCAAGTGAATGAAACTAGAGCTCCTGAAATTTCCAGGGAATTAAGTAAGTTTTTCTGAGAATGCGATATTGTGGCTTTTCGTACATAATAGTTCAATTATGATATATTCAAATCTGTGATTGTTTTATAATGGTGACTTGGATAAAGTAGCCAAATGTGTGATTACTAAATTTGCTGATAGCACATAGATAGGAAAGGCACATAGATAGGAAAGTAAGTTGTCAAGGGGCGACGAGTCTACAAAGGGATTTAGATTGGTTAAGCAAGTAGGCAAAAGATGGAATATATTATTTGAATGGAGGGGGACTGCAGAACTCTACGGAAGGATCTGGGTGTCCTGATACATGAATCACAATGTTGGTGTGCAGGTTGATGTTTATTGCAAGGGGAACCTAATATAAAAGTAGAAGTGTTGCTGCAGCTATACAGGGCCTTTGGGTTATTGTGTTTAGTTTTGGTCTCCTTACCGAAGCATGGCTATGATTGTAAACAGTTTGGGAAAAGTTAAAAGCAAATTACTGTGGAAGCTAGAATTAGAAAGTAAAACAGAAAATGGTGGACAATCTCAGTAGGTCTGACAGCATCTGTGGTGAGAGTACGGAGCTAACGTTTTGAGTCTGGCCACAATAGGTGGGAAGCCACAATTAGGGAAGACATGTCAGCAGCACCGTTTTGGAAAGTGCCATCATCGGAACAGACGTGACGGCGGCAAAAGAACTGGGCAAATGGGATGGAGTCCTTCCAGGATGTGGGTTGTGAAGAGTTGTCATTGAGGGAGCTGTCTGAGTCAGTGGGCTTGTTTTGGATACTTGTGGACAGTCTATCCCCAGAAATGGAAATTGAGAGGTCCAGGAAGCGATGTTGAAGATAGACCATGTGAAGGTGATAGAGGGGTGGACATTGGAAACAGAACTGATACATTTTTCCAGGTCCAGACAGGAACATAAGTGGCACCGAAACAGCCATCAATGTACCGAGTTGTGGGATCCAACTCTTACAGGTATCCATAGCCACGCCTTTGGTTTGGAGGAAGTGAGACAAGTTTAACGGATAAATTATTCAGAGAGAGAACAAGTTCAGCCAGACGGAGGAATGGTGGTGAATAGGTTGTTCAGGCCTCTGTTCGCGGAAGAAGCAGAGAGCCCTCAGACCATCCTGGTGGAGAATTGAGTTATAGACGAATTGGACATCCATTGTAAAGAGGAGGCGGTTAGGGCCCGTGAGCTGATATTATGTAGGGAATCAGGAATTGTGGATATAGGTGGGAAGGGACTGGACAAGAGAGTATGGAGTCCAAATCGGAAGAAATGAGTTCAGTGGGGCAGGAGCAGGCTGAAATAATGGGTCTGTACAGTCAAGTTTGTGGATTTTGGGGAGGAGGTAAAAGTGGGCTGTTTGGGGTTTGGAGATTGAGGTTGGAAGCTCTGGAGGGAAGATCTCCAGAGGAGATGAGGTCCGTGATCCTGGAAACAATGGCTTGATGCTCGGTGGGCTCATGATCCAGGAGGAGGGAGGAGGAAGTGTCTGAAAGTTGGCACTTAGCCTCTGCGAGTTTGGGGAAGGGTAGTGGAGGCTGAATAATTTATCAAGGATTAAATAGAATATTTTTGCTCAACAAGGGAGGACAGGAAAGTGGATGTTGAGGCCATGATCTTATCAAATAAGAAAGCATGCTCGAGGGACTGAATAACCTACTCTTGATCTTAATTCTTGTGTGTTCTTCTGTTCTGCTGGGTGTTATTAAATCCAGGGCGCCACTGCAGTAAGCATGTTAGTTGACTTATTTTGCTTTTGTAACACAGGAATCATGGTCGTTCTTGTCCAAACCACTTTACAATGTTTTGTTAGGAGTGGGATATATATTAAAGTTTTACTTACTGGTTTCCATAATTTAATGAATATGCTGGTCACTGGCAGTCTTAATTTTGAGGTGTGCAGGTAATGAACTTCTTTAAAGTGTTCATTTGACTATTTTCAATTACTTCTAACATTTGGGGCTGAAACTTACAAATTGTAATGTTGCATTAACATGTTGGAACCTCCTGAACATAAGTTGCACAACAACAGGGAGCTGGAATTGAAAGCTAGACTCAGTTTTCTTTGTTCCTGAATCCCACCTGGTTCACTAATGCCCTTTTAAGGAAGGAAATCTGCTGTCTTTACCTGTTCTAGTCTACATGTGACTCTGGACCCACAGCAATTCGATTGACTCTTAACCCACTGAAAAATGGCTGAGCAAGCACTCCATTGTGGCAATTGTGGATGACCAACAAATGCTGGCCTTGCCAGTGATGCCCAAGTCCCATGAAAAACTAAAAAGAAATAGATCAAGGTAACTCCATGCGTGCAAGTCTATTCCCCACTCTCTTCAGTTGGGGAATGTTCAGCCTCCCCAAGATTTTGAGCTAGAGTCCGAAGCTGCATTGAACTTATCAATTGGATTGAATGGTTGTGGTTGTTGTCACGTACTAGATAAGTTGCCAGTTGCTTAACGTGTTAAATATCAACAAATTGTATCAACGTCTGTCCAAATACCTTTCTGCTTAGAATGCGCCGTCGGAAAAGATGGTGACAGCAGATTCAGTAGTAACTTTAAAAAGGGAAGTACATACAAGCTTGATGGAAAAATTGGCTGTGTGGAAATAATAGGTGTTTGGGACTGAAAGAGACTCTTTCGAAGAGCTGGCATAGGCAAAATGGACTGCTTCTGTGCTGTAAGATTTTTGTAAGCTAGATTTAAGATTTGCTAAGATTCAAAAAGTTGCATTTCTTGTTTCCTCCTCCAAGCAGAGTATCTTCTCAATGCAAGATAAAATTATTGCTGGTATTGTTTTACATTAATATGTTTCATGTGAGTAATATAAGTTGACCTTTTTACATTAAAGTTCGAAGAAAGCTTCGACTGGAACCTGACAACGATATTACCACCACAGGCCTCCGTGTTTCTCTTATGTGTAGTGTAAGTATTCTAATACTGTTGCAGAATATTTTCTAAAAACTAGTGAAAGAACTGTAAATCTCAAATTCTCCAAATATCATCAAACATAAGTGGTTTTTAAAGAATAATAATTAGATTCATAGTGACTTACAGCATGAAAACAGGCCCTTCAGCCCAGCTTGTCCATGCGCCCAGTTTTTACCACTAAGCTAGTCCCAATTGCCCGCATTTGGCCCATGTCCCTCTATACCCAGCTTTCCCATATAACTGTCTAAATGCTTTTTAAAAGATAAAATTGTACCCGCCTCGACTACTGCCTCTGGCAGTTTGTTCCAGACATTCACCACCCTCTTTAAAACAAAAAAAAATTGCCCCTCTGGACACTTTTGTACCTCTCCCCTCTTACCTTAAATCCTATGCTCTTTAGTTTTAGACTGCCCTACCTTTGGGAAAAGATGACTATCTACTTCATCTATGCCCTTCATTATTTTATTGACCTCTGTAAGATCACCCTAAACCTCCTACGCTCGAGGGGGACTATCGTCCCTGTCTATCCAGCCTCTCCTTATAACTCAAATCATCAAGTCCCGGTAGTGTCCTAGTAAATCTTTTCTGCACTCTTTTTCTAGTTTAATAATATCCTTCCTATAATAGGACGGGCAAGGTAGTACAGTGTTTAGCACAGTTGCTTCTCAGCTCCAGGGCCCCAGATTTGATTCCCGACTTAGGTCTATGCGGAGTCTGCATCTTCTCCCCTTGTCTGCATGGGTTTCTTCTGGGTGCTCCCGTTTCGTCCCACAGTCCAAAGATGTGCAAGTTAGGTGGATTGGCCATGCTAAATTGCCCTCAGTGTCCCAAGCAGGGAATCGACCCTGGGGCAGTGAAGCAACTGTGATAACCACTGTGCTACCGTGTTGCCCATGAATGGCTTTTACAACTTCAGCAAGACGTCCCAACTCCTATATTCAGTGTTCTGACCAATGAAACCAAGCATGCCAAATGCCTTCTTCAGCACCCTGTCCACTTGTGACTCCACTTTCAATTGTGAATGTTGTTGCTGCTTATTGCAGATATTTCATTTCATTACAACTTTGACTGAAATTGCTTTTTTGTCACTTCTTTGTAAAGAAAGAGGGAACTTTGGTTTTAATAATTTCAAGACATAGTTATGGATGGGCAATAAACCTGGCCTAACCAGTGATGCCCACATCCTGTGAAAGAATAAAATAAAAGCCTGGTATCGTCTCAAGACAGTTTCCAGGGACAGGGAAGTCGGTAGCTGGGAAACCGTTTGGAACAGGTATTGACAATAATAACTTCATTCTTCCCATTATTTAATTTGACAAAATTTCTCATCATCCGTTACGATGAGCGGGCAGCACAGTGGCGCAGTGGTTAGCACTGCTGCCTCACGGTGCTGAGGACCCGGGTTCAATCCCGGCCCCGGGTCACTGTCCGCCTGGAGTTTGCACATTCTCCCTTTGTCTGCGTGGGTCTCACCCCCACAACCCAAAAAGATGTGTAGGGTACGTGAATTGTCCTCGCTAAATTGCCCCTTAATTAGGAAAAAAAGAATTGGGTATTCTAAATTTTAGAAAGAAAACAAAATGAAAGTTTGATGAGCAGTCCTATTTAGCAGTAGGAGAGGAGTTGAGAGGGGTAGTGAGGTAGAGCTGGGTGTTATCAGCATACCTAAGAAAACACTGCTTTTGGTTGAATTCGTTGTGGTGTAACATGTAGTTGAAAAGTAAAAAGTTCCAAAGATAGAGGGCTAGATTCTCCGTTTCTAAGACTTTGTTGTCGCTGGGGCAGGATTTGTGGACTGGGGCAGGATTCGTGGACTTCTACGGCAGCAAAAACTGGCGCCTGGACCGATTCAGCGACTGTTAAGGGGCCAGCATCGGTGCCACGTGGAACGCAATTGATTCCAATGCGAAATAGTGCGGGATTCGCCATATTCACAATTAACATTAACATCTGCAACTGCACACACATACACACTGCGCTCCCCACACACACCGTCCCAGCCAACAGGATGGCAGCAAGACGCGTGGCTCCACCGATGCCGAGCTGGAACGGATAGTCCCATCTATAGTGGAGATGCAGTCACAGAACAAGGGACTATATGAGGGGATGCCCTAATGGAATGCATCCCAGAGTGCTAAAAGAGATGGCTAGGGAAATTGCAGATGCACTAGTGATGATTTACCAAAATTCACTAGATCTGGGGTGGTCCCGGTGGATTGGAAATTAGCAAACGTGACACCACTGTTTAAAAAAGGAGGTAGGCAGAGAGCAGGAAATTATAGGCCAGTGAGCTTAACTTTGGTAGCAGGGAAGATGCTGGAATCTGTCATCAAGGAAGAAATAATGAGGCATCTGGATAGAAATTGTCCCATTGGGCAGACGCAGCAAGGGTTCATAAAGGGCAGGTCGTGCCTAACTAATTTAGTGGAATTTTTTGAGGACATTACCAGTGCAGTAGATAACGGGGAGCCAATGAATGTGGTATATCTGGATTTCCAGAAAGCCTTTGACAAGGTGCCACACAAAAGGCTGCTGCATAAGATAAATATGCATGGCATTAAGGGTAAAGTAGTAGCATAGATAGAGGATTGGTTAATTAATAGAAAGCAAAGAGTGGGGATTAATGGGTGTTTCTCTGGTTGGCAATCAGTAGCTAGTGGTGTCCCTCAGGGATCTGTATTGGGCCCACAATTGTTCACAATTTACATAGATGATTTGGAGTTGGGGACCAAGGGCAATGTGTCCAAGTTTGCAGATGACACAAAGATGAGTGGTAAAGCAAAAAGTGCAGAGGATACTGGAAGTCTGCAGAGGGATTTGGATAGGTTAAGTGAATGGGCTAAGGTCTGGCAGATGGAATACAATGTTGACAAATGTGAGGTTATCCATTTTGGTAGCAATAACAGCAAACGGCATTATTATTTAAACGATAAAATATTAAAGCATGCTGCTGTGCAGAGAGACCTGGGTGTGCTAATGCATGAGTCACAGAAAGTTGGTTCACCGGTGCAACAAGTGATTAAGAAGGCAAATGGAATTTTGTCCTTCATTGCTAGAGGGATGGAGTTTAAGACTAGGGAGGTTATGCTGCAATTGTATAAGGTGTTAGTGAGGCCACACCTGGAGTATTGTGTTCAGTTTTGGTCTCCTTACTTGAGAAAGGACGTACTGGCACTGGAGGGTGTGCAGAGGAGATTCACTAGGTTAATCCCAGAGCTGAAGGGGTTGGATTACGAGGAGAGATTGAGTAGACTGGGACTGTACTCGTTGGAATTTAGAAGGATGAGGGGGGATCTTATAGAAACATTTAAAATTATGAAGGGAATAGATTGGATAGATGCGGGCAGGCTGTTTCCACTGGCGGGTGAAGCAGAACTAGGGGGCATAGCCTCAAAATAAGGGGAAGTAGATTTAGGACTGAGTTTAGGAGGAACTTCTTCACCCAAAGGGTTGTGAATCTATGGAATTCCTTGCTCAGTGAAGCAGTTGAGGCTCCTTCATTAAATGTTTTTAAGGTAAAGATAGATAGTTTTTTGAAGAATAAAGGGATTAAAGGTTATGGTGTTCGGGCCGGAAAGTGGAGCTAAGTCCACAAAAGAGCAGCCATGGTCTCATTGAATGGCGGAGCATGCTCGAGGGGCCAGATGGCCTACTCCTGCTCCTTGTTCTTATGTCAGTGAGCATCCAGCAATTGCAGGTGCGGTTGGAGGAGTCCAACTGCGTGTAGGAGCAGGCGGTGGTGCCGACCATGCGTGCCACCCAGGCCAGCACTGTACGGGTGGCGTCCGTGCTGGAGGACTTGGGGATGTGTGTTTTGGCTATGGATCAGCGTTGGGAATCACAAGGCCAGAAAGTTAGACACCAGTTAAGTTGCCACGACTGCAGGGCACAGTACAATGATAGCATTTAGGGCACATATCTGTTATTATTTGTTCACATTAAACACCTGTTCACACTTGCAACCTGTCGGTACTCTGTCAGCTGGGTGTGAGGGGTGGGTTTTTCAGGGCTGCCACGGGGGGGGGGGGGGGGGGGGGGGGGGGTGGTTACCCTGGCCCCACTGTCCATTCCCCCATCCAGCCCGGCAGCCCATAGTCGTATTTTCCCGTGTCCTACCTCCCCTCTCTTTCCCTCATTAACCACTGCGCTGGTTTCACGATTTTTAAAAGCGCAAGTAAACCTCCGCATTGGGAATTTGGCCATTGAAGGTGAAGAATCGCTGAGGCCCCGGAGAGTACCGGGTCAGGCCCGCTATGGATATGCCAGCAGCGTTTACTGCACCTGTATTCTGGAACGCATTGACATTCAGGCAAGGGAGAATTGTGATTTGATGTGAAATCAGCACCGTCACGATTTCTGCGTCGGAACACTTCTCCACCCAATCCCGTCTCGCGATTCCGGCATCAGCCATCAGGAGAACTCGCCCCAGATTCTTTGGGTTATCAGAGTTAATGGTACATGAATGAAAGAGAAGCCGTTGCAAAGTCATATTCTGACTACAATTAAATAGGTACAGTAAAAATGGAACCAGATGAGTGTAGTCCCACTCAGCTGAGCCACATTTGGAGGATGGTGTGGTCAAAAACTGCAGACACGGAGAGAAGGATGAGAAAGGATAATGTAGCTTTGCCACAATCAAACAAGATGTTATTTGTGACTTGGATAAAGACGCTTTCTGAACTATGGGATCAGAGAATCCTGATTGGTAGGATGAAGTTGAAGAGTTTAAACTTGGGAGACACCAGTGCATTCAAGGGCTTTTGGAGACCAAAGAGAGATTTAAGTTGTGATGGTGGTTTGCATGGATGGTGGGGACAAGAGTTGTTTTTTTACGGGATGGTTGATGACAGCTGACAAGGGAGAGAGGGCAGCATCTGTTAACAGTATCAAATAAAGTAGGGGCTAGCAATGGAAATTGGATGGTCAGTGGAATAGTGGAAATAGCAATGAAAGAGGGTCTTGTGGACATTGGAGAGAAACTAGAAAAGGATGCTAGTTGATTGCCAGGCGAGGAAGATCTTTTTTTCTTTTAAAAAAAAAAAATGGATTTAGAGTACCCAATTCATTTGTTTTCCAATTAAGAGGCAATTTCGCATGCCAATCCACCTACTCTGCACATCTTTTGAGTTGTGGGGTGAAACCCACGCAAACACGGGGAGAATGCGCAAACTCCACAGGGACAATGACCCAGTGCCGGGATCGAACCTGGGACCTCGGCGCCATGAGGCAGCACTGCTAACAACCACTGTGCTGTCCCTAGACCATGGAGATCTTAAAGGGAATTTTAACTCTGGTTTAGTGGAAGGGACAGGTCTTAATGGTCTTAATCTTCAAGTAAAAGAAAACCCTGAGTTCTTCAAACTTGTTGTTGGGATAGGGCAAGGAGGTTTATAAACATAGTTTGTAGTGGAAATAAAAGCAGGAGATTATTTTGGCAATCTAAGATGTTCCTGGAAGAGCGAGCAACAGTGGAGAGCCAGTTAGTGTTTTTCTGTGGTTTTGCAGTAAATGGAGGGGTTGGCATTCCTTGGACTTGAGGGAACAGAGATGAGGGCTACATGGGTGGAATGACCAGAATGAGGGAGAGTAATGGTTTTGTTGGGGATTTGGGAATCAAAGGTGAATGTGAGAATGCGGCTGAGCAAATAAGTAACTTTGGAAATGTGGAGAGCCAAAGACCAGACAGTTGGGTTTCTGAAATGTTGATTGGTGGATATTTCTCCACCCTACCTGCTTTCTGGGCCAGATGTAGATGGAGGTAGGGTTGAGATTTGGGAGGGAAGAATGGGAGTAGAAAGTGATGCAAGGAGGTGATTAAAGATGGTCTTATCTTTGATTGATAAGACCGGATTAGTGAGACAGCAAAGGAATATTAACTGGGTGGAAGCTCGAGACCTCCCCCGAAGACGGAAAACACTGGCTGGAAAATTGCTGTTGGGTTCTTCCTTGCAATTAGTGTCTCGCATTGAGAGAAAGTTTTGAACTGAAAATGAAAGCACAAGATAAAGCAACTTAAACTGTCTTAAAAGCAAGTGTCTTATATGCCCTTTTGTCTTTGTCTTTTTTCTGATGTTTCTCATCCAATGATAATCTCTGTTGTCACAAGTAGGCTTACATTCACACTGCAATGAAGCTACTGTAAAAAGTTGTATTGTCCGTTTTAGTTCCAGCACAATGTTTAACACTTTGTAAATATTGACAATAGCATGGATTATCAACATTCTTCAGTGGTGATTATGAACAGTGTAATCTATAGGGCGGCGCGGTGGTTAGCACTGCTGCCTCATGGCACCAAGGTCCCAGGTTCAATCCTGGCTCTGGGTCACTGTCCATGTGGAGTTTGCACATTCTCCCTGTGTTTGCGTTGGTTTCACTCCCACAACCCAAAGATGTGCAGGGTGGGTGGATTGGCCAGGCTGAATTGCCCCTTAATTGGAAAAAATGAATTGGGTAATCTAAATTTATTTATTTTAAATGAACAGTGTGATCTATTACATCCTTTGTTTTTAATTTCACAGAAGCTGCAAACATTTTGTGAATTTTATTGGATAAGCATTTTATTCTTTCATAGCAGTTTTCGGAATAAACCTTTTAGTTACTGAGTGTATGGAGCTAGTTTTCACTGAACAGAATGTGATAGGAGTATTCTCAGTTCTTAGTAATGAAACCCAGGGTGTAACAATATAAATATGTTTCCATACTATATTGTATGTAACAATATTTGTAAATGAGTAGCTATATCCTATTGTTACACACTGTTACTATATGTGTATCATAGAATTAAACAACTCCGATTGTCCCTCTGAAAGAGCTCCAATTAGTCCCTCTCGCCTGCTCTTTCTGCAGTGCTCTGTATTTTTAAAACATCCGATTTCTGTTGGAACTACTGAATCTGTTTCTATCTTGATCATAATAAAATCTCCATCCTTTTTTTGCCAATTATTTTAAATCTGTTGCCTCTAGTTACCAACCCTCATCAATGACGATAATTTCTCCCTATCGATCCTGTCAAACCCATTCGGTATTCCATTTTCCATAATAAATTATCATAGGCCTAAAGAAAGAGAATTACCATAATAACACAAGGTAAATTAAACCGTACAATGCGAGGTCAATGGTCTAACTCTTGAATGTTATGATCACAGAAGATGTTAATCGCCAAATCTCAGAGCGAAACTTGGATGACAGACTATCGCTTTTTTGTATTCTGAAAATAAGAAAACATTCTGATCTCAGCAGCAAGAAGTCCAGTCGCACTTTGAATTTAAAGTAACAGATTTATTAACGAGAATAAAAGAAAACTTGAGCACTCAAAATTACATTTGTACAGTTAAAATAGTCTGACAAAGTATTTCCCCCCAAAAGACTCCCTACTTGGCTAGACCCAGAAGTAAAATATCTTTCAGGCAACTTTTCCCTATAGATGTTTAACTATATAAATCCAGTAATTTTACTCAAAGCAAAACTGCTGTCTCTTTAATAAAGATGTGCCACATGGCTTCTCACACTCACTTCTACTCTGCTGTGGAAATCCAAGAAACCTTCAGAAACAAGACTGCTTTTTGCAACCCAAGACTTTTCTGGCTTGTCTGGATGGCTGATTCAAACATCTCCACCCAGCCTTGAACTGTTTTCAGGAGTTCTTCACCACACCCAAATCAACTCAACATCTCTCCTTGCATATCCTTTTCCCCCTTTCATCTTCAATTCCATTGTTCGCAGCACTTCTTTGAACTTAACCTCTCCAAATATAACAATCTTTCATGTCCCCCATTGCCCTCTATTATGAGATCAAATCAAATTTAAAAACCTTCCTTTTGTTTACTTATGAAACCATTGCAAGATGGAGAGACTCCTCCCCCCCCCCCCATTGAAATGTAACAGCTGAAAACCCAAGTCCCTATCTTTCTCTGAATGCAGCTTTCTAAACTTATTTACTCAAAATCACTTGACTAGCTTCATTACAAATGCATGCATTTGGCACCTTCTCTGCTTTCATCCCTCAACTCTTCCAGACAAAAGGTCTCCCCATTAACCTTTCTCCAGCTTAATTAAATAATTTAAACACACGAATTACCATGCCCCAAAAATATATTTTTTAAAAACATCCATTTTCGCAGTCTCACTCCCTTGATGCCATTATAAAATTGCTTACGGTGGATGAGTTGTATCATCTAATATTCATGTACATGGACAATTAGTTAAGTTTCAGTTGAAACACAGAAATGTTGAAGCGTAATAGCAATTTGTTGTTCTTCCCACTTTCAAAAAATGTATTTATTGGACTTTATTTATGTATAATTTGTTTTCTAAATCTACCTTTTCCAATGTCGTTACCCAACAGCTTGGCAAGATACGGCTTTCTGTTCCCTGTCGCAGTATTACCTGCAGGCATTTACAGTGTTTTGATGCAGAACTTTATATTCAGATGAATGAGAAAAAGCCTACATGGATGTGTCCTGTATGCGACAATCCAGCTCCTTATGAACTGTTATTTGTAGACCAGTGAGTATTATTCCAGAATTGCAGTTTTATGTACAGTGCAGTTTTCAATGAGACTATGGATTTGCAATAGGTATTTGTCCACACAGTCAAATGAAATAAACAAAGCAAGTACTGCCCACATCTCCACCCAAAAAAATGTTAATACTGTATGTGCATCTTTTCATTGTCCGAACAGTCTGTACTACTTGCGTGATCAGCTTCATGTCAGCAGGCAGTTGGACAAAGCATCTCTAATCCAGCTTGATCTGGCGGAGAGTGCAAAATAGAGAAGACTGGGAAGAGAGGTTCAGTTGGGAAAGATTTGGATTAGTTGGAGTGAGGCTTCTGAGTATCATAAGTGAATTCAATGCGCTTTCTATGGAGAAATTCTGGAAACAAAAAAGAGAGATTGATTAGTTACGGACAAATCAGGCCAGCTCTTTTTTATGGGCAGGCCCTGTGATGTACCACTTTTCTTTTATATTCGCTGCACTTGACATCCAGTCCCCATGGGACAGCGAAACAGTGTCGACGTTTTGAGTGAAGAAGTGTGGGTTAATTCAAAAGTTTTGTTGATATTTGAATGAAGTCAAAAGTCGGACCACCTTCCTCCATGATTTCTTCGACTTCTGGTTCGCCAATTCGCTGTTTGTATTTCTAGTTTGGTCAGCAGTCATGTGTTAAGTATCTGGTTTGTAAGCCCACTATGTCATAAATCCTCCAGTGTAATAAAATTATTATAGGTCCTCAGCAAGTCTGTTAATCTTTGTTGGAAAAAGAACTAAAGATAATCTGCGGGATTCTCCATCGGTGGGATCTTCTACTTTGCTGGCAGCGCACCCACAGCCGCGGGTTTCCTGACAGCGTGGGGTAACCACAATGGGAAACCCCATTGGCCGGCTGCGGGAACGGAGAATCCCACCCAGTATCTTTGAGGGGGGCAGGTTAGGTGGATTCCCCACACTACATTGCCCCTTAATTGTAAACAAAAATAATTGGGCACTCGTGGCGCCGAGGTCCCAGGTTCGATCCCGGCCCTGGGTCACCGTTCGTGTGGAGTTTGCACATTCTCCCTGTGTTTGCGTGGGTTTGATCCCCACAACCCAAAAGGTGCAGGGTAGATGGATTGGCCATGCTAAATTGCCCCTTAATTGGGGAAAAAAAGAATTGGGTACAGTAAATTTATTTCAAAAAACAAAAGAAAATACAAACAATGACAGTCCAGGAAAGACCCTGTGGTTCATCCAGCCTGCTCCTCACAACTGCAATGCTGTGAGCATCATGATATATGGACTGTCCCCCACCTGAAAGCATGTGACCTCCTGATGACGAACACACACAGATTAAATCTGAGGGAAATTTTGATGAAGGAAAGCTGGAAAATTTCTCTCCAATCCTTCTTTAGACTGCCAAAACAAGTCCAGAAATTTACTCTAGTCCTGATGATGTCATGCAGGACCTAACTTTTCTACAAAGTGATCTGTACACCAGCCAGAACCTGTCTAGCTCTTCCTCAGTTTCCCTTACATGAGCCCCAGCCTGTTCTGGGGTCCAGTAATCTCTTCGCCTCTGAACATCTATCCTAATTCTAGTCTTGCATAACCTGTGAGATCTCCAAGACATCCCAAACCTATTTAGTCTTCGGCTACCTTGACTAATAACTAACCTGGTTCAAACTGGAAATTAATCTTCACCTTTTCAAAGTGGGCCCAGTTATTTGAACAAAAGGTCTGAGCCACACAGATACCATCTCCAACAAGAGAGAAATTAATCTTCTCCCCTGGATGTTCAATGACATTATCATTGCTGAATCCCCCACTACCTGGTGAATATCATTGACCAGAAATATAACAGAACAGGGCAGCACAGTTGTGCAGTAGTTAGCACTGCTGCATCACGGCGCCGAGATCCCAGATTCGATCCCGGCTCTGGGTCACTGTCCATGTAGAGTTTGCACATTCTCCCCGTGTTTGCATGGGTTTCGCCCCCACAACCCAAAGATGTGCAGGCTGGGTGGATTGGCCACGCTAAATTGCCTCATAATTGGAAAAAATGAATTGGGTACTCTAAATTTTTTTTTTTTTTAAATATATAACTGGACAAGACAGATAAATGCTATTACTACAAGAACAGGTCAGGGGCTGGGGATTATGTGGTGGGATTCACATTCCATTAATTCTCAAGGTCTGTCCGCAATCTATAAGGCACAAATTCAAGAGTATGATGGAATATTCCACATTTCTGGATGATTGTAATATCAACAGCATTACAGCATTCAAGAAGTTTAACAACATCCAAGGAAAAACAGCCTGTTTGATTGACACCCCATCTGTCACATAACTGCTCACTTCCTTTACCATTACAGGACAAAGGTAGCAATTCTACCACTATTGCACAATGCTAGCAATGTGAAATTGTCCATTTTAGAAGGTAGAATAGAAAAGAAGCTTATTAATTTAAAAGATGAAAGATTGCAGTGCTCTGAGATGCAGAGGGATCTGGCTGTCCGAGTGCATAAAGCACAAATAGCTAGTATGCTGGTACAGCAAGTAATTAGGAAAGATAATCAGATGTTATCATTTAAAGAAAGGGGAATTGAATACAAAATTGGGTAGGTTATGCTTCATCTTACAGGGCATTGGTGAGACCACATTTGGAGTATTGTGTACAGTATTGGTCATCTTATTTAAGGAAGAATGTAAATATGTTGGAAGCAGTGAGAAAGTTTACCAGACTAATACCTGGAATGGGTGGGTGTTCTGAGGAAGAAAGGTTGGACAGACTAGGCTTGTGTCTGCTGGAGGGAGGCAACCTGATTGAAATATATAAGACTGGGAATGTGGAGAGGATGTTTCCCCTTGTGGAAGAATTTGGAACTAGGGGTCATTATTTAAAACTGAGATTAGGTGAAATTTCTCTTGAGGATCAAGTCTTTGGAGCTATCTCCCTGAAAAGATGGTGGAAGCAGAGTCTTTCAATATTTTTAAGGTAGCAGTGAATAGATTCTTGGTAAGCAAGGGGATGGTAAGTTATCGGGGGTTGGCGGGATGAAGATTTGAGGTTACTATCAGATCAGCCATGATTTTATTAAATGGTGGAGCAGGCTCATGGCTGAATGGCCTACTCCTTATTTGTATGGTTGTACCATTTACCAGGTGCACTGCAGCAGCTCTTCAAGTGACCCCCTCCTTCCAAATCCATAGCCTCTAATACCCAGAAGAACAAGGGCAGCAAGCAGATGAGAACACAATCAGCAAGTTCCCCTCCAAGTCTCACACTATCCTGACTTGGATATATATCATCATTTCTTCAATGTCACTAGGTCAAAAATCTGGAACTCCCTACAGCACTGTGCATATACATTCACCCTGGGCGTTGCAGCAGTTCCAAGAAAGTTTCTTGACACCCATATTTCAAGAATGCATAACAATAAGTGTTGTGCTTTTTCTCTCTCCCTCAACTCACTGATTTTAGTGCTTTTACCTGGTAGGTATTTGCATGTTCATTATTCTCCCTGTCCACATGTGTATCAGCATGTCACAAGTTAAACATAATTTGTCAATCCCCAAACTCTTTTGAGATTTGCAAACGTGTAGGAGTCCATCATTGTCTTGACATTCACACACATCTGTGCCATCCCCAAATTTGTGGGCCATGATCCCAACTGCTGTATTGGAATTGTAAATAAAAATAAAGAAAAACAGTCCTGTCATCAATCCCTCCTGGACACAACCAATCCAAGTCCACCTACAACTGTAATTCATTGATAGCCTTCCAGCCGGTTCTGAATCTAGCTCGGTATGTTATTGCTAATACCGGGGGCGTAGATTTTGTAGACAGGTCTCAAATAGATAATGTGCCCTATGGTGTGAATAGAGCAACAATACAGGGACAGGCCCTTCGGCCCTCCAAGCTTGTACCGGTCATGATATCAGCCTTGGCCAAAAAGCTAAAGAACAATACAGCATAGGAACAACAATACAGCACATTGACCTAAAGATATCAGATTTATGTGTCTTTTATCATAATTGCTCACCATGATAATGAATTCATCGGGTTTTAGTAACAAATAAAAGTACTGATTTTTGAGAAGTAGAAATCAAAATAGTGTTATGTAATTTGGTAACTGATTTACTGTTTACTGTTGCTGAGGGATGGGCAAAAGTACACGGTGCAAGATAAAATAATTTGTTTGTAGTAGAATTTTGGAAGCTTTAAATTGCAGATTTTAATATTGTGTGTGGAAACCTCATGCATGGCCTGTTGATTTCTATTAACTTGCCCATCATGTAGAATTAGCTGCAATGCAAACTGATGACTCCGAGGGGATTTTCTGGCCATTGTCACCAGCAGGATCTTCCAGTCTCACTGGCAAAACCCCACCACGAGTTTGCTGGCGGCAGGGGTGAAATCAGTGGGAAATCCTATTGACAGCAGCAGCACAAGAAGATCCTGCCAATGGTGGGCCGCCTCCCGCTGCCAGGAAATACGCTGCAGGGGCGTGGAAGTGCCCTCCTTTTGTGTCTGCATTTTACCTCTAACCAAAGTCCTGAATGTGGGAGCATCCTTACATGAGCAAAATCGACAGGTCATGCATGTATTCATATCATCATGGTGAGAAATCATCACGTTTTCAATGCTTAACTAACCCGATGGTGACGACCAACAAAGAATGAACAGATGAGGAATAAACACAAGCTTGTTTTTATTTACTTAGGCTGTTTTTAGATATTCTGAAGGAGTGCGAAGAGGCCACTGAGGTTCAGTTTAAGGATGATGGCAGCTGGACATCAATAAAACCAGAGAAGCAACCTCAGAAGAACTCTGGTCTTAAATACTCAGTAGTGGAATTAGAAGGTTGGTTTCTTTGACTTCAGTGCCCTACACGATTATTGATGATGAGATATCAAATGAGCACAAACTATAAGCACATTTGGGGAAACCTCTTCTCTACGGTGTCTGTAGGGCAAGGGAAAGGAAATTTTGATGCTTGTAAAGGTAATTTTAAAAAGGGGAGCACTTTTGACACGTGGGTGGGATTTAACGACCAACCCGGTACCGGCATGTTTATGTTTATAAATGTTTTTATTGGTTTTTTGAACAAAGTATATTTGCTGTTCTGTACACAGAATAAGAAATATATATAGCAGAGAAGGGCACACCCAAACATACCAAACAAAAAAGTAATAATAAAAAATAAAATAGAATAACTGGTCGGGTATTGTGCACCAGCTCAACAGCAGCAACTCTGTACAACTGGCAAAATTATTTACAACACCTAAGTAGGCGACTTTTTGTGTGTGTGTTGGGGGCGGGGGGGGGGTGGTAAATATACATTTGGGCGCTGGAGAAACAATTACAGTAAGCAATACTCCAATGGGTTTGGTGTTGGTGTAGTCACTTGCTTCTCCCGGACGGATCTCGCTGCCATTGCCGTCTCGTGCTCACCTCCGCTTCAGCCCGTCTTTCACCTGTATTCACCTTGTTCTCTGCTCCTGGAGATGCCAAGTTTGTTATTGTATCCTGTGCCCTCCTTCCGGCTGTCATTTCCCTGCCCCACCCTGGTTCTCCTCACCTTGTGTCCCCTGCCCTCCCGCCCACCCCCTCCAGTGGTTCGCCTTTCTTTCCTCTTAGGTTTGGCTGTTTCCACCCCCGCGCCCCGCCCCGGTCTATCTCTCCCTCTCATGCTTTGGCTACTTTCCTCTGATTCCTGCCTATTCTGCTTGTTCGTTGGCCGCAACAGGTCCTGGAACAATTGGTTGAATGGCTCCCACTTCTATGGAAGCCGTCGTCCTCACCCTCGGCTGGCAAATTTGATTTTCTCCATTTGGAGAGATTCCGAGAGGTCGGACAGCCAGTCTGCAGCTTTGGGTGGTGCTGTGGACCGCCAGTCGAACAGGGTTCTACGGTGGGCGATCAGGGAGGCAACGGCAAGGGTGTATGCCCTTCTCCCCAGGAATAGATCTGGCTATCCCGAAGACCACCACTTTCAGGCATGGCTCCACCCTCATCCCCACCTCTTTGGACATTGCCTCGAAGAAGGCTGTCCAGTACCCCGCAAGTCTGGGGCAAGACTAGAACATGTGGGCGTGGTTGGCCGGGCCTCGTTGGCACCGTTCACATCTATTCTCCACCTCCGGGATGAACCTACTCGTATGGGTTCTTGTTAAGTGGGCTCTATGTACCACTTTTAGCTGCATCATGCTGAGCCTTGCGCACGTGGAGGTGGGGTTGACCCTGTGCAGTGCTTCGCTCCAGAGTATTCAATCCCCTGGTACTCCTCCCATTTCTTGTTGCGTCCAGTACGGTGTCGGCCCTCGACCAGTTGGTCATAACTGGCACTAGTTTTCTTTATCTAGTATGCTTGCATCCAGTAACTCTTCCTGTATGTCTGTCGTGGCGGTTGTGGGTATGTCCTTGTCTCCTTTTGTAGGAAGGTCAGGCCCAACTTGCTGCCATAGTTGGTTCCAGTATTGGAGGGTGATTCGGTGCCTGTTTCTAAGCGGTGGAGGCAGCCCACTAGCGGGATTTATAAGCCCGCCATTGTCGATGGGATTTTCCAGTGACTGCAATCCTCGTCACCGGGAAACCTATGCGCCAGCTTGAGGCCAGAATATCCCGCCAGCGTGAACAGCGGTAAATCCCGCTTTCAGTGTGCACAGCAAACCCTTATTGAATTGAGTGCTTGCTGCTGAATAATCCCCCTGCTTGTTCAGCCTGGTATCTTTGCCTCAATCCACAAGCACCCTTAACTCCTGTTTCCCAGAGCAGTCCATGCTGTGGTGTCCAGTGAAGTTGCAGGGTTGTGCTGTAGTCCCCATATCCAAGAAGAATTGGGATGAGAGCATTTGAAATTCAATTGACTTGATATTTCAACTGACAGGACCATTTATTGTTTCATTACTTTAAATCCTGGTGTCAAAAATGAAACCCATAGGGCAGCACGGTGGCGCAGTGGCGAACACTGTGGCCTCACAGCACCGAGGTCCCATATACAAATCCCGGCCCTGGTTCACTGACCAGGGAGAGTTGCACATTCTCCATGTGTTTATGTGGGTTTCACCCTTAATTGAAAAAAATGAATTGGGTACTCTAAATTTATTTCTAAAAAATGAAACCCATTTTGTTGCTCCTTTACAATTTCTTCCTAATTTAATCTCCTTTCGAATTCACTACCAGTTGTCATATATTAGAAAAATTAACAAAGAGAAATGGATAACCCCTTGGATTCATGGAAGAATCTTCGGTTGGTGTTTATGCTTGCTGACTCCTGATCCTACACCTGGTTGTGGTGGTCTACAGTGCCATTCACATCCTGGCACTGTAGTGGGGCAACATACTGGAGGAGAGTCATAGGATCTCGTCTGATTAGGATGGGCCAGACCAGGAGTGGCTGGAGGACGTGCCCGGGAGGACCCGTAGGAGCAGCCGGAGGAGTGAGGACGAATGCAGCGGCGAGGGTCCGGCATACCCAGAGGGCTAGGGAGGCCTTCATCCTCGCCGTTCCTCACATGGTCAGTGGGAGAGAGGGATAATTTTGCCTGACATGAACACTCCCTTGAGACAGGTCATCTGGGTGAAGGGACAGTGGATCCTCACCTCTGCGGCGTAGGATGGGTTGTGCTGGTGGATGCCAGGGTGTGCTGGGGCACGCATGGTATTCGCTTGGGGGGTGGAGTGCAGCCACCGACTACGTGTGGGGGGGATGGAGGTCAGGATGGCGGCAGGCGGGACTGGTGCCAGGGGTCTGGTGTTAAATTACCCATGCAGTTCGTTTGAGGCCGTTGGTCTTTCCTGCACTGGACGCAGTCCTCTGGTCACTCTGCCTGCACTGACAGCTGCTGCCACTACCTCCTGACGGCTCTGTGGCTGGTCCTCCGACCCCATCAGAACAGGGTCTTCGGCTTGCTTCCACAACATCCAGAAGCCTGGCCTAGTCGGCATCTCCAAAGTGTAGAGCAGGTCTACGCAATGGCATGGTTGCGTGCTGACTCGAGTGTGTTCTGAGTGAGCGTTTATGAGCAGCTCCCCCTTGTTAGCGGGGAGCTTGCTGGGTGTGGGTCCAGGCAAATCAGCAGGTGGGGCAGCCAGTTCTGGGAACCTTTTTTCTGCACTAATTGCCGTTTGATAAGGGCTGACGTCTAGTCGGGAAGTACCCGGAAGTCTCGCCTGATACAGTTCTTAGAACGCCTCTCATTAGATCACCCTATAGTGGTCAAAGATTATTCTGAGCCCTCTTGTCCACAAGGGAAATTCCATCACATTGAATTATCATTTCTCTCTCTCTCCACTCCTCGCCCCATTCTAACTTTAAACCATTTCCGTATTTAGCTTCTCACACTGTTCCTAGCTCAATACAATCTTCAGAACAGTATGTTGTCTTTTTCGTAGGCACTCCACAGTCCCTTTTGGTGTGAACAACATTTGGATAACTTTGGAAAAAATAGATAGCTGTATTTGTTGCTTCCTATCTCCAACCACCTGGTTTTCCACCTTCCCTATTTTTTTTGTATATCTTTCACTGCCATCTTGATCAGTTATTTTCATGTCCTTTGTTTTAATACTATTACACTTGAGATCCATTATTCTCCACCTGTTTCACCTTCCTGCCTGATGTTTTTCTGAAGCTGTATAATTATAAATACCTGGAGTGACTAACAGCCCACTCAAGCCTCCCCTTGGCCTGGCTATTATGTATTCTATTTATTTTTACTTTATTTCCTCTCTTTTCTAAGTGATGGCTTCAGGTTGGCTCTGATCTCTCACACACACGGCTGAAGATTTCGAGTATAGGAGACAGCATTTTTTTTTAAAATCTTGGCCGTAACTATCCAGTCATTGCAATTCACTTTCCCTGCCAGCAGCAGACCTCTGCCTGCCGATGTCCCGGCAGCGTGGAGCGGTTACAGTGGGAAGTCCCATTCACAAGCGTTGGGAAGGTAGCCGTCAGCGAGTGGTACGTCACCAAGAAACACGTGGCTGGAGAACTGGAGAAATCCTGCCCCATGTATTTTCTGAAGGCTCAAATGAATGCGATATCAATTTTTAGTGTAGACTGAGTAGATAATTGAAAAATATCTAGTTTTTTGGATCGGCAGATGTTCGTCACTCTTCTATTATTTATCTGAGCTGAAATTAATCTAAATGCAGAGTAATGCATCAGGGGTTGGGGAACTGAAGAAATGTTAACTTTTATGATCAGAGTGACAAAATTACAAACACATTTAGGTTTGTGTCCATTTATTTATCAGACTGATGAATATTAAAATGGTTCACACTGAAATTAAAATGGTTCACACTGAAATTAAATTGAGACCTTAAAATCATAGTGCAATACAGAAGGAGACCATTCCGCCCACCATGTTTGCACTGGCTTTCAAAGAGCATTCTAGTTAGTCCCACTAGTAAGGTTAAGGGGGGGTTGTTGGGTTACGGGTATAGGGTGGATACGTGGGTTTGAGTAGGGTGATCATTGCTCGGCACAACATCGAGGGCCGAAGGGCCTGTTCTGTGCTGTACTGTTCTATGTTCTCTGCTCTTTTTCTATATCCCTGAAATTATTTTTCTCTATAATTCCCTTTTGAAGGCTACTATTGAATCTCTACCCACCACTTTTTATCAGGCAGTCCATTCCAAAACATGATCACTTATTGTGTAAATAAAGTTTTCCTCATGTCACCTGACTTTTTTTGCCAGCACCTTAAATCGGCCCTCTAGTATACAAACCTTCACCTCATAGAAGCCAGTTTCCTCTTTATTTATTGTCCTCTTCATTATTTTAAATCTCATATTCAAAATCCTCTTAGCCTCTTCTTTCTAAGGAGCTCCTCCACCAATCCTGGACTGCGATCCATTCTTGTAAATCTCAGTCTGTACTTAATCCAAAATCTTCATGTTGTTTCTAAAGTGTAGTGCTCAAGAATTGGCATAAAACTCCAGCTGGGCTTGTTTAGCACAGTGGGCTAAACAGCTGCTTGAAATGCAGAACAAGACCAGCAGCGTGGGTTCATTCCCGTATCTGCCTCCCCGAAACAGGCGCCGGAATGTGGCGACTAGGGGCTTTTCACAGTAACTTCATTGAAGCCTAATTGTTACAATAAGCAATTATTATTAATCAGTGTTTTAAGTGGCTTTATTATAATTTCCTGTCTTTTGATCTCCATGTCCTTTTTAAGAAGCCCAGGATCCTGCCATTTTCAAAGATTTGTGCACAAGCACTCCAGGTCTTTCTTCTTGTACCCTTTTT
This sequence comes from Scyliorhinus canicula, assembly GCF_902713615.1. Classification (NCBI taxonomy): domain Eukaryota; kingdom Metazoa; phylum Chordata; class Chondrichthyes; order Carcharhiniformes; family Scyliorhinidae; genus Scyliorhinus; species Scyliorhinus canicula. The sequence goes on from NC_052163.1 coordinate 81,477,678, forward strand.
ATAAATTGCTCCATTAATCATGTATTATTTCTGCTCCTTTTTCCTACCAAAATGTATGGTCTCACCCTTTTCTGGATTTTCACATGCCCTGCATCCTGTCATGCCACCTCCTTGAAGGCTGTTACAACCTTCCTCACTGTCTACTACTTCTAGATTTTGTGTAATTAGAACATTTTGAAATTGTGCCGTTTATCCTCAATCCATGAATTTATATCAAGTGCAGCAGCGGTCCAAAAAATGAACATCAGGAACTCCACTGTGTACCACCTTTCAGTTTGAAAAAACATAATTTTCCAGAACACTTTCCTATTCCTCAGTTCTGATAGTAGTTCATTAACCTGAAACATTAACTTATTGTTTCTCTTCACAGATACTGCCTGACCTGCTAAACATGTCCAGAATGTTCTGTTTTATTCCAGAATTCAAACATCCACAGTATTTTGCTTTTGGAGTTGCCAATACTGGTTGGCTCTTATGCTGGCTAGCTTTTAAAAGCCCATGCTTTTTGAAAGACTGTTCATTTGCTTGATTATTATTTTGAAAAGATTTTCCCAATTGTTGTGCTCCTGCATTCGCAGGTTTAGCCTTCTCTCTGCGCCAAGGATCCGTGCTTGGGCCTCAGCCACTTATAATCTATATTATTGATATAGATACAGTTTGAGTAGAATCTACCCAAGTTTGCTGACAACACAAAGTTAGGTGGGAAGGAAAACTGTGAAGATGATGGAAAGCCACTGCAAATGGATTTATTGTTCTTTTAATGTAGGGTCCCCAATTCTTTGTTCTTTTAATTAAGGGACAATTTAGCGTGGCCTGCACATCTCTAGCTGTGGAGTTGAGACTCACACAACGCGAGGCGAATGTGTAAATTCCCGCATGGACAGTGACCCAAGATCGAACCCGGGTCCTCGGTGTCGTGAGGCACCAGGGCTAACCACTTGCGCGACTATGCCACCTGAACTGCAAACGGATTTAGACAGGTTAAATGAATGAGCAAGGACATGGCAGTAGGAATATAAGTGGAGAATATGATGTTGCCACTTGATTGGAAAAAAGAAAAAGCAAATATTTTTTAAATGTTGCAAGACTGGACATTTTGGTATTCAGAGGAATGAGAAGCTATTGTTTGGAATATATAAAATTCTTGAGGGGGCTTGACAAGTTAGATCCTGGAGGATGTTTCCCCTGGCTGGGGGAAATCTGGAGTTAGGAGTCACCAGTCTTTGGATAAGGGATCGGCCAATTAGGGCAGAGATTAGGAGCAATTTGTTCATATTCGAAGGTTGTGAGTCTTTGGAATTCTTTACCCCAGCGAGCTGTGAATGCAGTTTTTGCAACAAATTTGTGCAGTCCTAAATGCATGAATGCATTTGGCAATCAGCAATAAAGTGTAGATGAGGTTGAAAATCAGCCGTGAAGGGCGGCACGGTGGCCCAGTGGTTAGCACTACTGCGTATGGTGCTGAGGACCCAGATTTGATCGCGGTCCCGGGTCACTGCCTGTGTGGAGTTTGCACATTCTCCCTTGTCTGCATGGATCTCACCCCACAACACAAAAAGATGTGCATGCTAGGTGGATTGGCCACTCTAAATTGGCCCTTAATTGAAAAACAATTGGTTGGGTACTCTAAATTTTAAAAAAAGAAGAAAATCTGCCATGATCTTATTGAATGGAGGATCAGGCTTGAGGGGGTCCAAATGGCCTAATCCTGCTCCTATTTTTTCGGTTCATATTACTTGTACGTAGAAATTTACTGACCTGTAGAGAGAGGTATCTTTTCTAACTTTCCCCACAGCTATATGGAACTACTTAATGGGAGAGGGACTTTGTTGAATTGTTGCTTCACAGCGCCAGGGACCCAGGTTTGATTCCCAGCTTAGGTCACTGTCTGTGCGGAGTTTGCACGTTAACCCCATGTCTGCGTGGGTTTCCTCTGGGTGCTCCGGCTTCCTCCCACAAGTCCCGAAAGACATGCTTGTTAGGTGAATTGGACAGGTGGCGGAGAGTGGCAACTAGGGGATTTTCACAGTAACTTAATTGCAGTTAATGTAAGCCTATTTGTGACGCTAATAAAGATTATTATTATTAGAATTTGACCAATTCTAATGAAATGCTACAACCTGAAAATGTTGGACAGATTCTTGTTATGGTGTCAGGGGGTCATGCCTGCAGGCCTGAAAGCTGCGCTGCCTCTTTTCAGGAAGGCTTCACGCAAGCCAAGCTAATCGGGCAGCCGTGAGGCCTGCAGCGAACTTTCCCCTGGGAGCAAGATCTGTGGGCAGAGGATGGCAATCTCTTGTGTTCCGCAGCGCCACTGGGGAGGCGGTTGCTGCCACCAGATGGACAAACATCAAAGTCCCAGGATGGTAGAGAGACCTGGACCACAGATAAGTAAAGTGTAGGGGGTTGCTGGCTCTCAGCAGATTCCTCCTTCCTGATATCAGCACCCACCCCAACCTCTGGGGGTGACACGCTGGCTGCACCGTTTTCGCTGTCATGCACACCACTTGGCAACATCTGCAAATTGAGGTTGTTAAATGGTAGTTAATTGGCCACTTGAGGATCTCATTTGGTGGGGTGGGATGGTCCACCATAGGCCTTCCCACCAAAACGTAATTCTGAAGGAGGCAGGAAGGTGGAGGGATTCTGGTGTGCCACCATCCCGCCCAAGTACCTTCCCTTCCTGATTCTAAGCTCCCATCAGCATAAGCACGAGATTCTCCCTAGTGACGCTGCTTTTGTCCCTACCAATGCTCCCTGACCTGAGTATTCACAGCATTTTCTGTTTACATTCCAGATTTTCAGTATCTGCAATTTTTGGTTTTGTAGTGGACTCTGACATAATTGAATACTCCACTTCTCTCTTCTGTTAGAATATTATGGCTTAAGGGGTGGCACAGTGGTTAGTACTGCTGCTTAACTGTGCCAAGAACCCAGGTTCGATCCCGGCCCCAGGTTACTGTCCGTATGGAGTTTGCACATTCCCCCCATGTCTGCGTGGGTCTCACCCCCGCAACCTAAAGATGTGCAGAGTAGGTGGATTGACCACGCTAAAATTTCCCCTTAATTGGAAAAGAAAAGAATTGGGTACTCTAAATAAAACAGAATATTATGGATTAAACTCCCACTGCGGGGATTTCAGCACTGAATCTACGCTGGCATTTCGGTGCAATATTTGGGACGTCTGTGATACCATATTTCAGTTGAGACATTAAACCAAGGTTATATAGGTTAAAACCGTCTGTGGTCTTGGCACTAAGTCCAAGAAAAGCAGGAGAGCTCACACCAGTGTCCTGGCCAATGTTTATTCCTCAAACAACGTTCCAAATGAAATTATTATCTGCATTATCACACTGCTGTTTGTGGGACCATGTTCTATGCAAATTTGCTGCTGTGTTTCCTTCATTAGTGCACTTCAAAATGTAACTAGTTAATCTGGCAGAACAAAACAGAAATACTGGACAATCACATCAGGTCTGACAGCATCTATGGAGAGAGAAGGGAGCTAAGGGTTTTAGTCTGGCTGACATTTTGTCAAAGCTATCAAAATATCACAGCTGTCAAAAATATCTGGTGGAGTGCTTTGGATGTCTTGTTGAGAAAGGTACTGTATAAATGAGTTCTTTTACAAACCTTTTGTATCTGGCTGACACATTTTAATTTCGCATTTTACAGACCTGGCAACAATCAGTTCAGTAATCCTGCAAACAGCAAGAGTGACATGGATGTTATTGACCTGACTATAGACTGTTGATCTCCAGGGTCAGTTGCCCAAAAATGAATGTTACTGTGAATGCTGGAGAGAATTCACTACAAAGCGTGCAGGACACAACATGGAAAGACCTGTTGAAAGAAGTCTACCTCTAGCATTGCAGGCTTTAGTTATCTCCGATCCCTTCCAGCCATGTCTACCTCCTGAAAGAACTATACATAGAGGATACTAATAATCTGTTTTGGAGAAGTGACATACTCCCAGAGGAGTCCTTGATGTGAAGGACGGATACATAGTTCATGAACTATCTGGAGAAATAAAGACAGCACAAAGTAGTAGAGGATTGCTTAAATTCTGCTGTATTGACTGCTGAGTAGGCATTGATCCCTAGTCAAGTCCCATGTTTTCAGATGAAATATGGCCAGTTTACCTGACATCTTTTGTTTTTCCCCTTATTGTTTCCTTTGTTTTAAGTGCAAATGTCCATGTCAAAGAAGCCTGAGAGGTTTATATGCTGAATCTAGGGAGCGATAACAATCTTGTAGATTAGATTGATTATGCTAGCCCAGCTCCATCTCTGTTTGATGTTTCTAACTCCTAACAATGTCAGCAACTCATGGAAGCAGTTGAATTAAATGTAAAGGAGCACTGTTGATCGCAATTCGCTTCTATGTGCATTTTGTTAAAATGGATCGCTTGAGTAGGTTGGTTTATAGGTACAAAATGGCACATCTACTTGGTTCTCCCATCCTTACCCCACTTCCAAGTGTAGTGGGGCTCCAAAGAAATATAAAGCAGTATAAGGTGCAACCCTCAACAGGAGAACCTTGAGAGATGGAGTTTTGTGCATTTAATATACCTCTTAAGTGGCCAACTCAACAAAGTTTGGAGAATTTGTCTACTTCCACTATCAGTTAGTGTTGGGAGAATGTTGATGAAAGCAAAAGCTACAAAGAAATGTCCATATTCAATCCATTAGCTTTTTTTCTAGAGCAGGGTCTGGATCCTGAGGCTCAGTTGTTTTCAGAGTAGACTCTTTGGCACCTATGCTGCGGCCATATTTATTTTGTTTTGATTTATTTTCCTCTCTCTCTCTATTTTTCCACACCTAGCATGTTTTGCTTAAGCCTTTGGACTCAAACAGGTCAGGACTTTGATTCTGCCTCCACTGTTCCTTATCCTTCAGCCTGAAGGCACTCTGGAGCTATGCAGGAAAAGTGCTCAGTTTTCCTTTTCCTCCTCTGGAGTAATGGAAGCATTGATGATTGGTAAGCCGAATGCAAATTCTAGCCAAGCCTGGCATTCAACCTAGTTGAGCCAATGCTCTGGTGCTAGCAGCTACTGAGATACCACTTACAACAATTGTTATTCCTTTGCTTTCCTCTTTAAAGTTATTGCTGTACAGAGTTGTACATAGCTGCACATAGTTTATTTAGTTTTAACACTTAAGTTGGCAATTTAGGATTTCAAATTATGAAAACCAGCTAGGTTAAAGCACTCAGCAGATGTGTGGAATTTTTTTTATATTTAAGTCCCACCACTGATTTCTAACAGTTAGTAATTCCTGTGATGTGGAACAATTGTGCATTTTTAACAATTCTGTATTTTTTAACAATTCCACATTTCCCCCAAACTGATAACGGCATACTGTTTCTGGCATTAATTCAGACGTGTGTAAAGATTCTGAAAGAATAACTTGGGTTAATATCAATTTTTGTCTGCTCCAATCCCTCCTTATTACCACATTCTGATATTAATTCTAACATCAGTTTTCTCAAATGATTTCAGATGCATCTCTTGCTTTCACCAAAAAATGTTTCCCCTGTCATCTGATTGGTTGAAATGAAAATATTGTCATGAGATTGGTTTTTTGCAATTGCCAATGTTTTTACACCATGGTTTCCAAGTCTTCATCAATGTTTATGCTCTCGACCCGTGACATTAAAGCAAGGATTGGGATCAGTAACATTGAAGGCTGTAGTTTATACGTTTTTTAAAGCACTTGCTGGATGGAAAGTAATCTAAATTAAATAAAGTGGTGAGAAGGTTTTCGAGTGTTGACATTAAACCGATAAAGCTCAGTTCCTAAGTAGCCGTTATACTTGGGTCATTTTAAAGAAATTTAAACTTTATGGTTTACAAGAACTACTTTTGAGGAATTTCCTGAAAGCAAATACAAAATGCAGCATTGAATCTTTAAAACCAAGCTTCATAGCCACGTGTTTAAGAAATTCCGCACAACTGTTGGAGCTTTGGAATTTGTTGACAGAACAAGTGAGGTTCCAGTAAGTTTCGTAGATTGCTTGTATTTTTAAAATGGAATAAAATTGCACAACAACGATAAATGCAGCAAACCTGAAGACTTATTTTCACCCAAATCTTTAGATTAGTACTTGCAAATTTTCCATGGACGTTTTAACACTCTTCAATCAATTGTCTAGAAAAGCTACTGGATTGATTTTACTTCATAGAATGTTATGCACTTTTTAATGTATCATGAATTATAGCATCCACACACCAATGAGATGTTGTTTTGCTCGCCAAATTGATTAATCTTTTATAAATATTTACTTATAAAATGTCTGTTAGATACTTGAACAAAATTAAGTAGCATGCATAAAGGCTTCTACTTTAAAAGGTGCCCCTTTTATTCATGTTAGACTCAAATGAGTTTAAATTTGAGCACAGGCCCATTTAAGAGCATATATAGAGTGTGATTTCCCTTGTTTCTACCATCAGTTAAGCATGTCTCCTATTCTTTTTTTGGTAGTGGTTAAGCAGTTTTGAAAGATGCTGATGTTTAGTATAGACAAATATCAGATTATTTTAATATTTAATGAACACTTAAGCTTTCATCTCACGTTCCTTGAAAGGAAGGTGCGACCATTCTTTCATTCAAACCGGAACCTGACTACACCCAAACAGCTTCACTTTCTCTTGGTTCAACCCTCCTGCCCAGTTTTTCCCTCTTTTGAAGATTAATACAGTTCTTTGAGTACCACTAGTTTTTCATTACTTCATGTGATTCCAGACCATGTGATTTAGTAGTGATGTGGCATTGTAAATTATTGCAACCAAGCCTGAACTTGTTCTCGCCTAATGTCTGCACATTAAGAATCTTCAGCAAAGTTTGCTGGATAGATGATGAGGGACAGGAATCCTGTTTTTCTGCTACTACCCAGTTAGAAAGACACTGTCATCGGGATAACCTGACTATACTTGTTAAAAGTTTACCTAGCCTTTCCCATCCTGACCTGTGAACATGATGCATTTACTCACCAAGCAATCAAGGAATCATTTTTTAAGTTGGACAGAGACCAATAGTTCAACATTTCCCCTCTTTTGGAAGATAGGTTTTATCTTTATTATGCCATAATTGTACTAGACTTCCATAAAATTATCCTGGTACGTTTATTTTTAAAATTCCGTTAGTGCCTTTAACTCAAATTTAAATTCTTAATCTTAATTGCAACTATATTATTCTCATCTTTCAAAATCCACATGTAGTAGGATGACTGTCATGGACAGGAGAATAGGTGAGACACAAGGACTCCTATCCCAAAAGAAAATGTGACATGTACAGTTGGATGAACACCTTCAACCTCATGCCTTTTTCTTGTTTCCTCCCCATCATCCCACACATTTCCCCATGTTATAGCTTTAGTTTGAGATGCTTCGTTCTTGAGCAGTGAAAGATTGTCCACTGTCTCTTCATTTTTGCTTTTTGGACTAGCTAGAGTGTTTATAATTCTGTGTCCTGAGGTGACTTTTTAAATGCATAAATTAATTTGGTTAGATTTCTTGTGATTTGAAAATTGTTTAAGATCTCCTATTCTTCTGGCTTTACAGCCACTGATCCATTCAACCCTGTGTGCTGCAGTTCCTCAGACATGGATGCTGACACCCACCATCTAATTGCACAATTTAATATACAAAATACCTACCACACTGAGCTCAAAGCCCCAGTGCAATCTCCTCATTCTGAAGGCCAAGGTTTTTGTACAGACTATTTAAATAAATTGCAAGTAGCCAATTCTTTATTTTTCAACTAAGGGATATTTAGTGCGGCCAATCCACCTACCCTGCACATCTTTGAGTTGTGGGGGGTGAGACCCACTCAAGACAGGGAGAGAATGTGCAAACTCTACATGGACAGTGACCCAGGAGGCAGTAGTGCTAACCACTGCCACTATTAGACTCTGCTCTTGTCACAGAAAGATCTCCCATTCCTGGGTATTGAAGCACTCCAATGGTATCAGGTAAGACAAACGTTTGAGCAGGGAATGGATTGAAGATTCCATGCGATTTTCCCCCTCCTCGGGGAAAATCTGACGGTGTGTTTTGATATGCAAATGAGCATGCCAGTGAGAAAAGCAAGTGTTTACCTATATGACTAGGAGAAAACAATGGGATGTAGAAGAGGTAATTTCAGAGTGGAGAGATGAAGGAATTGGCACTTGTATCCTAAAAACCGGGTTCACCGGGTGGGTAACATGAAAGAGAGAGAATGATATATCCATAGCACGATAACCGAGAAAGGGACACTGTAGAGGCAGCAGTCTCCCTGAAAAAAGTTATTGCTAAAAGGGCAGCCAGTTAAAATTCAAACCACGAAGATTACACTTTCGTAGAAACGGTAGACAGTTTCCCAAACATGGACAAATAACCTATGTGTAGTAATGATCTTCTGGATTTAGCTCATCAAGTTATATAATGTTGTTTAGGCACCAAAGGCATATGAGTTCAAGAAATATAAGTAGTTGGGAGTAAAGGGATAACTTCATGCAATACTGTGTGTGTATAGCCATCAGTTCAAATCATTCTTCTGCAGAAGGATCATTTAGATCCAAAACTTTGTTTCCCTCCACAGATGCTGCAGGACCTGCTTAGTTTATCCAGCATTTTCTCTTTTTTTAAATATATATCAGATTTCCAACATCCGCAGTATTTTGCTTTTACAAACCATCTATTGTGTTGGCGCTCAAATATTGGATGGGAGGAAATTCGGGGTGGTGGGGCAGTGTCCCAATACTGATGATAGTCAGCAAAAAGGCATTTTCAGTGTCACTTGATGAAAGAATGGTCCCTGAACTAAGTAACCAAAGAAAGTCACTTTTGAGTATTTCTATGGAGGAGAATATGAATTTCCTTTTCTAGGAGGTCTTCAGAAAACTGGCAGAAGGTCGACTCGGCCCGTGTATCCTTTTGAGAATGAATTGTATCCTGCAGGTGAAGCTAATTTAAAGTAGCACAAAACGCAAATGTACTTTTCCTTTGCGAATGGAACTGCTCGCACAAGCTCAGGAATAAAGTTGAGATACTTGAGCATTATGCCGATCTGTAATTTCCATTATTACATTGCACTGTGATTCCCCCCACCCCTTGCTATTAAAGTAAATCACTATAATGAGACAAGACAATCTCCCATTCTGTTTCCAAACCTGGCAGCATTGTATTAACTTACACCAAACCCATTATAGACTACTCTCAAACACTTGGATTTGCTATGCAATCGGAGGGCAGCATGGTGGTGTAATGGTTAGCCCTGCTGCCTCACAGTTTGAGCACCCCGGTTTGTTCCCAGCCCTGGGTTACTGTCTGTGAGGAGTTCGCACATTCTCCCATGTCAGTGTGGGTTCCCCCACAAACCCAAGATGTGCAGAGTAGGTAGATTGACCACGCTAAATTGCCCTTTAATTGAAAAAAGAAATTGGGTACTCTAAATTTATATTGAGAAAAAATATACTATACAATGCCATCGCAACATTAAGAGTGCCTATAATCGCAAAGATTAACACCAGAACCCAAGACTGCTTCAAAGTGGGGTAAGCTATTTGGTTCACAAAGAAGGATGCAATAGGTTTGTCAGAACTGGGGAAGTAGGTGAGCTTGTGCCAGCTGAGAGTTCATGATATTCTGTGATGTGAACTCAGCAGGAGACTGGCATAAGAGAATGAAGTAGAACCCTCTGGACCTGGGGATGTCAACACTTTGTATTGTATACACACCGTGCAGTCTATGGCTCTCAAACATCAGCCCAGCGCAAGTGACACAAGAAAGATTGTTGGTGACGGAGCTTAAGCAAGTATGAACCACTGATGGGCATATGAGGATGATGCTTCTTTGGACTGTGGGAGGAAACTAGAGCAGCCAGAGGAAACCCACACAAACAGGAGGAGCATGTGCAAACGCCACACGGACAGTCACCAAAGGCCGGAATTGAACCTGGGACCCCGGTGCCATGAGACAGCAGTGCTAACCACTGCACCACCGTGCTGCCCACTAATATCAATTATAATAGTGATTCCGTTAGTGCTGACTGTCATGACCCACGGGAACTATGGGGAGGGAATGATTGTTTTCCCTGGTTAAGTGGGCAGGGTAAAGCCTATCCTTATTGTATATAAGGTTGGCCAATTCGGCACTGACTGTTAAGACCCAGTTGGATCTACCGGGAGCTGTGTGCATAATTGCACGTAGCCTTGTACATAAACCTACGTTTCTTAAGACAACTCCGTGTGAACTCTCCATTACTCATAAAACTGGTAGCAAGAAGTGAACTGGTTTCCTGTCGAAGCTGCAGCCCTGTCGGTCGAACCACCTCCCTAACTCGGAAGCAGGTTGTCTCTGTCCGGACAGTAGGACGCATTCGACACTGGAGTCAAGGACTGGAAGCAATACGCAGAGTCGATGTGCTATTACTTTTGTGCAAATAACATCACAAAGAACGACTGCCAGACTGTGATTTTGCTGACCACTCGTGGTGCCTATAAGTCGGAGGTAATTTGGAGTCTTATGTACCCGGCGGTGCCTGACGGACACATCTTCGACCAGCTCGTGACGCTTGTGGATCAGCATTTTCCCGTACCAGCCTCCCCGGACAGGCGCCGGTATGTGGCGACTAGGGGCTTTTCACAGTAACTTCATTGAAGCCTACTCCTGACAATAAGCGATTTTCATTTCATTTCATTTCAACCGGGCGGCGTTAGTTATAAAACATTGGAGACACAGCAAAAAGCTCTTGGCTGAACCCTCCCTGAATCTGCAACAAGCTCTGCAGCACTCCCTGTCCTGTGAGAGTGCGGAGCGTGGTGTGCAGGAGATACAGGGGGGGCAGGTGAACACCCTGGGGCGTGGTCCGTCCCACACAGCTCCCTACCAGCTCAGACCACTGAACAGACTCCAGGCCAGGCTGTCACGGCGGGAAGCGTCCCCTGATTTATTGATTTGGTTCCATACGCGACATGCAACTGCAGACAGCGAGGGCCCCAAATGGCCCAACGCCCCGTTAGGGGTAAGTGTCGGCCTCGGGACCAAGCCTTTCATCTGGACGAGTCCAATGAAGAGGCCGCGATGCAGTTGAATTGCATTGCGGCGTCCCGTGTGGATCCCATTCCGGTTCCAGTGCAGGTGAATGGCCATTTATTGAACATGGAGTTGGATATGGGGGGGTTGTGGTTTCTGTTGTGGCACAGAGCACATTTGACTGCATAAAGCGGTGTGGCAGACTTTGACCTTGGTGCATACAGCGACTTGGTTGGCTACATATACGGGGGAGCAGCTAAATATTGTTGGGATGACATTGACCCCCCCCCCCCCCCCCCCCAGTGATTTATGGATGGCAGTTAGCCCACCTCCCTCATCATTATCGTTCAAGGGAACAGTCCCACCCTGTTAGGCCACGAGTGGCTACACCTTTTTCACTTTGATTGGCAGCATATTCTTCACATGGGGTCTAGTGGTCTGTGTGAAATGTTCGGCAAGTCTTCCAGCCCAGTTTGGGGACCATAGAAAGAGATATTGCCAAGATCCAGGTTGACCCATAGACTCCACCACTCTTCTGGGTATGCCCGGTTCCATACCCTTAGTGCAATATCCTGGGGGGGGGGGAGATTTACTAGTGCTCTTCGGGGGGGTTTAAACTAATTCAGCAGGGGGATGGGAACCTAAATTGTAGTCCCAGTGTACAGGATGTTGAGAGTAGTGAGGTCAGGGATAGGGTTAAAAGTTCGAAAGAGGGCACCGGCAAGCAAGATGCTGGTTTGAAGTGTGTCTACTTCAATGCCAGGAGCATCCGGAATAAGGTGGGTGAGCTTGCAGAATGGGTTGGTACCTGGGATCTTGATGTTGTGGCGATTTCGGAGACATGGGTAGAGCAGGGACAGGAATGGTTGTTGCAGGTTCCAGGATTTAGATGTTTCTGTAAGAACAGAGAAGATGGTAAAAGAGGGGGGTGTGTGGCATTGTTAATCAAGGAAAGTATTACGGCGGCAGAAAGGACGTTTGAGGACTCTTCTACTGAGGTGGTATGGGCTGAGGTTAGGAACAGGAGAGGAGAGGTCACCCTGTTGGGAGTTGTCTATAGACCTTCGAATAGTTCCAGAGATGTAGAGGAAAGGATTGCAAAAGATGATTCTCGACAGGAGCGAGAGTAACAGGGTAGTTGTTATGGGGGACTTTAACTTTCCAAATATTGACTGGAAATACTATAGTTCGAGTACTATAGATGGGTCAGTTTTTGTGCAGTGTGTGCAGGAGGGTTTTCTGACACAGTTTGTAGACAGGCCAACAAGGGGCGATGCCACATTGGATTTGGTACTGGGTAATGAACCTGGCCAGGTGTTAGATTTAGATGTAGGTGAGCACTTTTGTGATAGTGATCACAATTTGGTTATGTTTACTTTAGCGATGGGCAGGGATAGGTATATACCGCAAGGCAAGAATTATAGCTGGGGGAAAGGCAATTATGATGCTATTCGGCAAGATTTAGGATGTATAGGATGGGGAAGGAAACTGCAGGGGATGGGTACAATCGAAATGTGGAGCTTTTTCAAGCAACAGCTACTGCGTGTCCTTGATAAGTATGTACCTGTCAGGCAGGGAGGAAGTTGTCGAACAAGGGAACCCGTGGTTTACTAAGGAAGTTGAAGCACTTGTCAAGAGGAAGAAGAAGGCTTATGTTAGGATGAGACATGAAGGCTCAGTTAGGGCACTTGAGAGTTACAAGTTAGCCAGGAAGGACCTAAAGGGAGAGTTAAGAAGAGCGAGGAGAGGACAGAAAAAGTCACTGGCGGATAGGATCAAGGAAAACCCTAAGTCTTTCTGTAGGTATATCAGGAACAAAAGAATGACTAGAGTAAGATTAGGGCCAATCACGGATAGTAGTGGAAAGTTGTGTGTGTGGAATCAGAGGAGATAGGAGAAGCGTTAAATGGATATTTTTCATCAGTGTTTACACTGGAGATAGACCAATGTTGTCGAGGAGAATACTCTGGTACAGTCGACCAGGCTAGATGGGATTGAGGTTCACAAGGAGGAGGTGTTAGCAATTTGGAAAGTGTAAACATAGATAAGTCCCCTGGGCCAGATGGGATTTATCCTAGATTCTCTGGGAAGCCAGGGAGGAAATTGCAGAGCCTTTGTCCTTGATCTTTATGTCGTCTTTGTCGACAGGAATAGTGCCGGAAGACTGGAGGATAGCAAATGTTGTCCCCCTTGTTCAAGAAGGGGAGTAGAGACAACCCTGGTAATTATAGACCTGTGAGCCTTACTTCGGTTTGTGGGTAAAATGTTGGAAAAGATTAAGAGATAGGGTTTATAATCATCTTGAAAAGAACAAGTTGATTAGCAATACTCAACACGGTTTTGTGAAGGGTAGGTCATTGCCTCACAAACTGTAGAGTTTTTTGAGAAGGTGACCAAACAGGTGGATGAGGGGTAAAGCGGTTGATGTGGTGTATATCGATTACAGTAAGGCGTTTGATAAGGTTCCCCACGGTAGGCCTATTACAGAAAATATGGAAGTATGGGATTGAAGGTGATTTAGCGGTTTGGATCAGTAATTGGCTAGCTGAAAGAAGACAGAGGGTGGTGGTTGATGGCAAATGTTCATCCTGGAGTTCGGTTACTAGTGGTGTACCGCAAGGATCTGTTTTGGGGCCACTGCTGTTTGTCATTTTTATAAATGACCTGGAAGAGTGTGTAGAAGGATGGATTAGTAAATTTGCAGATGACACGAAGGTCGGTGGAGTTGTGGATAGTGCTGAAGGATGTTATAGGTTACAGAGGGACATAGATAAGATGCTGAGCTGAGAGGTGGCAGATGGAGTTTAATGCGGAAAAGTGTGAGGTGGTTCACTTTGGAAGGAGTAACAGGAATGCAGAGTACTGGGCTAATGGCAAGATTCTTGGTAGTGTAGATGAACAGAGAGATCTCGGCATCCAGGTACATAAATCCCTGAAAGTTGCCACCCAGGTTAATAGGGCTGTTAAGAAGGCATATGGTGTGCTAGCCTTTATCAGTAGGGGAATTGAGTTTTGGAGCCACGAGGTCATGCTGCAGCTGTACAAAACTCTGGTGCGGCCGCACCTGGAGTATGCGTGCAGTTCTGGTCACCACATTATAGGAAGGATGTGGAAGCTTTGGAAAGGGTTCAGAGGAGATTTACTAGGATGTTGCCTGGTATGGACGGAAGGTCTTACGAGGAAAGGCTCAGGGACTTGAGGTTGTTTTCGTTAGAGAGGAGAAGGCTGAGAGGTGACTTAATAGGGACATATAAGATAGTCAGAGGGTTAGATAGGGTGGACAGTGAGAGTCTTTTTCCTCAGATGGTGATGACCAACACGGGGGGACATAGCTTTAAATTGAGGGGTGGTAGATATAGGACAGATGTCAGAAGGCAGTTTCTTTACTCAGAGAGTAGTAGGGGTGTGGAACGCCCTGCCTGCAACCAGTAGTAGACCTTGCCAAATTTAAGGGCATTTAAGTGGTCACTGGATAGACATATGGATGAAAATGGAATAGTGTAGGTCAGATAGGCTTCAGATGGTTTCACGGGTCAGCGCAACATCGAGGGCCGAAGGGCCCATACTGCGCTGTAATGTTCTATGTTCTAAGGTGGAGACTGAACTCAACAGGTTGGAGAGATTTAGCATTATTCGACCCGTACGCTTTGCAGATGATGGCGGCAATGGTGGTCCTTGTCATGAAACTGGATGGAACAGGATATTTGTGCGGGGATTATAAACTGATGGTCAATACTGTTTCCAAGCAGGATTACTACCCCATGCCCCGATTAGAGGACCTGTTTGCTAAGTTGGCTGGAGGAATCTCGTTCACGAGAGCTTGAACTGGACAAGTCCACCCACAAGTACTTTACAATAAATACGCTCAGAGGATTCTACAGTACACCCGGTTGCCTTTTGGGTTGTCTTCCAACAAGTGATGGAAAATATCTTGCGAGGCTTGCTGTGCAACACAGTATATTAGAGTGATGTATTAGTGATGGGGAATAGGAACATTTGACAAACCTTGAGACAGTGTTGCAACGCTTCTTGGAATATGGTATTGCCTGTGTCGTGCAAAGTGTGTGTTCCATACAAAGGAGGTGGCTTACTTGGGATATGGGATGGACCGGGACAGTTTACACCTGGTTGTTGAGAAATGGCAGGCGATCCTGTCCCGAAAGATGCCAAAGGGCTTCGCTCGTTTCTAGGATTGGTTAATTACTGTGGGTAATTTGTTACGAATCTCCTGGGCATTCTGGCTCCTTTGTATCTGCTCATTAAGAAGCACCAGGTCTGGATAAGGAGTGCTTCCCAGGAAGCTGCTTTTCTGAGTGTCAAACGGCGGTTGTTGTACTCGGGTGTACTCATCCATTGTGATTCGGCCAAGCCTTTGATCATCACATGCGACGCGTCCCGTTATGGTATTGGGGCCATCCTGGCCCATCGGATGTCGGATGATCGGGAGCAACCGATCGCTTTTGCTTCTCATACTCTGGCGGTGGCCGAATGCAGATGTGCGCAGATTGAGAAGGAGGGTCTGGTGGTGGTCTTCGGGGTGAAAAACTTTCATCAATACGTCTATGGCCGCCATTTCTTCGTCATACAGACCATAAGCTTTTGCTAGGTCTTCTCAGCGAGGAGAAGAAAATCCCCTCCATCACCTTGACACAAATCCAGCTCTGGCCCCTGTTGCTGGCTGCTTGTGAGTACTCATTTAAACATGGGTCGAGTACCCCCCCAGCCGGTCGAATGGTCGCCCCGTTGAATTTCATGGACTCCCTGCCGGTCACCGCATAGTGTGTCCACGACTAGATGCAGACAGATCCCATTCTGGCTAAGGTGCGGCATCCAGTGGGATATTATGTTGGCCAGCATCGACAACTGCTGAGTGGGTTATGGGCCTTCTCCTCTAAGTTGTCTGAGCTGTGTGGAAGACAGTATTCTCCTGTGGGGCACGGAGGTTGTTAGCCCGGTGAAGGGCCATGGACTCGTCTTGAAAGACCTTCACAGTGTGGTGTTCAAAATGAAGATGTTTGGTGGCCGGGCCTGGATACCGACATTGAGAAGATGGCTCAGCAGTGTTCCGTTTGCCAGGAGCACCAAAAGTCCCACTTCGGCTGTGCCCTTCACCCCTGGTAGTAGCCAGGTTGGCCTTGAGCTCGAGTGCACCACAGACTTTGCTGGTCAGTTCCTAGGTTTGATGTTTCTTCTTGTAATAGATGTCCATTTCAAGTGATAGAGGTCCACAGGATGACAGCGATCACGTGCGACCGTTAAAACCGTTGTGTCTTTCTCGATGTACAGCATTGCTGAATCCTAATCACGGACAATGGTGCTTTGTTCACAAGTGAGGAGCTCCCAGCATTCTTGAAGCCCAACAGGATTTGACATGTGCGTACTACCCCGTACCACCTGGTGTCGAAAGGGTTGGCACATCGTGCCGTGTAGACCTTTAAGCGGGGTCTGCAAAAGCAGACTTTGGGTTTGATGGATACGAGGTTGGCTCGTTTCCTCTTCTCCTATCGGACCACACCTCATGCAGTGACTGGGGTTGCCCGACTGAAATGCTCATGGGCCAATGGCTTCATACCCACATTGGCTTGATGTTTCCCGAACTAAGCACAAAGGTGAGCTGCATGGGCGATGCCTTGTTCAATGCTGATTGCCCTGGCAATTTGCACCTGGAGCCATGGTATTCGTACGTAACTTCACTGACGGTGCTCGCTGGCTCTCGGGGACTATCTTCCACTCGACTGGCCAGTCTCCCACCAGGTTCAAGTTTGCGGCAACTGATGAGAAGGATCATATTCAGTCGCAAAGACCACTCCTTGTAAAGTTCTTGATGTGCAACCCATCCTGGGTGGTCCTGACCTGGTACCAGATCAGCCCGTTGTGGCGTCCCAAGGATGTCTCGATGCCGACATATGGGCTGTCGTCTCTTCCGATTCTGATATGGAAACACAAGCTTCTGATTTCTCAGGTACAGATTTGACTGTACAGCAGCCACCAGCCAGCCGTCTGCCCCGGCGTTCCTGAAGGAAATGGCATCCTCCTTCACGGTATATGCCTCCGGACCCAGCACCTCGAACGCACAACGCTCCTCCTGCACCAAAGAAGGTCCGGTGTTGTCCTCCTCATTCTTCTCGCCCACGGACATCGGGGATTCCTTCAGATTTTGGGAAGGTGGGATGTCATTTTTTAAAAATAAATTTAGAGTACCCATTTATTATTATTTTCCAATTAAGAGGCAATTTAGAGTGGCCAATCCACCAAACCTGCATGTACATAGAACATAGAACAGTACAGCACAGAACAGGCCCTTCGGCCCTCAATGTTGTGCCGAGCCATGATCGCCCTACTCAAACCCACGTATCCACCCTATACCCGTAACCCAACAACCCCCCCCTTAACCTTACTTTTATTAGGACACTACGGGCAATTTAGCATGGCCAATCCACCTAACCCGCACATCTTTGGACTGTGGGAGGAAACCGGAGCACCCGGAGGAAACCCACGCACACAGGGGGAGGACGTGCAGACTCCACACAGACAGTGACCCAGCCGGGAATCAAACCTGGGACCCTGGAGCTGTGAAGCATTTATGCTAACCACCATGCTACCCTGCTACCCTGTCTTTGGGTTGTGGAGGTGAGACCCACGCAGACACTGGGAGAATGTGCAAACTCCACATGGACAGTGAGCTGGGGCCGGGATTGAACCCGGATCCTCCACAGCATGAGGCAGCAGTGCCAACGTGCCACCTAATGGGAGGCGGGATGTCATAACTCGCTGCAGAGGCCAGATCGGCACAGACTGTTAACAACCGGTTGGGATCAACCGGGAGGTGTGTATTATAGTCTTGTAAATTAACTCATCTTTCTTAGATAGAACTCGATGTGGACTCTCCGAGACTCATAAAGCTGACCTATGGTGATACTATTAACTTGCCTTCATAGCCATTGTTACTTGTTTTGTTAAGAAAATGCATTCATTTTTCAAACTGCTGGGTACTCATAACTACTAATGATTCATGCACTTGATGTTTAAGTTATGTTTTTTGCAATTGTTAACTAGCTCTCTGTTCCCCATGTCTGGGTCTCACCCCCACAACCCAAAGATGTGCAGGGTAGGGGGATTGGCCACCTGAAATTGCACTTTAATGGGGAAAAAAAGAATTGGGTACTCTAAATTTATTTTTTTTAAACTAGCTCTCTGTATGATTTGCAAACTTTCTTTTTTTAATAAATTTAGTGTACTCAATCATTTTTCCAATTAAAGGAGCAATTTAGCGTGGCCAATCCACCTACCCTGGACATCTTTGGGTTGTGGGGGCGAAACCCACGCAAACACAGGGAGAATGTGCAAACTCCACACAGACAGTTACCCAGAGCCGGGATCGAATCTGGGACCTCAGTGCCGTGAGGCAGCAGTGCTAACCACTGCGCCACCATGCTGCTCCTGCTAACTTAATGATTTAGTTTTAATAAAAGGTTTAGTAGTTTGTGGGTATTCTACTCGAGGATTGATCAGGAAATTAAAGTCGATCCTAATTGGTTGGTGTAGGCTGATGGTGAACTACTTTGTCATTGCTCATTCCTAGACCTAAAACTGAGTGATAAAACATCCCAGATGGTTCCTTAATGAGTTAAATAAATTTTCATGATATATACCAGATCCAGTGCTTATTCTGGGGGCCATCACCGCTGCCATAGAAACTGCTGCTCCATTAGAAATAACATTATCTTCTGCCAGCAAAGAATTATTGCAGAAAAACCTCAAGAACTTCAACTGATCACATTGGTACAATTATGTTGATTCTCCCACAGCTGCAGAGCTTGCATCCAGCATTGGTGTCATGCCAGGAATCCTAATGGCGGGGGACAAGAATGGAAAATCTGGACAACAAAAGAGGAATAGAAATCAGAAGATTTCAGACTTGCACAGTAAATTCTTTAGATTAAAAGAACTAGCAAGCTAAAATGTAACTTTTCTTTCTCGCCAACTAAACTTGAAATTGAGAGGCCATAACAACATTGTCACATGTCCCTATATTGGGTAGCAGTGGTAAACTGTGGCTATTACAGAACATCTTGCCTGTGTACGAGTACTTCACAATCTGAGCATCTTCTAAAGTCATTTACAACCGATTTTAGGACTTTTGAAGTCACTGCAGTAATGTAGGAAGCATAACGGCCAATTGTCACAATGATTAAAGTTTATTTTTAGTGTTGGTTCAGGAATGGAAATTGCCTTTGTCACTAGGGGGAACGCTGTGACTGCTCTTCAATAGTACCAGATCTTTTACATTCATCTGAGAGGGCACACTGGACCTTAATATCTTCTCTGAGGGGCAGCACGGTGGTGCAGTGGGTAGCACTGCTGCCTCACGGCGCAGAGGTCCCAGGTTCGATCCCGGCTCTGGGTCATTGTCTGTGTGGAGTGTGCACATTCTCCCTATGTTTGCGTGGGTTTCGCCCTCGCAACCCAAAGATGTGCAGGGTAGGTAGATTGGCCACGCTAAATTGCCCCTTAATTGTCAAAAATTAATTGAGCACTCTAAATTTAAAAAAAATATATCTCCTCTGAAGAATTCTAACAGTGCAGTACTCCAATATTATTTCAATCTGGGGCAGCATGGTGACAACAGTGGTTGACACTGCTGCCTTACAGCACCACTGTCCCAGGTTCGCTTCTAGCCTTCGGTGACTGTGTGGCATTTGCATGTTCTCCTCGTGTCTGCGTGGGTTTCCTCTGTGCTCCGGTTTCCTCTCAAAGTCTAAAGCTGTGCAGATAGGTGGATTGGCCATGCTAAATTGCCCCTTTGTGTTTTGGGCTTACAGGGTTAGGGCAGAGCAGTGGGCCTCGGTAGGGTGCTCTTTCAGAGGATCGGTGCAGACTAGATGGGCTGGATGGCCTCCTGCACTGTATGGAGTACTGAACTGAAATGTCAGCGTATAGGGCATGCTCAAGTCCTTGGAGTGAGACTTTAACCTTCTGATCCAGAAAGAGTCCTGTATGTAGACACAGCTGACACCTACAGAAGACACTAGTAACACTGAATTGCTATTGTAGACCTGAAATTTGCAATGTTTGTCCGTGATTGTGCAATACTGCAGGGTAATGGATTATGTCACGTGATGGCAATGCACTTAGTGGGATCTGAATTTACACACTTCTTGGCCCTGCCAATGATAGACAGGGCTCTGGAACTAGTACATTTGAAGCAGCTTCTAATTTGCACTGGGACCATCCATTGGTTTAAGGGACAGTTAGCTGCGAGGACCCTGAATTATCCATGCCGAATACTGATCACACCATTTTGGATAGGCTAATGTGCACCACTGCAGTCAGCAGAGTTACTTGCAAATGATAATTTAAGAACAGCACATTACCTTCAATGTTCACTCATTGCAATTATTAAGAGACGACAAAGGATTTTAGCAAATATTTGAATATATTAATGGTTTTTTTATAGGAGGCTGAAGGATCTGGAACTAATTGGTCATCGTGATTTCTGATGTCTTCTGGCCATTTGGAAATCGGTGAGATCCACATCAGCAGTGAGGCATTTGACATTATTCAGGTTATATGTACGGAAGCAAATGAGGCAGTAACAAAATGATGGAAGAATTGGATTAAAGTCATTCAATTTATTTAGCGTTAATTCCTGTTTGAGGACGGTCTTCGCCAAGTTCGAATATAGGACTGCTCACTCTCTTGCTTCATTGCTTCTGTGCTCTGCGTTTATAGCAAGTCTGTACACGTCAGTCAAGTCACAAAGCACTGAATGAGACTATATGGTCCATTTGAATCCATGCTGGTTCCCTCTAGAGCAAACTAGTCAGTCCCATACCAACCCCCCCCCCCCCCCCCCCCCCCCCCCCCCCCCCCAGGCAAGGTCTCCTTCTCCCTACAAGTTTATTTCTCTTAAGCGCCTTTTGAAATCATCTTTGCTTTTATCACCCTCATAGATTCTATATTTTGACCGCTCGCTGTGGGGAACAAAAGTTCTTCCTCACATCCTCTCTGACCCTCTTAACGATAACCTTAAATCTATGTGCTTAAGTCCTTGCACCACCAGCTAATGAAATGAAATGAAAATCGCTTATTGTCACAAGTAGGCTTCAAATGACATTACTGTGAAAAGCCCCTAGTCGCCAAATTCCGGCGCCTGTTCGGGGAGGCTAGTACGGGAATTGAACCGTGCTGCTGGCCTGCCTTGGTCTGCTTTCAAAGCCAGCTCTTTAGCCCTATGCTAAACCAATGGAAACAGTTTTACATTGTCTACCTAATCAGAACCTGTCATAATCTTGTACACCTGTACCAATCGCCCCTCAACCATCATTCCTCTATGCATCTCCAACCTAACCTTGTCAGTAAGTTCCCACAACTTTGGACTATTCTGGTAAATCTCTCAGCCTCTCTGCACCCTCTCAAGGTTCCTTGCATCCTTTCTAACTTGTGACCAGAACTGGATGCAATACTCTCATTCAGGCCTAACTAGAGGTTTATAAAGGTTCAACAAACTTTCCTGCTTTTGTACTCAAGACCTCTATTTGTGCAGTCAAAGATCCCATATGCTTTGGGAATTACTCTCTCAATATGACCTGCGAACTTCAAAGATCTGCACGTTAACCGCCAGGTTCCTCTGTCCCTATACGCTTCTTAGACCTATGCCATTAGGTTTCCCTATCCCTTCTGCCAAAGTGCATCGCCTCACACTTCTTTGTATTAAATTCCACCTGCCACTTGTCTACCCTTTCTGCTAGCCTATCAGGGTCCTGTTATAGTTTTTTTTTAAAAATAATTTTTATTGAAAAATTTGGAATTTATACAACAATAATGCACCATAGTAAAATACCAAAATAACAATAATAACAATCATAAACATTCGCCCACCTCCATGAACAACACAGCATTTTAAGAACAACGCAAATTAACACAATATAAAGTTGCAGAAAATAAACTACAATAAGGAACCCCCCCCCGAGTTGCTGCTGCTATTGACCCAGATACCTATCTTTGAGCCAGGAAGTCCAGAAAAGGCTGCCATCGTTTGTAGAACCCTTGTTTTGATCCTCTCAGGGCAAATTTGACCCTTTCCAATTTTATAAAGCCCGCCATGTCACTGGTCCAGGTCTCCACACTTGGGGGCCTCGCATCCTTCCACTGTAGCAGAATCCTTCGTCGGGCTACTAGGGACGCAAAGGCCAGGACCCCAGTCTCTTTCGCCTCCTGCACTCCCGGCTCTACCGCAACTCCAAAAATCGCGAGTCCCCACCCTGGATCCAACCACCCTCGACACCGTCCCCGCCACCCCCTTCCAGAATTCTTCCAGTGCTGGGCATGCCCAGAATATATGGGCGTGGTTCGCTGGACTCCCCGAACATCTGGTGCACCTGTCCTCACCCCCAAAGAACCTACCCATCCTAGTCCCGGACATGTGGGCCCGGTGCAGCACCTTAAATTGGATGAGACTAAGCCTCGCACATGAGGAGGAAGAGTTGACACTCTCCAAGGCATCCGCCCAAGTCCCGTCCTCTATCTGCTCCCCGAGTTCCTCCTCCCATTTAGCCTTCAGCTCCTCCACTGACGACTCCTCCACCTCCTGCATTACCTTATAGATGTCAGACACCTTCCCCTCTCCGACCCACACCCCCGAAAGCACTCTGTCCATCGTCCCCCGTGAGGGCAGCAGAGGGAATCCCTCTACCTGTTGCCTAGCAAACGCCTTCACCTGCAAGTATCTGAACATGTTCCCTTGGGGAAGCCCAAATTTATCTTCCAGTTCCCCCAGGCCCGCAAACCTCCCGCCAATAAACAGGTCCCTCAATTTACTGATGCCCGCCCTTTGCCACCCCCTAAATCCCCCATCCTTGTTCCCCGGGATGAACCAATGATTGCCACCCAATGGAGCCTCCATCGAGCCCCGTTTCCCCCCGACGCCGTCTCCACTGTCCCCAGATTCTTAGGGTCGCCGCCACCACCGGGCTCGTGGTAAATCTCTTAGGGGAGAGCGGCAACGGTGCCGTTACCATGGCACCCAGGCTCGTACCGTTACATGACACCATCTCCATTCTTTTCCACGCCGCCCCTCCCCCCTCCATCACCCATTTGCGCACCATTGACACATTGGCCGCCCAATAGTACCCCAGAAGGTTGGGCAGCGCCAGCCCGCCTCTATCCCTCCCTCGCTCCAGGAAAACCCTCTTCACTCTTGGAGTCCCATGTGCCCACACAAAGCTCAAAATACTGCTCGTTTGTTATAGTTAATCTGTATCTTCCTCACTGTTTGCCAAGCCTCCAAATTTGGTATGGTTGTAAAATATTGAAATTTTATTGTGTTGTAATATGCAAGTTATTCACATATTTCAAGAAAGCAGTCAGAAACATCTTATATGACCATGGCATGCGTTCCTTCCTTGCCTTTGAGATTCCTCTCTTATTCTTCATCTATGTGCTACCTTCTGTGATGTCATGTGCCTTAGTGTTGTATATAATGAATCATAAAATGTGTTCCTGTGGGAAAGATAGCAAAGGCTAATTTGGCGTGTAGCAGGTGCAGTGTTGAGTGAAATGCGTTAGGAGGCATCAGAAAGCAAGCAATAATTTGCACGGTTTCCAGAGGGTTGGTGTTTGAACCCTGATCTACAAATAATTTGGTGAATGGGATATTGGACTAGGGGCGGGATTCTCCCGTACCCGGCGGGGCGGGGGGTCCCAGCAGGACGGAGTGGCGTTAACCACTCCGGCGTTGGCCCGCCCCAAGGTGCGTAATCCTCGGCACCTTCAGGGGCTAGGCCAGTGCCGGAGTGGTTTGCGCACCGCCAGCTGGCGTGGAAGGCCTTTGGCATCACGCAAGCCTGGGCCGAAGGGGCTCTGCCAGCCGGCGAGAGTCTGTGCATGCGCGGGAGCGTCAGCGCATGCGCGGGGGGTGGGGTTCACCTACGTGTCGGCCATCGCGGAGGCTGTCACGGCCGACGCGTAGGAAAAGAGTGCCCCCACGACCCAGGCCCGCCTGCGGATCGGTGGGCCCCGATCGTGGGCCAGGCCACCGTGGGGGCAACCCCTGGGGCCAGATCGCTCCGCCCCCCTGGGGCCCCCCCAGGACCCCAGAGCCCACCTACGCCGCCAGGTCTTGCGGTGGGCTCGGCTGAAAAATCGAGCCCCATTTCTTTATTATTGTGTATATAATTGCCTCTCGGTCGCCATGCTTGCTCCACAACTATCACAATGCTTCTCAACTGCCTTTGTTTTCGTAATCTATTTACGCGGTGTTTCACTGGCTTGGCCACCATTTATTGCTGATCCCTAATTGCCTGAGAAGGTGGCGGTGAACTGCCCTCTTGATCCCTTGCAGTCTAGAGAGGTTCCAGGGGGAGCACCAGAATGTTAACACAATGACTGTGAAGGAACAGTGTCTAGTTCCAAATCAGGATCGTATGTGACCTGGAGTGCAGTGCTAACCGCTGTGCTGTATCAAATTCCTCCATACAGTCACTCCACTGCAGTTCTACAATCCTCTTGGCCGATGGTGTCTTCTACAGACACCAAGATAAAAGCAAATTACTGCAGATGCTGGAATCTGAAACAAAAACAGAATAGAATTGGGCAGCACGGTAGCATGGTGGTTAGCATAAATGCTTCACAGCTCCAGGGTCCCAGGTTCGATTCCCGGCTGGGTCACTGTCTGTGCGGAGTCTGCACGGCCTCCCCGTGTGTGCGTGGGTTTCCTCCGGGTGCTCCGGTTTCCTCCCACAGTCCAAAGATGTGCGGGTTAGGTGGATTGGCCATGCTAAATTGCCCGTAGTGTCCTAAAAAGTAAGGTTAAGGGGGTGGGGATTGTTGGGTTACGGGTATAGGGTGGATACGTGGGTTTGAGTAGGGTGATCATGGCTCAGCGCAATGCCGAAAGGCCTGTTCTGTGCTGTACTGTTCTATGTTCTAATATGCAGGTCAATTTCATCTGGGCTGTCGGCTCCATTCTCTCTTCACAGGTGCTAACATTTTGAGTCTGCGTAATTTTTTGTCACAGCAGACAATGGTAGACGCCACAGTCTCCTCTCCTCTGCCCCACTTATACTTTCTTCACCCATTCCAATTCTAAAGAAGTCGACTCATACTCTGCATCTCTCCCCACAGCTGCTGCCAGGCCTGCTGAGTATTTCCAGTAGTTCTTGTTTTTAAAGAAACTCCAGATTTTCAGCAACCCCGTATTTTCAATATTATCACAACAGTGAAGTTATGGGCCTGGAACAGGATCTGTGTCTCCTCTGAAAGGGGTGGTTGAATACATTGGCGCTCACAGTCCTCCTCTGCTTGGCGAAGGAGGGTTGCAGTGTACTCTCCCCGCCTGAAGTGGGCGACGTGTCCGGGAGGACCGGGCCTACGGCGGCGGGACCACGTGACGCGGCTGCGGGCTGGTAAAAGGCCGGAAGTCGCTGGAGCCGGTCCTTTCCTCATCCGCCCGTCCTGTGAGGCGGATAGAAGCCGGAGCCTCAGCCTCAAATAATCCACCGTAATCCGGCAAAATGGTGAGTCGCCGGCGGCTTCTGGACAGCGGGGCGAGCGCCGAGGGCCTTGGGCTAAATGTTCGGCGCGATATTGAGGGCGGATGCCTTGTTGGCGACGCTGATATTTCGCTTACCCCTGCCCCCCCCGCCCCGATGATGCCGGGCGCGGTGACAATGGAGGGATGTGGGCCTTTCCGCCCGACACCGAGCGGCCTGATGCGCAATCGGCTTGGCGTGGGGGGAGGGGGGTTGTTTGTGCCGCTGATCGCGATGGGGTTTGGGCGGGGGGGAAGCGAGGCGGGCCTATGTTCGGGGCGGGCGGGGCACAGAGCCATGTTCAAGACGCGGGGGTCTCCCCGTTTCCGGCCCCGCTGGGCGCGGCTGTGCGGCGGCCTGCCGCTGGGAGTGTTTGGGGGGGGGGGGGTTGTTGCTGGCTGAACGGCCCCTTTGCCACGTGGAGCCCGGTGTCCGGTTGCCGCATTCCCCGGTCCGGGGGGGGGTCAATAACGCAGCATTTTTGTCCTTGTGACGCCGAGCGGCTGTCACCCCTCCCCCTCCCCCCGGGGCTAGAGGGTTGAGTAACGCGGGGACGTGGCTCCCTCCACCCCCTCCCGGCCTGTTTCCTCCGCATTGTTTGGCAGCGGCACAGTCTGATCCTGGCCCCTGTTGAATCGGCGGCGAGCGATTGCGGTGCACGGTGCGGTTAACGTGTTCGGCTTTCCAAGAGCCGTTTTGTGGTTTTTATAAGCGCCGGATCGACCTCGGCTGTAGCGTATTGATCCGCTGCCGCTGAATTTTTCAGGACAATCATGGTACGTTTGGTCTTGAATTTGCCCATGGAGAAGAGATTGCTCCAGACTACAGGTTTATTGTTCTTCCCCTCTTTCCCCCCCCCCCCCCCCCCATATTCGGCGTTTGGTTAAGCAATTGCGAATAAACGCCGGTTCTGCGCTCCTTTTGCGATCATGCGGTATCGCAGATTTCCAGTGCTTTTGCGGGTGGGGGCACGAAAATAAAACATTAGGAATGTTGGACTGGACCTTTTGTCGGACTATATGGAACAGGAAAAACATGGCAAGCGTCATTGTTGGCATGAAGGCACATATGATGCAATAATTTCACATAATTTGTTGTGTACATAACTTTGCTGATTTCTTTGACTAGCTGTCGTTGCTGGTCCTGTCATTGGTGCGTCCACCTGAGGCTCACTTTCTCTTTTTCAGGTGAACTTCACGGTAGACCAGATCCGTGCCATCATGGACAAAAAGTCCAACATCCGTAACATGTCTGTGATTGCGCATGTTGACCATGGCAAGTCCACTCTCACTGATTCTCTAGTGTCAAAGGCTGGGATCATTGCCTCCTCACGTGCTGGTGAAACTAGGTTCACTGACACTCGCAAGGATGAACAAGAGCGATGCATCACCATTAAGTCTACGTGAGTGTTTTTGGGTTGGGAGAGGGGGGTTGTTTCCCTGTGTTTTGAAAGGCTGTGCTATATGTCTAGTCAACAATTAAATCCATCCTGAGTGGCATCGCAGTTGCCTGCCGGAGAATCCGGGCAAAGAGCATAACTCTAACTTGGCCATGACCTCACTGCTCCGTGCGTACATTATTTTTCTGAGTTTATCCTGCGGGGCGGGGGCAAGGTGGGACTGTTTAGCACTGCTGCCTTACAGTGCCTGGGGACCAGGGTTCATTTCCAGCCTTGGGTGATGGCCTGTGTTGTGCTGCACATTTTCCCGTTGTCTGTTGGGTTTCCTCCCACAGTCCATAGATGTGCAGGTTGGGTGGGGTTATAGGGATAGTGTGGAGGGGTGGGCTACGGTGGGTGTTTTTTCAGAGCATTGGCACACACCCGATGGGCCAAATAGCCTCCTACTGTAGGGATTCTGTCTGTCTCAAGTCTGGAGTGCTCATTTTAAAATAACTGGATAGTGCAGCGTAGTTACTGCTGTTAAAACCTTTCGTGTTAGACCTCTGTATTAAGGGCAAATATTGCAATTTGTCTTGTTTTTGTGTGCAGTGCCATCTCCCTGTTTTATGAGCTCCAGGAACAAGATTTAGCTTTCATCAAGCAGTGCAAAGATGGCAGTGGTTTCCTCATCAACTTGATTGACTCACCCGGGCATGTTGATTTCTCCTCTGAAGTAACAGCCGCTCTTCGTGTAACCGATGGTGCTCTCGTCGTGGTAGACTGTGTCTCTGGTAAGTGTCGCAAGCATGGTGGTAGCCACCATTGAGCATCGTACCAAAAAGTAAATCGGGTTTTAAAACTGGATTTTTCAGTGATTTTACTCAGATTTTCTTTGGCTCAGAACTTAGCCACTGATCTCCAGCTTCTACTGAAGTTCTTGGGAAGTAACTGGCTTCTGCTTAGAAACGCTGGAACCAGTAGATAAATTTGAGAATTGCAACTGGTCCAGCCTCTTCGCATAATATGCACTTTCTCCCCGTGTCTGCGTGGGTTTCCTCCGGGTGCTACGGTTTCCTCCCACAGTCCAAAGATCAGCGGGTTAGGTGGATTGGTTATGCTAAATTGTTCCGTAGTGTCTAACAGTTATGTGGGGTTGCTCGGTTACGGGGATAGGGTGGAGGTGTGGGCTTGGGTAGGGTACTCTTCCAGGGGCTGGTGTAGACTCAATGGACCGAATGGCCTGCACTGTAAATTTGATGGTGCTATAAAAGTCAGTTCATATCTGGGTAAACTGATGATTAACGGCCTTTGTAGGTGGTACTTAGCACGCATGAATTGATTTTGGTTCTAAATTGAGCCTGTGACTAAAGTGGAATTGTTCGCTCAATCTAGGGGTATGTGTGCAAACTGAAACTGTGCTGCGTCAGGCCATTGCTGAACGTATCAGGCCTGTGCTGATGATGAACAAAATGGACCGTGCCTTGCTTGAGCTGCAGCTTGTCCCCGAGGAACTCTACCAGACCTTCCAGCGCATTGTGGAAAATGTCAATGTCATCATCTCTACTTATGGTGAAGATGAGACTGGTCCAATGGGAAACATCATGGTAAGAGTGGAATTTGTGCCGAAATGTTATTCCTTTAATGATGTATGTGTTCAATACCAATGAGGATGAACCAGCCCTTTATTAAGCATCTAGCACTGTAGCAGTCCCTTTTTTGTCCTGTACTGCCATCAATTGCAAGTTAGTACACAAACATTTTTTCTGTGCTCAAGATCTTCACTTGACTGCTGCATAGGAGCAGTCGTAGGTCATTTGGCCCTTTTGAGCGTGCTTTGATATTTAACTAAACCATAGCTGATGTTCTACCTCAGTGGCACCTTCCTGCAGGCACTATCCCCATAATCCCTTGATGTCATTGATGTAGAAATCTTGTCAGCCTCTACCTGAAATATGACAAGAGATTCCTCACCTCTGACCTGTCTCCATCCTGAATGACCTACGTGTTATTCTGAGACTGCACTATGCTCCCAGCTCTTTCTCTTCCCCACTCCCACTTTTTTCCAAATGAGGGACAATTTTAGCATGGCCAGTCTACGTACCCTGCACATCTTTGGGTTTGTTGGGGTGAGCTTCACATGGCACTGGGAGAATGCAAATTCAACACGGACAGTGACCCGGGGCAATGATTGATCCCGGGTACTCTGCACCGTGCTGACCATCGTGCCGTCTCTTTCTTGACATAATTGAGGGATACTATGTAGAATAAGTGGGAATGTCGACAATGGATGACACCTGGGACTTGTCCTGTATCACCTGTTGGCATTCATTATGCTGTCTGCCCCGAGGCTCACTCTGGTAGCTCTAATCGATCTTTTCTCTTTTAGGTTGATCCGATTTATGGAACAGTTGGTTTTGGTTCTGGACTCCATGGTTGGGCCTTCACCCTGAAACAGTTTGCAGAGATGTATGTTGCCAAATTTTCTGCTAAGGGTGAAGCTGCCCTCAGTGCAGACGAGCGTGCCAAGAAAGTTGAGGATATGATGAAAAAATTATGGGGTGACAGGTGAGCTGTTGACATCTAGGTTATTTTTGTGTGATGGAACTAGGACCCACACAGCATATTCTTGTTATTCATCCAAGGGACATGGCTAGGCCAGCATTTATTTCCCATCTCTAATTGCGCTTGAGAAGATGGTATTGAGCTGCCTTTTGTCCCATGTATGACTCTCCAGCAGGGAACTCTGCCCCCCCCCCCCCCCCCCCCCCCCCCCCCCCCCCGATTACCATTGACGCCAGTTTTGATGGGGCTTCTTGATATCACACTCTGTTAAATGCTGCCTTGATGTCAAGGAAGGTCACACTCCCATCATTTCGAGTTTACATAGAACAGTACAGCACAGAACGGGCCCTTCGGCCCTCAACGTTGTGCCGAGCCATGATCACCCTACTCAAACCCACCCTATACCCGTAACCCTCTTCCCCCCCCCCCCCCCCCCCCCCCGCTGTTATTCAATTGTCCTCTTGCCAATCATGGCTGGATGTGGCAGCACTGCAGAATCTGTGTCTGTCACTTGTTCCTTTCACTGTTTGGCATGCAAGTAGCTTTGTAGCTTCACCATGCTTTTGGGTATGCATGGTGCTTTTCCTGGCATGCCCAGCACTCTTCAGACAGTTGTTTCAGATCAGCAGCGTTGCATATTTCTCTAGATGTTACTTGATGGTGTTTCCTGCATGCCCTGCTTATTTCAAATTGCAGTCTTTTACTTCATGCCAGCGTTTTACAACAGGGGTGCATTGGTTAGTTTAGGCCGGCATTCAAGCCCCGCATGAACTTGTGTGCGCCATCTAGAATTGAAGTGCCATATTGTCAGAGGCTTGTTATCTTTGTGAAATGTAGTTGATCCCATTTATGCAATTTCAAGCACCAGGGAGTCCAGCCCAGAAGTTTTCTTCAACCCGTACCAAATACTGTCTAAACGTTGCTGCATGCAAGTCTGCATTCCCAAGTAAAATCCCATTGGGTTTGTGATATTGCCTTTATTACTTGGTCTTTTTATTCCCATCCAAATCATTTTTAATAGTTAAAATGCTGTACCTCTGTGCTGCTTCCTTTTGTATATAAAGCTGGCTCCTTCTAGTCAGAACTGTAATGAGCTTCAAAACTGCTGAGATGTTGTAGGCAGCGTATTAGAATGGATACACTAGCAGACATTAGCATTTTAATGTTCACAATTTGTATAATATGTTCCTTTTGCTTCCCCTCGTGTTCTTTATGGCAGGGCTTCAGAAAACTGGCATCAAGCTCTTCATTGTTTTCCATTCCATTTCAGGTATTTTGATCCTGCTGCTGGTAAATTCAGCAAATCTTCTAACAATGCTGATGGTAAGAAGTTGCCCAGAACTTTTTGTCAACTTATCTTGGATCCAATCTTCAAGGTAAGATGGCAAACTAGCACATGGAAACTAATATGATTTACTTGGAGCTTTACGTGATGACCTGTCTAAAATTTCTTCACTTTGACCTGACTGTTCAGTGATGAAAAATTAATGTCTGAAGCTCAAGAATTTTATTATTAATCTGGAGTCTCCTATTGGCTCTGTGTAAATGCTACCACATGGACAGATCTTAATGTGTGCCAATCTTTAGGTAAAGTAATGTTGACGGGGGTTTTCTTCACAGGTCTTTGATGCAATTATGAATTTCAACAAGGAGGAGACTGATAAATTAATTCAGAAGCTTGACATTAAGCTGGATAATGAGGATAAGACCAAAGAGGGCAAACCTCTGCTAAAGGTGAGTAGTTCTTAAACTTGTTATAGGGAACTGGAGAGACCCCAACTGGCATTAGCAGCTGAAGCATCTTGGCACTGTTCACTTCAAAATTATATTTTGTTCACTGACTTCTCAAGATTAAATAACTTGTCATCTTTCTCCAATCTAATAGCACTAATGCACAATATATTTTCCCTTGCTGCCATATTAGAATATTGTTTGAACACTAGGCTTAGTGATCCAGGTGCCCTTTTCTCAAAATTGTCCCCTCATTTCTCTTGTTACAAACAGCACCTCGCTGTTCTTGTTTCTAAGCTGGTGCTGTGATATTTGAAAAGCGTTTTCTTTTGTGCAGGCTGTGATGCGTCGCTGGTTACCTGCTGGAGATGCTCTATTGCAGATGATCACAATTCATCTCCCATCACCTGTCACTGCTCAGAGGTATCGTTGTGACCTTTTGTACGAGGGACCCCCTGATGATGAGGCTGCCATGGGTAGGTTAAATATGAATTTTATGAGACCAACATTCCAGGAGTTGTGAACCACCAAATGTAGTTGTGTAAGCTTGTTTCCAATGAAATAGACAAGTGAATTTCATGGACACCTTCAGGATATCGGTGCACCACGTCCTAAGTATATCTGGCATGGGTTAGCTAGCCTATTCGCTCCCTTCCTTTATGTCTTCCACCATTCTTTCTGCCACCACCCCCCACAATCTGAAGTGGAGGTTCTGTTGCAAGAGAATTCAACTGTGCCCGCTGAGCTGCATCTGGCTCTGTTAATTTGATATATCCCTTCATGTCCGCTATTGCACATTGTTGTTTTAATCATTTTGCATAATTCCCGTTGGCTATAGATCAGGTGGTTGCAACAACTCTCTCCTGATTGACAGTCTGGGTTCAAGTCCCATTCCAGAATTTACATTCCAGTGTAGTAATGAGGGTGCGCTACAATATCAGGAGGTGTTGACTTCTGGACAGCTTTTAAACCAAGGTTGCTTCAGCCCTCTTGGTATCGATATGAAAGATCCTCTGGTAAAACACTGGAGTAAACCTTGTTTTGAGGCAGCCTGAAGTCCTGTTTTAATGCAGGGTTTTGTTTTGTGCCTTCAAGTGCCAGGTTCTCGTTCTTCCTCAAAACGTCACTGCCTCTTTCAACTTTAAGCTACTCCTTGACCTGCCATCTGGCACCGTATCTGAAAAAGAAAAATGAATGAAAATTGCTTATTGTCACAAGTAGGTTTCAAATGAAGTTACTGTGAAACCCCCCTAGTTGCCACATTCCGGCGCCTGCTCGGGGAGGCTGGTATGGGAATAAAAAATCTCTTCATTTGGACATTTGCAATAAGCTAAACTGCCTGAGGAATTTCACTTTGTACGTGGATCTGTTTCTCGAGCTGCTACAAGGTTGGTGTTGAGGATTAACTTGAGCCCTCTTTCTTTCTTTTAAGGTATCAAGAACTGTGACGCTAAAGGCCCATTGATGATGTACATCTCTAAGATGGTACCCACAACTGACAAGGGACGGTTCTATGCCTTTGGCCGTGTCTTCTCCGGCGTTGTTTCTACTGGTCTTAAGGTCCGAATCATGGGACCAAACTACACTCCAGGCAAGAAAGAAGACCTTTACCTGAAGCCTATCCAACGGTTGGTATTGTGGGTTACAGATGCTCCATGTTGCTGTGACTATAAACTATAAAAACTCGATTTGAGTTCTTTAATAAGGATCCACCTTGTGTTTCTTTCTTGGAGATGTAGTAATGGTGGCAGTTTTAGAATTTGTCAAAAAATGTATTTTATTGCAACCGTGTATCAAAAAAGCTACAGCACATAAACATTCCAGGAAACCTGCTGTTCCAGACTGGCAAACCCTTCCTCCAGATAATCACTCACCTTGACCAGCCCATGACTGTCACAGAACGACGTTAACACCGACATCCCCATCATCCTAAAATGCCTCCTCAACTGGTTCCAAATCACTGGACTGCACCACTGGGCTCCCTCTCCCTGAATGCCTACTCGGTGCCATTGGCAACACCGCCGTCACATTGCTCTTAAGCTGGACCCCTTGCAAGATTCTTCCTCCATTCTACCCCCTCGCCTTCTCACCTTTGCTCCCCAATTGTAATGAAGCAAGTTCGGCAACCCCAACTCCCCTGCTTTCTTTGTAGCAGGGTCCTCCTAACCCTTGCCGCGTTCCCTGCTTATACAAAGTACGAAATAATTGTGTCCACCTTCCAGAAAAAGGGCTATGGTATAAAGATCGGGAGTGTCTGAAAAGTAAACAGGAACCTCGGCTGAATGGTCATCTTTACCTCTTGGACCCCCCCCCCCCTGGCTAAAGTCAGTTGCAATGTATCTCCTAAGATTCCCCCAACCACCTTAAATGGCATCCCCACTAAATTGGCTCACCGTCCCAAATCCCTTCTCCTTTTTGTAAAATTATTTTTATTCAAATTTTTGTCAAACATTTTTTGCATAACTACGCAACAATTAGCAGAACAAAGAAAAAAAATGTTAACTATGTACAAAGAAAGGAACAATACAAAGTAACAATCCCCCCCCGGATGCTGTTGCTGCTGACCTTTACTGCTCTCCTAGAAAGTTGAGGAATGGCAGCCACCTCCAAGAGAACCCCGCCATGGACCCTCTCAAGGCAAACTTTGTTTTCTTGAGACTGAGAAACCCAGCCATGTCACTAACCCAGGTCTCTACACTCGGGGGCTTCAAGTTCCTCCACATTAAAAGGAGCCGTCTCCGGGCTACCAGGGAGGCAAAGGCCAGAACGTCGGCCTCTTTCGCTTGCTGAACTCCCGGATCGTCTGACTCACCAAAGATCGCTATCTGGACGTGGCACCACCCGCGTGCCTAAGATCTTGGACATTGCCGTAGCCCTGCCAGAATCCCTTCAGAGCTGGGCATATGGACGTGATCTGCAGGGCTTCTCACACATTTATCCTCCACCCCAAAGAGCTTGCTCATCCTGGTTGCTGTCATGTCGGCTTGGTGGACCAACTTAATCTGGATTAACCTAAACCTGGCACATGATGAGGAGGAATTGACCCTGTTTAGAGCGTCCGCCCACAGGCCAGCATCCAGCCCTTCCCTAGTCCTTCCTCCGCCTCCTGAAGTTCCCGGTAAATATCCGAAACCTTCCCCTCCCCAGGTGCCGGAGACCACTGTATCCTGCGTGGGGTAGCAGCGGAAATGATACCACCTGCTTTTTCAGAAAGGCGCACGTACCTGAAGGTATCTGAAAGCGGGCAAACTGAATTTCTCCTCTAGCGTTTTCAGGCTGCGGAAGGTCCCATCTATGAACGGGGCCCCCATCCTTTTAATGCCTGCCCTATGCCAGCTTTTAAACCCTCCGTCTATCCTGACCCGGACAAATCTGAGATTGTTGCGTATCGGGGTCCTGACTGAGACTCCCTCCACCCCCCTGTGCCTTCTCCACTGACCCCAATCTATTATGCCGCCGCCACCACTGGACTAGAGGGGTAGCAGGCCGGCGAGAACAGCAGAGGTGCTGTTGCAAGTGCCCCCTAGGCTGGTACCTTTACATGAGGCCGTCTCTAACTGCTCCCACGTCGACCCCTCCCCAATACCCATTTCCTATGTTAGCCGCCCAATAGTAGTTGCAAACGTTCAGCAGCGCCAGCTCTTCTCTTTTCCCACCCCCACCCCCCGACTGAGCTCCAGGTACAGTCTCTTTACTCGTGGGGTCTTATTTGCCCATACAAATCCTGAGATGATCTTGTTCACTCGCTTAAAGGACTTGGGGGTGAAGCTGGGAAGGCACTGGAAGACGAACAGAAATCTGGGGAGGACTGTCATCTTAACGGTCTGCACCCTCCCCACTAGAGATAGTGGGAGCATGTCCCACCTTTTGAAGTCCCCCCTAATGCCTAATTTGAAGTCCCCTACTCCTAATGCCACCCAGCACCTCCCTCGGCCCCAGGGGCTCCTGCAGCGCCTGCCCCTCTACTTCCTCCAGCTCGTCCAAAAACCATCCCTTCCTCTTTTCTCTCCTTTCTCTCCCCCAGCCCTGCTCCGCCTTGTACAATCGCTGGTAATACTCTCTAAATGCCTCATTTTATTTTCCTTGGCTCCGAAATCCTCTCTTTCCCTGGACGCGGCCTGTCTCTTCAGCTGGTGCGCTAGCATGCGACTTGCCTTCTCCCCATAGTCATACTGCCCCCCTCTTGCACTACATAGCTGCCCTACTGCCCTCTTCATTGTCAGCCTATCAAATTGCCCCTGCAACGTTTTCCTCCTCGCCAATCCCTCCGTGGGGCATCCTCGAATACTCCCTATCCACCTCTACTATTTCACTCATTAGACAGTCATATTCCTGCCTCCTTTCCCTGTCTGTGTGGGATTTTAGTGCTTCCCAAAAGATGGCTGCCGACACATCCCATTTTGATTCAATGCTACATAATCCTTAATCACGCCTGCACCTTAGCATAAAAGCCGCCCCCACCGGCCAACAACCCCAAATCCAACCTTCACCCCGGCATTTGATCCGTCCCGATCTGAAGCCACAGCTCCAGCCAGTGGGGCGTATGGTCTGAAATAACTATGTCCCTGCCCCCTCCAACCTGACCCAAATCTCCTGACTCACCACAAAATAATCATTCCGCGAATACACCTTATAGACATGTGACAAAGGAATACTCCCTTTAGTATTCTCCCCCACAAACCCAAACATGTTCAGGGTAGGTGGATTGGCCAAGCTAAATTGCCACTTAATTGGGGGGGGGAAAGAATTGCGTACTCTAAATTTCTTCACAGAAACAACTTTATGATGGATGATTTGGGGATTGTTTTGTTACATTTTTTCATCCCAAATGTATTGTTAAAATATTTATTTTGAATTGCAGAACAATTCTAATGATGGGTCGTTATGTGGAGCCTATTGAAGATGTGCCTTGTGGAAATATCGTGGGACTTGTTGGTGTTGATCAATACCTGGTGAAGACTGGTACCATTACCACATATGACCAAGCTCACAACCTGAGAGTGATGAAATTCAGTGTGAGCCCTGTTGTACGTGTTGCCGTTGAAGCCAAAAACCCAGCTGATCTGCCGAAGTTGGTTGAAGGTCTGAAGCGCCTTGCTAAGTCTGACCCCATGGTGCAGGTAAGTCATTCACATATTTGGTGTTAAATTGTCTTGGTAAGTATTTTTTAATGCTA
Organism: Scyliorhinus canicula; assembly: GCF_902713615.1. Taxonomy (NCBI): domain Eukaryota; kingdom Metazoa; phylum Chordata; class Chondrichthyes; order Carcharhiniformes; family Scyliorhinidae; genus Scyliorhinus; species Scyliorhinus canicula. Next base: position 81,514,076 of record NC_052163.1, read on the forward strand.
AGTGTTTCTTTGTCTCTTTTTCTTTAGTGTATTATTGAGGAATCTGGTGAACACATCATTGCTGGTGCTGGTGAGCTGCATTTAGAAATCTGCCTAAAAGATCTCGAAGAGGACCATGCTTGCATCCCCATTAAGGTAAGGGCAATGGGTTTGCATTGTACCTGTGGTGATATTTTCTTCTGACTTGCACTGACAAGATTGGTTTTGTTTTTGCATCCAGAAATCTGACCCAGTTGTCTCTTACCGTGAGACTGTTGCTGAGGAATCCAACGTAATGTGTTTGTCCAAGTCTCCCAACAAGCACAATAGGCTGTACATGAAAGCTCGACCAATGCCCGAGGGCCTCGCGGAAGACATTGACAAGGGTGATGTTGCTGCCCGTCAAGAGCTCAAGCAGCGTGCCAGATATCTTGTAGAAAAGTACGAGTGGGATGTCACAGAAGCTCGTAAGATCTGGTGCTTTGGACCCGATGGTACAGGCCCAAATATGCTGATTGATGTGACTAAGGGAGTCCAGTATCTCAATGAAATCAAAGACAGTGTTGTTGCTGGATTTCAGTGGGCAGCCAAAGAGGTGAGTTTATTTTCTTAGTTTCGTATAATTTAGCATATTGTGCCTGGAATTTTGACTTTGCCTCTCCGCATGCAAAGCCTTAAAGTGTTAACAGGGAGTTACAATAGGAGTTGGAAACTGATTGATATAGCAAGCTGTGAAGCTAGCTTATTTGAACCACATGATTTTTGATTTGAAGTATAATGCTTTCCACTTTTTCTTCCAGGGTGCTCTATGCGATGAGAACATGCGCGGAGTGCGATTTGACATTCATGATGTAACCCTGCATGCTGATGCCATCCATCGTGGTGGTGGTCAGATCATCCCCACTGCAAGAAGATGTCTTTATGCCTGTGTGCTGACTGCCCAGCCTAGACTCATGGAACCAGTCTATCTGGTTGAGATTCAGGTATTTAGGACTATTTAATATTTGGGAGTGTTTTGGTGTTTTGGGAGCATCATGTCTCCTGAAATGTGGCTTGCCCGGTTATTATTAATCAGCATAATTTGCCTCGGGCTGCACTGCCCCCTCTTGGCGCTGAGATCTCGGCCCCGGGTCAATGTCCGTGTGGGCCTCACCCCCACAACCCAAAAAAAGATGTGCAGGGTAGGATCGACCATGCTAAATTGCCCCTTAATTCTGAGGAAAAAATTGGGTACTCTGAATTTATTTTTTAAAACTTGCCTAGTTTCAATGATTATATATTCACATCTCATTTTGTTCAGCTTGGAAATGGGAGTTGGTGAACCATCCTGACCCAGTTCAATTTCGGGCCTTTCCAAATTGAGCTGAAGCTGCTGATGTTTCACTGCACGAGGCAGTGACTTACAAGATGGAGGCATTACAATATAATGAGTAATTGTTAGTGAGATGTATTTTCTGGTGAACCTCTTTATCGGATAGTCAACTTATTATGTTTCTGAGCAAAGGGGCAGCGCAATGGTGCAGAGCTGTCTCGCCGGCCACGGATCACAAGTGGAATTTGCACATTCTCCCCATGTCTGTGTGAGTCTCACCTCCACAATAAAGATGTGCAGGATAAGTGGGTTGGCCACGCTAAATTGCCCTATATTTGGAAAAAGAAAGAATTGGGCATTTTAAATATAAAAATTTTGAGCAAAATGGCCATGGATTTAGGTGATTCTCACTACAGCAGGAATTTACTTGTGTTAATCCAATGTTAACTTTGAACCAGGAGTAATGAATATCATGATTCCTTGAATTACAGTGCCCTGAACAGGTGGTTGGTGGTATCTATGGTGTACTGAATAGGAAACGTGGTCATGTATTTGAGGAATCTCATGTTGCGGGCACACCCATGTTTGTTGTCAAGGCCTACCTACCTGTAAATGAATCTTTTGGTAAGTAGTTGGTATCTTTCTTTGGACTGTTTTGACATGATTGTCCTGTGTAAAGGAATGCAGTACTTGTCTGGAATACTCCTTTCCCCATTCTCTTCCTCACTTGTGTTTTACAATCACTGAGCTTTTCATTATTCCTGTCCAGCCATATTGGCTAACGGCAGTTTTGTTCCTGATCAACTGCCAGTCAAGAGCCTATTGACAATGTTGGAGGTCGGTGAATGGCTTATTGTTTAATGTGAGCTTTTAAGCTAGAAAAATATATAAATGGGTTCCGGTTCAGAAGGCGCTGTTCCTGCTGAGTAGCCTAGATTGCAATTTTTGATTGGTTTAATTCACAATATTACAAGTTAACAACTGTTATGTTGCGCTTTTTTTCAACAGGCTTCACAGCTGACCTGAGGTCCAATACAGGTGGCCAGGCTTTCCCGCAATGTGTCTTTGACCACTGGCAGATCCTACCTGGTGATCCTTTTGATTCAGCCACCCGCCCATGCCAGGTTGTGGCTGAAACCCGTAAACGCAAGGGCCTGAAAGAGGGCATCCCGGCTCTGGATAACTTCCTGGACAAGTTGTAATGTTCGACTGCACATCATTGGAAATCTGATCGACACACCATTGGCTGGCTCCGAACTAATTAGTGAATTTAACATTGCCAGATTAGACATGGTGGTGTATTGTATTGTACCCTTACAATGAGATTCACTGCAAAAAGAATGGACATCGTAGTGAGATAAATTAAAGAGAATGTTTACCTCGTATTTGGGTTCTTCTTTATTGCATTGCTGCGTCAAGAACCATCTTGTGCCATGCTAGCTATATACACTTTCATTCATTTTACTTTTCATTAGGTAACTTCTTGTCGCCTGGTCTGATATTTATTGCCATTGCCAGTACTTAAAGGTTAGGCATACCGTGCTTTTGAAGTTGGGGTTTTCCACTTCAAGGTTTTCATTCTGGAATCGAAACAGTTGTGATGGTATGCACAGCAAGTTGTACAGCGGTGGACTTTGCAGAAAGTTGGTGAGAATTATCTCCGGTCTGTGGGCTGGAGGCTAATGTGAGTTTGTAGCACCTTGGGAAGTGAGTTTTGACTGTCATTAACATTGTGAAAGATGAAAATGCAATAGATTGTATTGGTGGTATGTAAACAATAAACTTTGATATAATTGCAGTTGTCTAGTCGGTTTTGCTTACACTTTCCTGTCTGCTTAGCCCGCCTTCCTTCAGATTAGATATTTGAAATAAACTTTAAAACATTTTAAATGAGGTACCCAGATAATTTTATTATCTTTGTTCTAACAAATGAAGTTCATCTCCTAAATAGATTAGGTACCAGAATTTTCACAAGTTTATGAAATATTTGGGTGAAATTTTGAGTTGCACCATGTTTATGCAGTACAAAACTGAGAGCCCCAACCCCTCTTATTTCTTCTTCCTGGCTTCGAGTTTTGAGAAGTGGATTAATTTGGCAACTGTTGGTCTTTTTAAGTTGACGCTTCTTTCAGCTGTGTTGATTTCCTGCTTGTCTTGCTTTTTCTCTTCCCCTAAACACCGCTCCCCTACCTCTGCATGACACCTAGAATCATTTAATTCAATTTATGTTTCTTTTATTCTTTGTGGGATGTGGGCATTTCCTGGTTAGGCCAGTTTTTATTGCCCTATGGGTTTGAAGGTGCTTCCTGAGAACCACAGTGAGTTCCTGCACTGCATCTTGTACATGCTACACCTGGCTGTCAGTCCTTGATGGGGGGTTTAAATGTTTGTAGAAGGTAGAGTCATCAAGAGGCTGCTTTGTCCTGGATGTCAATCTTCTTGAGTGATATAGTGATGTTAGAGCTGTACTCGCCCAGGCAAGTGGAGAGTATTCCAGTACACTCTGACATGTGCCTTGTAGCTGGGAGCAGGCTTTTGGGGGGGGGGGGGGGGGGGGAGTGGCTCCCCACCATAGAATTTGATCATTTGACCTTTGATCAGCCAGCTCTTGAGTTCTGGAGCACAATTCTTCAGTACTATTGTTGGAATATTGTCACGGTCCAGCGTCTTTTTGCAGTATTTGGTGCCTTCGGCCGTCTCCTGATGTCACAGGGAGCAAATCGTGTTGGCTGAAGACTGACATCGGTGATGTTGGGGACCTCAAGGAGGTGGAATTGAATTATCCACTTGGCACTTCTGCCATTGGCATCTTTGGTGATACTTAATGGGCTACTTGGATGTGATTGAGCTTGGTGGGTGAATTGAACACTTCCTTTCTGTAATTCGTCAGGATACACACTAGCAATGTGGTTGCTGTTAGACTGGTTTTCTCGTGACTAGAAACACGAGGCAGACGAAGTACAGGTCTGTTTCCATAACTTTTTTTTTCTCTGAACAGGTGGCCAGAGGGTATAGCTTGCAGCATGCCACTGTTATCAAGCAAGGAACACCAGGCGACTCATCAAAACCGCCTGCCATTGGTGTATTGGAAGGATTTGGAGGTTGACAATTAACCTGTTTCACTGTTATCAAACATTTTATATCGCCATCAATTCCTGGAGTGGGACTCAAACCCAGAGCTCTGGTTTGAAAGACATGAACACTACCCACTGCTGCTCGACCTTGGTGCCCCAAGCTGTAACTTTTTCAGATGTTTTTGTTAACCCAGTGTGAGTTTTTAAAATAAATTTGAGTCCCCATTTCTTTTTTTGTCCAATTAAGGGGCAATTTAGTGTGGCCAATTTGATTAGATTTTTTATTGTCACGTATTCGTATACAGTGAAAAGTATTGTTTCTTGCATGCTGTACAAACAATGCATACCATACATAGGGAAGGAAGAAGAGACTGCAGAATATAATGTTACAGTTATAGCAAGGTGTAGAGAAAAGATCAACTTAATACGAGGTAGGTCCTTTCAAAAGTCTGATGGCAGTAGGGAAGAAGCTGAGCTTGAGTCGGTTGTTACATGACCTCAAACTTTTGTACCTAAAAACTTGAAGCTCTCTACCCTTTCTACATCGTTCCTATTGACGTACAGTAAGAAGTCTGACAACACCAGGTTAAAGTCCAACATCTTTGTTTCAAACACGAGTTTTCGGAGCACTGCTCCTTCCTCAGGTGAATGAAGAGGTACGTTCCAGAAACGTATATAGACAAATTCAAAGATGCCAGACAATGCTTAGAATGTGAGCATTTGCAGGTAATTCAGTCTTTACAGATCCAGAGATAGGGGTAACCCCCAGGTTAAAGAGGTGTGAATTGAATCAAGCCAGGACAGTTGGTAGGATTTCGCAAACCCAGGTCGTGGGGGATGAATGTAATGCAACATGAATCCCAGGTCCCGGTTGAGGCCGCACTCGTGTGTGCAGAACTTGGCTATAAGTCTCTGCTCGGCGATGCTCCGTTGTCGCGAGTCCTAAAGGCTGCCTTGGAGAATGCTTACCCAGATATCAGAGGCTGAATGCCCTTGACTGCTGAAGTGTTCCCCGACTGGAAGGGAACATTCCTGCCTGGTGATTGTCGCGCGATGTCCATTCATTGTCGCAGCGTCTGCATGGTACCACGCTTCGGGACATCCTTTCCTGCAGAGTAACGGTGGACAAAATTGGCCGAGTGGTGCAAGTATGTACCGCGTACCTGGTGGGTGGTGTTCTCGCGTGTAATGGTGGTATCCATGTCGATGATCTGGCACGTCTTGCAGAGATTGCCATGGCTGGGTTGTGGGGTGTCGTCTCTGTTCTGAAGGCTGGGTAGTTTGCTGCAAACAATGGTTTGCTTGAGGTTGCGCGGTTTGAAGGCAAGTAGTGGGGATGACCGTGGCAAGATGTTCATCTTCATCGATGACTTGTTGAAGGCTGCGAAGAAGATGTGGTTTCTCTACTACGGGAAAGTACTGGACGACGAAGGGTACTCTGCCGGTTGTGTCCCGTGTTTGTCTTCTGAGGAGGTCGGTGCGGTTTTTTGCTGTGGCGCGTTTGAACTGTCGATCGATGAGTCAAGCGCCATATCCCGTTCGTACAAGGGCATCTTTCAGCGTCTCTAGATGTCTGTTACGCTCCTCGTCTGAGCAGATCCTGTGTATACGGAGGGTTTGTCCATAGGGGATCGCTTCTTTAATGTGTTTAGGATGGAAGCTGGAGAAGTGGAGCATCATTAGGTTATCCGTGGGCTTGCGGTAAAGCGAAGTGCTGAGGTGACTGTCCTTGATGGAGACGAGTGTTTCCAAGAATGCTACTGATTTCGGAGAGTAGATCATGGTGAGTCTGATGGTTGGGTGGAACTTATGTCATCGTGTAGTCGTTTCAGTGATTCTTCGGCGTGGGTCTAAAGGAAAAAATGTCATCGATATATCTGGTGTATAACATCGGTTGAGGGTCCTGTGCGGTGAGGAGGTCTTGTTCAAACTTGTACGTGAAGGTGTTGGTGTATTGAGGTGTGCATTTGGTCCCCATGTCTGTTCCGTGTGTCTGGATGAAGAAATTGTTGTCGAAGGTGGAAGACGTTGTGATCCAGAGTGAAGTGGATGAATTGCGTCTGGAAATTGGCAGTTGTCGGTGTTGAGTACCGAGGCTGTGGCAGCAATGCCGTCGTCATGGGGGATGCTGGTGTAGAGTGCCAAGACGTCCATTGTGACGAGAAATGTTCCTGGTTCAACTGGTCCATGGGTGCTGAGTTTCTGTAGGAAGTCCGTTGTGTCGCGACAGAAGCTGGTACCTTGTTACCGTATACTTCTTTGCAGTAGTCCATTCTGTTCAGTATGACGGTGGTCCCTCCTTTGCTGGTTTGATGACGATGTGCGACAGAAGCTGGGTGTACCTTGTACAATGGGTTTCAAGATGCGCTCGATGTAGCCAGAGAGGTTCTCACACAGGGTCCCATAGACAGGGGCATGTTCTCCACTACGCTTCCTGAAATCGATGACAATTTCCTTCGTTGTGTTGACATTGAGGGAGAGATTATTGTCGTCTCACCAGATTCTCTATCTTGATTCCTGTACTCAATTCAATCTACCCTGCCCATCTTTTTGTGTTGTGGCCGTGGAGAGAAAGCGGAAGTGGGATACTGAATTTGCATGATCATATTGAATGGTGGTGCAGATGTGATTGGCCTCTTCCTGCACCTATTTTATATGTATAAGCCCCAGCCTCACACACAAAGTCGAGGCATTTACCCTCCGCAGCCCATCACACCACAGTCCCTGTTCCAGTGTCCTTCCCCCAGCTACTCATCCCACTTCGACTTAATCCCCTCCATGGACAAAATCCTGAACCTGCATGTACCTAAACCCTTCCCCCTGTACCAAGCCATAGGTACGGTGACTTGCGGTTTGTGGCAAGTCACCCCAACCTATTGCATCCTCAAACATTCCCACCATCAACGGTGCCAGCTTGTCCTTAAATTTGTTACAAAATTCAACTGGCCACCCATCAGGCCTCGCCACCTTCCCTGCCTGCATCCTCCCAATCGCCTCCTTCACCTGCTCCCCCATCAAGCCCTGCTCTGTCCTCCTCTCCCAGCCTTGGATACTCCAGCCCGTCCAGGAACTCCCTCATCCCCTGCTCCTCCCCCAGTGACTCCAACCTGTCCAGATCCCTATGAAATCCTCAAATACTTTATTAAGTTGCTTTGGGGTCGCCACCAGTTTCCTGATCCTATCCCGTACCCGAACTATATCTCTCGTCGCTGCCTCCCTCTAGAGCTGGCTGGCCAGCCTACGCCCTGCCTTCACTCATCTCAACTGACGCTTTCCCCGTGGACGATTGGTCAAACCTTGCCTGCAACTCCTTCCTCCTGGCCAGGTCCAGGTGCCCCGCAAACCTCCCATCCACCACCAATATCTCTTTGAGTTTCCTCCCTCTCCTTGTCCACATTGTCATGTTCTTCTGCTATGACCAGTAGGAATGATGCACAATAGAGCATCTAGTTAAATGCATGGTACAGATAACTATCAGAAATATATTACAAACTACTAACACTAATAAATTATCCTACAGCTAATGCAATTAAGTATGACTATCCACCAACACGACTAACTCCCAACTCCTTGAGGTACAGAATCACATGGTAGATTCACACTGCCAGCTGCTGGCTGGAGGTCGTGCATAACATACATGATTGTTTATGCAAATCATCACACACCTTAGCCTTGAACAAGATCACCTCTCCCCTCCCTACTGCCTTCAGAGCCTCCCAAACCACTGACCGCGAAACTTCCCCATGCAATTGAACCCCACATATTTCTCAATCACCTTCCTGATTTTATCACAAAAGCTCCGGACTGCAAACAACCACACGTCCATTCTCCACCCCGGCCTCTGGGTTATTCCCTCCAAAACTAAATCCAATGCAGAGCATGATCCAAAGTCACAATTGCTGAATACTCCGACCTCATAACCCCAGCCATTAGTTCCTTCCCCACCATGAAAATGTTAGTCCTTAAGTACACCTTGTGTACCGGGGAGAAAAATGAATACTCCCATTCCCTAGGGTATAAGAACCTCCATGGGTCCACTCCTTCCATCTCCCTCATGAGCCCAGACAATGCCTTCGCCCTCCCCCTGCCCCCCAAATGGGCCAGTGAGTGCGGTTGAGACCTGTCCACCTTCAGTTTCTGCAGCATGTTGCAAATCACCCCCCCCCCTACCATCAGCTCATGGGTAAATAAATCCAGGATGGCACTCAGCACCCTCCACATACACTGCATTATCCCAGTTGGGGTCATATACGCTTGCCAGTGCCACCAAACTCCCCTCAAGCACCCCCGTCACTACCATGTACCTGATCCACCACCACCTTTTCCATTTGAAACCTCATACGCTAGCCAACTATACCACTACCCCGCAGGCCCTAATATTGAACCCCGAGTGGAACACCTGACTCACCCAATCATTCCTTTTTTTAAACTTGTTTTTATTCAAGATTTTACAGAATTTTTACAAAACCACTACCAAAAGAAGGGGAAAAAATTAACAATTTAACAAAACAAGGTAGGATAACTACAATTTACAAGAGAAATCTATCCACAACCCGTACAGTTCCCCACCTTCCCCCCCGCCTCCCCCCGGTTTGCTGCTGCTGCTGACCTCCTCACATAACGTTCCACGAGAAAGTCAAGGGACGGTTGCCACCACCTGGAGAACCCCGGCAAGGACCCTCTCAAGGCAAATTTTATCCTCTCCAAACTTAGAAACCCAGCCATGTCACTAACCCAAGTCTCCACACTTGGGGTTTTTGCATCCCTCCACATTAACAAGATCCGTCTCTGGGTTACCAAGGAGGCAAAGGTCAGGACTCCGGCCTCTTTCTACTCCTGCACTCCCAAATCTTCTGACACCTGTAGCCACCTAAGATGGACACTGGGCTACAAAATGGAGAACTGCTAAGGCTGCAGGGAAAAACAGTCTTAGCAAGGACAAGCAGTTTGCAGAAGACTAATTTGCATTCTGCACGTAGAGAAACAAGTTTTTGGCCAGGTGCAGAGTTTCAGCCAAAGGTGTAAATGGCAACAGATCTACATAGTAATGAGGTGATCCAGATCCAGACCCCGCACAATAGAAACATTTAAGTATCAATAGATACTTTTGAGTAGACGCCCAGACAGAACGGCACCACAGTATCCAACACAAAGAACCATAGGGACCGCCCCACCCATCGAGGAACGACCCTCAGATTGGGGGTTAAGAAGATAGCGATTGGGAAAGGCCCAATCGATACATGGCAGGTAAAAGGCCCGCCCCAAGGGGGCACGGACTTCTGGGACCTATAAGAATAGACCCCGCACATGGTTCGGTCTGCTTTGCTCCGGCTCCGCTTTGCTGATACATCGCATCCTGACTCCAGTTCCATCACCAGCTGTTGAGCCATCAGCCATCGAATTGTAAGTGCCAATACAACGATCGCTACGTGATCCAGACCTTGCTAGATCCTGACAACTTTCAGTACCTGAGAGTTGCAGACCAAGAACGGGACGAAGGCCTTGTCCCCTGACCTTGCCTGTTCCTGTCTAGATAAGTATTTTAGTTGTTTAGTATTAGAAGTAAGTTAGTCTCTTTAGCGTATGCATGTGTATTTATTATATTTGTCATAATAAATATCAATCGTTTGGACTTACTAATCGGTGTACAGATTTATTACTTTGAACCTGACCTTGATATACTTGTGAGGTGTCTAAATACGGCACCTGGCGACTCCTGAGCATAATTACATACACAGAGCCATAGTAGTGTTAAGCACACGGCCTTTAAACGGAGGTGTGTTAATACACTCCAGTAAAACGAGCAACACACCCCAAATATCGCCATCCCCAGACTCGGCTTTACCTGAGTGTCCAGGACCTTGGACATAGCCTTTGTAAAGCCTCGCCAGAATTCTTTAAGTGCCGGGTATACCCAAAACATTTGGACATTGTTTGCTGGGCTCCCTGAACTCCTCACACACCTGTCCTCCACCCCAAAGAACTTATATGCACCCAGTGCACCACCTTAAACTGAATCAAGCTAAGCCTGGCACAAGATGAGGAGGAATTGACCCTGCCCTGGGCATCCGCCCACAGGCCCTCATCTAGCTCCTCACCCAGCTCCTCCTCCCACTTGTCCTTCAGCTCCTCCGCCAAGGCCGCCTCCGCCTCCTGCAGCTCCTTGTATATATCTTTTTTTTAAATAAATTTAGAGTACCCAATTATTTTTTCCAATTAGGGGGCAATTTAGTGTGGCCAATCCACCTATCCTGCACATCTTTTGGGTTGTGGGGGCGAAACCCACGCAGACACGGGAAGAATGTGCAATCCTTGTATATATCTGATACCTTTCCGTCTCCGACCCATATGCCTGAGACCACCCTGTCCTGTATCCTGCGAGAAGGCAGCAGCGGAAATTCCACCACCTGCTTCTTCAAGAAAGCGTGGACTTGCAGGTAAGTCTTATGGTCTTATGGTCTTATCTATGGGGAGAATGCTGGGAGGTGGAGTTGAAATGCCCATCAGCCATGATTGAATGGCGGAGTGGACTCGATGGGCCGAATGGCCTTACTTCCACTCCTATGTCTTATGGTCTTATGGTCTTATGGTAACGAAAGGTATTCCCCTTCCTTCCAGCGCCTTCAAGCTAGAGAAAGTCCCATCTATAAACGAGTCCTCCATCCTTTTGATACCCGCTCTGTGCCAGCTTAGAAACCCTCCGTCTATTCCATCCAGGACAAACCTATGATTGTTTCGTATCTGGGTCCAGATGGAGGCCCCTACCACCCCCCCCATTCCCCCCCCCCCCCCCACCGCCCACCGTGCCTTCCCCACTGACCCCAGATCCTCAGTGCCGCCATCACCGCCGGGCTTGTGGTGTACCATGCCGGGGAGAGCGGCAGCGGTGCTGTTATCAGTGCCCCAAGCTAGTCACCCAATCATTCCTAAGCCCCACCTGATCTTTCACCCTCACGTGAGCCTCATGCAGCATCACCACATCAGCCTTTAAGCCTTCAAATGGCTCTTCAAATGTCAGAGTTCCACGTCACTTCTTTTGTTTTATAAATTTGGAGCATCCAAGTCATTTTTTCCAATTAAGGGGCAATTTTAGCATGGATAATCCACCTAACCTACACATCTTTGGGCTGTGGTGAAACCCACGCAAACATGGGGAGAATGGGCAAACTCCACACGGACAGTGATCCAGGGCCGGGATCGAACCTGGGACCTCGGCGCCGTGAGGCTGCAGTGGTAACCACTGCACCGCCAGGCTGCCCCCACGCCACTATTCTGACTGTGGGTCCCTCACCTCCCTCCCCCCTATCCCTCCAATCCACCATCATCATAACCCTGGGCCCTGCCCCTCAGGCCTGATCCACCTCATCCCTTTGTTACTGTCGAACCTCTACCCCTCCTCCCAGAATCCCCTTGTCTACTTCCTCCTGCAAACACCTCTCCCAGTATCGATCCCCACTTCACCGCCTTTCACACTTCCAAGGCTCGATCAGGTTCCAATGACCACGGCCCCGCCCCCGACTACACTCCCGTTCACTAGCCAAACATTGCTTGTCGTGCAGAGGCCCCTGTCCAGGCCCAACTCCTCCCAATACCATGCCCCAAAAAATCGCCTTAACTCCAAAACCCAATATACTTGTACACAACTATCAACAAAAGGTAAATACCCTCCCCCGTTCAACCAACCCAAAACCCAGACGATCCCTCCAACAAATACAAAACATGAAACAACCACAGAGAGCACAGTCCCCATCCCCTCAGTCCAAGCCCCAATCTCAGACCCATCTCATTTCAGTCCCAGTCCTTTGGCTTTCATGAATGCCTCCACCACCTCGGAAGTAGAAATCTCTCGAGTTGTACAACACCCTCAGCTGGGTAGACCACGCCAAACCTCATCCTGTTACTATACAGTGCCACCTTCACCCATCTGAAGGCCGCCCGCCTTCTCGTCAGTTTCACCGTCAAATCTTGGTATACCAACGCCTTCCCACTTCACCTCTCGCCTTTGTTTCACCTAACTCAGGACCTTCTCCTTGACATTAAACTTATGGAAGCAAATTATAACTGCCCTTGTCTTGGTGGCTCATTTGCTGTTGATTTAGGCCTGAGCGACCCCTCCAGCTCATATCACCACATCCCCCTTCCTTTGCAAGTGTTAACGTTTAAATACAAATGTAAGTGTGCTTTACAAAATATGATCTGCATAATAATTTTAAACAGGTCACATATCCCCAACAGCTCTGACAACATCTTAGCAAACTACTCAGTACGCCTCGGGCTCTCCTTCCCCCCCGCCCCTTGTGCAGGCCCAAGATCTGTACGTTTTGCCACCTCGACCGGTTCTCCAGGTCCTCCACCTTGGCCTAAGCCCTTTGTTAGCCTCCGCCACCCTCCGTAGCTCCTCACCCATCGAGGTGAACTGGTCACTGTGCTGCGACAGAGCCTCCTCCACCCCCTTTCACTTCTCTCCTTGCTCCCGTACCTCAGTTGATGTCTTCGACACTGCCGCCTTCACCAGGGCAATCGCCTCCTCCACACATTCCTTCATCGCAGCCATCATCTCCCTCCGCAGTGTTATGTTTTGTGTTATGACCATAGTCTTTGGATAGGCACATGGAGCACACCAGAATGACAGGGAGTGGGATAGCTTGATCTTGGTTTCGGGCAAAGCTCGGCACAACATCGAGTGCCGAAGGGCCTGTTCTGTGCTGTACTGTTCTATGTTCTATGTAGTTCTTTGACTAGTATTATAATTTATTAACAAGACGAACACATGGAAAGATAACTAATGAACTATGATTCAAACGGTAACAAAATAGGTGAATTCAGTAATTCTCCTGGAGCTACATTCAGCCTATCATCTTGTACGACTTACTACCGACTGCTGGATATCTCAAGTCACATGGTAGATCTCTATCGCCATCAGCTGGTTGGAGGTCGCATCGATAACTATATAGATTGATAGACAACGAGATATAAAATTGTGCACAGGGATATCACCACATCCCCCTTCCTTTGCAAGTGTTAACGTTTAAATACAAATGTAACTGCTTTACAAAATATGATGTGCATTATAATTTTAAACAGGTCACACGTGGAAGCTTTAGAGGGAGTGCAAAGAAGGTTCTAGAGGATGTTGCCTGGTCTCAAGGGTGTTGGTTTGAGGAGAGATTGAATAAAGTAGGATTGTTTTTGTTGTGTTCCGTGTTATGACCTTGGTAATTATGTACACAAAACATCTAGTTGTGTAGCTAGAAAGGTGATTTATTAACAAACATGTGGAAAGATAACTAACAAACTATAATACAGAGAATGGCTACTAAATGAATTCAGTAAATTCTCCTGCAACTACTCTAATTGTGACTATTCTCTTGTACGACTTACTGCCAACTGGCAGGTGTCTTGAGTCACATGATAGATCTTCTATCGCCATCAGCTGGTTGGAGGTTGCATTGCTAACTACAGAACCGTGCACAGGCATATCACCACATCCCCCTTCCTCTGGAACTGTTAACATTTATATTCAAATATAACTGTGTTTTACAAAACATGATCTGCATTATAATTTTACACATGCCATATGTACAGATGCAACTGTGCTTCAAACAGCATGATATGCCTGATCATTTTAAATGTATCCTTTGTGCACTGCTGATTGCGCATAACAACATTGTCCCATTGGTCTTCTGAACTTTTATCGACTACTCGATATTGCTTTAGCTTCCAGAAGACTGGTTTTCTGCCGAGTCTTTTTTTGTATCAACAACTTGTTTCGCCTTTGGATGCGTCACCAGCGTTTTCAATTTTCTAACACGATGCTTCCTACTGCATCTTCATGTTCTTTCTCGCCTGTTGGCCACAATGCCAATACCTTCTTCAGTGTCACGGGTGCTACCCGGTCGACCCGTTGTATCCTCAACTCTTCTTTTCTTCCCCTTCCTTCTCATGGGAGGGATCCTCTGACCACGTCTCTTTTTCATTTTTGACTTTAGTGGCATCCTTCTTGCTGCTGGGCTCCACCATGGGACTAGTTGCTTGTGGTGCTTTTGTCATAGTAACTGCTTTTGGATTGGCTGCTGTGCAGGCTGACTCTGGCTCTTCTGCAATCATAACTGATTTTGGAGCCTTAGTTGGATTGAGGAGTTTTGGTTGATCCATGGTTTGTCCGCACGCTGAGTTGTATGCCCATCCCCTGGTGAAACGTCCAGTGTCGACATTCGTTTGGATAATTGCGCAGTTGCAGTCAAGTCTGCAACTTCAGGAGTAATCTGCAAACCCTTGCATCGTGTCTGGGCTGGATCAATGTCCCCAACGTTAGGCATTGTTTCTTCATTTTGTGTTTGAGCCCCAATTGGTGGCTCATCCTCACTTGATATGACTACATATGGTTTGTCTTTTGCTGGAGAGCTGATTAGTGCCTCATCCGATATGACGATATATGCTTCGTCTTTCATTGTGGAACTGTACGCGGATGCATCTATCTACTCTTCTCGCATGTCTTTTGGTGGAGTGGCCTCGAGTATTGGGGAGTCTGCTGCCGGAACCATTTAATTGGCATGAGATGATTCACCATCCATCTCTGGAGCTAATTTCTCAAGGATGGGGATTATTTCTTCAGTTATCAGTCTGTTCGCAGTTGAGTTACTCTCATCTGATGCGTCTGCTACTGCAATCTCACTTGCAGCCTCTGCATATGCCATCTTAGAGCTTTCTCACTTATCGTTGCTCTGCACAGACTGGGCGCCCCTTGTGATCACCTCGTCACTCCCACCAAACCACCTGAATATCGTTTCATAGTCGTCCTCGTCTAGCTCACCATCTGAGTCCCAGCTTTCTTCATCGTAACCTTGGTTGTAATTATTGTCATAGTAATCATCATCGGAGTCATTATCTTGTGCAATGACTTCTCCTGTAAAGTACGACATTGCACATGGAATTATGTGTTCACGCAAGAAGTGACCAATTTCAAAGTCAGAGTCTTACCGCAGAACTTTCATCCAACACTCCATGCTCTGGAACTTCAGGAGGACTGAAAAAGTTGAAGAAAGAGTCATTTGGTACAGTTTTCGTAACCTGTTTTACCAGTGCCCCAACCCTTTTGCTTCTGCTTCGTTTTAATGGTTTACAGTCTGACATTTTTTCCTTTCTTCCAGTCGATCTGGCACCCTGTGCACCCGTGATTTCTGGTTTGTCAAAGAATAAAAAGCCTAACTCATCAGGCCATGACTCCATCGGGGACACTTTTGTGACTACTTCATTTGTGAAATACTCATTTGGCTCGAACTTAAACTCCAGAGTGAAGCTCAGTGGCTGGTCAGGCTCTGAACATTTTACGGTTACATCTTGCAGATGCATTAAGGTAGGCTCATCATGCTCCTGTATCATACCACTGAGCAAATTCACATTTTTGAAGACTGTGAACCAGAATTCTGGAATTTACTTTGGCTCCTCCATCTCTTCATCTAGTTTGTCGTCCTCCATTAAACTTTTGTTTGTCTCTCAATGGATAACTGCGCTATTATATCTCGTTGCCAGTTGCATTGATCCACTGTCGCAGCGCTGCCTGGAATGTACAACCGCTCAACTAGGGCCTTACACGCATCCGCTCCTGTGATGGGCTCGCATTCCGTGTCCACAATGGAAAATGTTAGAATGTTACTTCTGTTGTGTACCCATGCTTCGAGTTCACATGCACCCAGTGTCGCAATCTCAGTTTCATTGACAACTTTCAGCAGTCTTGTTTGATTGATGACTTTCGGCTTAACTCAAATCAGACAAACTGAGTAGACTGGCCCTTGCTCTCGTATCGAGCTTCTATTTTATCAATGTGTTCAGCATCACTGGGATTGTCCATCTGTCTTCAATGGTATCAGCTTCACCAGCACTATTGTCACAACTGGTCAGTAAGACTTCTTCACTTTTCATATTCGGACTCATCATGTCCTTTGTCGAAATCAGATCAATAAAAAACCGTTCTTCAAGGGACATCTCATCAACTGCGTTGACTGATCCTGTTTGGTCTACTGTTGGACACGAAAAGTATTGCTTCCCAAAATGATTTGTAGGGCCATACTTGGAACATACTTTCCCAAATGCTGAACATTGCCATGGCCCATGTCGATTACCGCATCGCTTGTATAAGATGGTGGACCCGGTTGGCTGCTTAAAATGGCCGCCCGCACTGAGACCACTTGCGCTGGTGTCATCTTCCAGATTAGCGCCAAAATATTTCAAGTTGAACGTACTGATCTGCTGTGCAGTTAGCTCACTTGCATGACATATCTTGATAGCGTTTTCTAATTTCAAGTCTTCTTCCCTTAATAACCTCTCGCGAAATTTATCATTTGACATCCCGAACACTATCTGGTCACAGATCATCAACGACTTTAAAGTTGTACAACTGCTCCTTCAAACCCAAGTTGGTCACAAAGCTATCAAAAGATTTGCTGGCTTTTTGGGTATGCATCCGAAATATGTAACGTTCAAATGTTTTGTTTTTCTTTGGAGAGCAATGCTGATCAAAGTACTTTATTACTTCATCGAATCTCTTGCTGTGCTGTCCTCTTCGCTGCTGAATGCGAAGGTGTTGCATATTTCTATTGCTTGAGGACCTGCTACTGTGAGCAGCAACACAATACGCCTCTCGTCAGGCTGTGTCTGCAGACCAAGGGCTGCAACATAGAAACTAAATTGCTGCTTGAAAACATGCCAATTTCCATCAACATTACCCGAGACGAGGCTGTGTGGTGCCTTCAAGCCCTCCATCTCTAACCTCACAGCCTTTCTGTGCGTTGAGATCCAGATGGCCATAGTTCACCAGGTCGGCGCAACACTTCTCTTTTCGTTCTTCAGCCTATTTCGCCTCATCTTCTCCGTTGTTATCTTTAATTGTTCTATACTCCTGGTACCATGTTTTGTTCTGTTATGGCCGTGATAATGATGTACACAGAACATCTAGTTGATTAACTAGAAAGATGATTTATTAACAAACACGTGGAAAGATAATGAACAAACTATAATACAAATGATGGCTACTAAATGAATTCTCCTGGAGCTACTCTAAGTGCGACTATTCTCTTGTTCAACTCAACTAGCGGGTGTCTCAAGTCACGTGATAGCTCTTCTATCGCCACCAGCTGGTTGGAGGTCGTATTGCTAACTATATACAGAACTGTGCACAGGCATATCACCACAGTTTTCACTGGAAAGACGGAGGTAGAGGTGAGACCTAATAGAGGTCTACAAAATTATGAGAGGCATAGACAGGGTGGATAGTCAAAGGCTTTTTTAAAAGGTGGAAATGTAAATTACAAGGGGCACAGGTTCAAGGTGGGAGAGGGAAAGTTTAAGGGAAATGTGCGGGATAAGTTTTTCACTCAGAGTAGTGGATGCCTGGAACACACTGCCAGAGGATGTGGTGCAGACACATTGGCAACATTTAAGAGGCATCTGGATGGGTATATGAATAGGGAGGAAATGGAGGGATACAGATTGAATAAAGGTACAGGTTTGGAGGGTCAAAGGGCCTTTTCCTGTGCTGTAGTTTATTTTGTTCTTTGTTAGAGATACTTTTCCCTCCCCAGCGTTCTGATCCTCTGTCCAAGCCGGTCCATGTTTAGTTCACACTCCAGACTTATCCGTCTCTTAGTCACAGAGTTGACCAGTCTGTATGTCTACAGCCTTTCTGGGTGTAACTGGAATTTTTTTGTTGTTGCAAATATGTACCTTATTCTAAAAATATCTGAAAGAACATTGGAAACGTTTCAAAATGGCCATCACATTAAGTGCAATAATATTCAGGTTCTCTACATAGATCACCTTTGAGGTGCTTCAAATGAGTGTGTCTGCTTCAATGCACGGAATATAACAGGTAAGACAGATGAACTAAAGCCTTGATTCACGTGTGGAACTTGATGTGGTTGCTGTAAAGGAGACTTGGTTAGAAAAGGGACAGGACTGGCAGTTAAATATTCCAGGATATAGATGTTTTAGACGTGACAGGGAGGAAGGTAAAGGAGGTGGGGAGAGAAGGTAAAAGAGAGGAGGTTAGAGAAAATATTACAGTTGTACAGTGGGAGGACACCATGGAAGAATCAAGTAACGAGGCATTGTGGGTAGAACGCAGGAACAGGAAGGGGGCAGTCACTATGGCGGGGGTGTGCTACAGGCCTCCCAACAGCACACAGGAAGTTGAAGAATAGATATGTAAGCAGATTCTGGATAGATATAGAAATAATAGGGTTGTTGTAATGGGAGACTTTAATTTTCCTCATATTGACTGGAAATCCCTTAGGGCTAGGGGTCTGGATGGAGGAATCTGTTAAGTGTGTCCAAGAAGGCTTTTTGGAACAATATGTGGATAGTCCGATTAGAGAGGGGCCTACATTGGACCTAGTACTAGGGAACGAGTCGGCCAGTCATCAAAGTTGCAGTGGGAGAACATGTGGTGAACAGTGACCACAATTCCGTAAGCGTTCGGATACACATGGAAAAGGACAAGTGTTGTCCTAGGGTTAAGATGTTAAATTGGGGGAAGGCTAACCACAACCAGATTAGGCAGGATTTGGAGGCTGTTGTTTGTAAGAGGCTGTTTGAGGGTAAATAGCCATTTGGCATGTGGGAGTCTTTTAAGGAGCAGTTGATCGGAATGTAGGACAGGCATGTGCCGGTAAAAAGGAAAGACAGGAAAGGCAGGATTCGGGAACCATGGATGACCGGGGAAATTGAGAATCTTGTCAAAAAGAAAAAAGATGCATAAGTCAGGTACAGGCAACTAAAAACAGATGAAGCACTTGAGGAATACAAGGAAAGTAGAAAAGAGCTCAAGCAGGGTGTTAAGAGGACAAAAAGGGGTCACAAAATGTCCTTGGCAGACAGGATTAAGGAGAATCCCAAGGCATTTTATACGTATATTAGGAACAAGAGGGTAGCTAGAGAAAGAGTTGGTCCACTCAAGGACAAAGGAGGGAAATTATGTGAACCAGAGGAAGTAGGTGAGATCCTTAATGAGTATTTTGCATCGGTATTCACAAAGAAGAGGGACACGTTGATTGGTGGTGTTTCAGAGGGATGTGTCAACACTTTACAACAGGTCATTATTACAAGGGAGGAAGTGTTAGGTGTGTTAAAAAGCATTGAGGTAGACAAATCCACAAGGCCAGATGGCATCTTTACCCAGATTACTGAGGGAGACAAGAGATGAAATCGATGGGCCTCTGACAGAAATCTTTGCTTCCTCGTTGGCCACAGGTGAGATCCCGGAGGATTGGAGGATCGCCAATGTTCTACCATTATTTAAGAATGGTTCCAAGGATAATCCGAGTAATTATTGGCCAGTGAGCTTGACGTCAGTGATAGTGAAAATGTTGGAAAAGATTCTCAGAGATAGAATCTATGCACATTCGGCAGTGAATGGTCTAATTAGCGACAGACAGCATGATTTTGTACGAGAGAGGTCATGTCTCACTAATTTAATTGAATTTTTTGAGGTGACAGAAATAATTGACAAGCGAAGGTCTGTGGATGTTGTCAACATGGACTTTAGTAAAGCATTTGATAAGGTCCCTCATGGCAGGCCTGTGCAAATGATTAAATCACATGGGGTCAGGGGTGAACTAACTGGATGGATTCAGAACTGGCTTGGCCATAGAAGACAGAGGGTAGCAGTGGAAGGGTGTTTTTCCGAATGGAGGTCTGTAACTAATGATGTACCACTAGTACTGGGATCAGTACTGGACTTCTGCTCTTTGTAACATATATAAATGACTTGGAAGAAAACATAACGGGTCTAATTAGCAAGTTTGCAGATAATACTAAGATTACACGAGTTGCGGATAGTGATGAAGATTGTCAGAGAATACAACAGGATATAGAGAGGCTGCAAAATTGGCAGAGAAATGGCAGATGGAATTTAACCCAGACAAATGCGATGTGATGCATTTTGGTAGATCCAATTCAGGTGGGAGCTGCAAAGTAAATGGCAGAACCATCAGGAGCATAGAGACACATTGAGATCTGGGCGAGCCGGTCCACTGATCCTTAAAAGTGGCAGCAGAGGTGGAAATTGTGGTAAAGAAAGCAAATGAAAAACTTGCCCTCATAGGACGGGGTATAAAGTATAAAAGCTTGAAAATTATGTCAGTTATATAGAACGTTGGTTAGGTCACATTTGGAATACTGTGTCCAATTCTGGTCACCGCACGACCAGAAGGACATGGAGGTTTTGGAGAGAGTACAGTAAAGATTTACAAGGATGTTGCCTGGTTTGGAGGGTATTAGTTATGAGGAGAGATTGAATAAACTGGGATTGTTCTCCCTAGAGAGACAGAGGCTGAGGGGCGACCTGATAGACGTTTATGAAATTATTAGGGGTATAGATAGGGTGAATAGTTGGAGGCTTTATCCCAGGGCGGAAATGATAATTACAAGGGAGCAAAAGTTCAAGGTGAGGGGGGAAAGGCTCAGCGGAGATGTGAAAGGGGGGGGGTGTTTTTTTGCACAGAGGGTGGTGGTGGCCTGGAATGCACTGCCAAGTGAGGTGGTTGAGGCAGATGACCTTTAAGACTTATCTAAATAGGCACATGAACATAGATTGGCATAGATGGGACACGTGATCGGCGCAGTCATAGAGGGCCGAATTGCCTGTTCCTGTGCTGTATTGTTAGAACATAACAGGCCCTTCGGCCCTCAATGTTGTGCCGAGCCATGATCACCCTACTCAAACCCACGTATGCTCCCTATACCCGTAACCCAACAACCCCCCCCTTAACCTTACTTTTATTAGGACACTACGGGCAATTTAGCATGGCCAATCCACCTAACCCGCACATCTTTGGACTGTGGGAGGAAACCGGAGCACCCGGAGGAAACGCACACAGGGGGAGGACGTGCAGACTCCACACAGACAGTGACCCAGCCGGGAATCGAACCTGGGACCCTGGAGCTGTGAAGCATTTATGCTAACCACCATGCTACCCTGCTGCCCCTTTGTAGCCATGATGTGGAGATGCCGGCGTTGGACTGGGGTGAGCACAGTAAGAAGTCTTACAACACCAGGTTAAAGTCCAACAGGTTTGTTTCAAACACGAGCTTTCGGAGCACGGCTCCTTTCGGAGCACGTCACCTGAAGAAGGAGCCGTGCTCCGAAAGCTCGTGTTTGAAACAAACCTGTTGGACTTTAACCTGGTGTTGTAAGACTTCTTACTGTGCCCCTTTGTAATACAATCAAAAAACGTTAGACATTTCAAAATGGTTATTACAAATGGTGTAAGGGCAGCACATTGGCACAGTGGTTAGCATTGCTGCCTCACGGCACCGAGGTCCCAGGTTCGATCCTGGTTCTGGATCACTGTCTGTGTGGAGTTTGCACATTCTTCCCGTGTTTGCATTGGGTTTTGCCCCCACAACCCAAAGATGTGCAGGGTAGGTAGATTGGCCATGCTATATTGCCCCTTAATTTAAAAAAAAATGAATTGGGTACTCTAAATTTATAAAAAAAACAAATGGTGTAATTGGTGTAATGAAATTTAAGCTGTCTACAGTTCTCATCCGCACTGACATTTACATTCACTTTGAAACAGGAGTTAGACTGAAGGCCTTTTTACTGCGCTGTGCTCTGTGTGACATCATAACCGACCAATCACAGAGCAGTATTGTTCCACACCGACGTCAATGAGACGAGGGGAAAGGTGGACTCTGGGTGAAGGACAACGTCACTACGTCATCAATGACCCGCCAGGTCATTGATTTTGCAGCCCTTCAATCCGTGGTGGAGTGAGGAGGCGGGAATTCGCTTACCGCTCACGTCGCATAGCCCGGAAACAGATAGGATGATTGACGCACAGCAGGACCAATCAGATGACAGGAAGGCGGGATTTCGCCACCCGCTGCACGTCAGACTGCGCGGAAGTCGGCTGGATGATTGATGTGCGGAGCGGCCAATCAGGCGGCGAAGTCTGCTGTGACGTGCGTTCCTCTCCGGTTGCTGTGGCCGTGCTGGGCTGGGCTGCGGGCAATGGAGGCTGGACCTGGGGTAAGGCCACTTCTCACCTGTAACCTCCACTCATACTGGGAGCGACCAGGGAACTGTGAGTGACTCCTCTCAGTCCCGAGCAATCCCCGGCTTCTTCCCTCCTTCAACTGAACAATGAATGTAGAATCAAAGGGGCTGCAAAGGAGCCAGGGTGGGGGAGGTCTGAGAAGGAATGCGGGGGTCTCTGAGAAAGAGCCCCCGGGAGGGGGGGGCGGAGTGGAGGGGTGTCTGAGAAGGAGTGGAGGGGTGTCTGAGAAGGAGGGGGGGGGGTCTGAGAAGGAGGGGGGGGGGTCTGAGAAGGAGGGGGGGGGGGGCTGAGAAGGAGGGGGGGGGGGGTCTGAGAAGGAGGGGGGGGGTCTGAGAAGGAGTGGGGGGGGGTCTGAGAAGGAGTGGGGGGGGGTCTGAGAAGGAGTGGGGGGGGGTCTGAGAAGGAGTGGGGGGGGGTCTGAGAGGGAGTGGGGGGGGTCTGAGAAGGAGTGGGGGGGGGGGGTCTGAGAAGGAGGGGGGGTCTGAGAAGGAGTGGGGGGGGTCTGAGAAGGAGTGGGGGGGGGTCTGAGAAGGAGGGGGGGTCTGAGAAGGAGTGGGGGGGGTCTGAGAAGGAGGGGAGGTCTGAGAAGGAGTGGGGGGGGTCTGAGAAGGAGTGGGGGGGGTCTGAGAAGGAGTGGGGGGGGGGTCTGAGAAGGAGTGGGGGGGGTCTGAGAAGGAGTGGGGGGGGTCTGAGAAGGAGTGGGGGGGCGTGTCTGAGAAGGAGTGGGGGGGCGTGTCTGAGAAGGAGTGGGGGGGCGTGTCTGAGAAGGAGTGGGGGGGCGTGTCTGAGAAGGAGTGGGGGGGGGTGTCTGAGAAGGAGTGGGGGGGGGGTGTCTGAGAAGGAGTGTCCCCCACTCCTCAGACACCTTCTGAGAAGGATCTGGGGGGGGGGGGGGGGGTCGTCTCAGAAGGTGACTAGTCGTTTTCCGCAGCGATCAGTGTTGGAACCACAAATATTCACAATATTCATTAATGATCTGGAAGAATGATGTGGAGATGCCGGCTTTGGACTGGGATGAGCACAGTAAGACGTTTTGCAACACCGGGTTAAAGTCCAATAGGTTTGTTTCAAATCACTACTTCTCGGAGTACTGCTCCTTTACCTGAGGAAGGAGCAGTGCTCCGAAAGTTAGTGATTTGAAACAAACATGTTGGACTTTAACCTGGTGTTGTAAGACTTCTTACTGTGGTCTGGAAGAAGGAACTGAGAGTATTGTTTTGCAAAGTTTTCAGATGGTACAAATATATGTAAAGTGACAGGTAGTGTTGTGGAAGCAGGGTGGCTGCAGTAGGATTTGGTGAGGCTCGGAGAGTAGGCATAAGTGGCAGATGTGGAAAATTATGAGGTTATTAATTTTGGCAGGAAGAATAGAGGCATAGACTTTTTTAAATGGGAAAAGGTTTTGGAAATCAAAAACACAAAAGACTTGGGAGTCTTAGTTCAGGATTCTCTTAAGGTTAACATGCAGGTTCAGTTGGCAATTAGGAAGGCAAATGCAATGTTGGCATTCGTTTTGAGAGGGCTAAGATACAACAGCATGGATAAATAGCTGACTTGTAAAGCAGACTAAGGCCAGCAGCGCGGGTTCAATTCCCGTACCAGCCTCCCCAAACAGGTGCCGGAATGGCGACTAGGGGCTTTTCACAGTAACTTCATTGACGCCTACTTGTAACAATAAGTGATTTTCATTAATTTCATTGGATGCTGCTGAGATTGTACAAGGCTCTGGTCAGATTCCATTTGGAATATTGTGAGCAGTTTTGAACTCCGTATCTAAGGAAGAATATGCTGGTCTTGAAGGAGGTCTAGAAGAGGTTCACAAAAATAATCCCGGGAATAAGGGGCTTGTCATATACTCTAGGATTTAGAAGATGAGGGGGGAATCTCATTGAAACTTACAAAATACTGAGGCCTAGATATAGTGGATGTGGAAAAGATGTTTCTGAAGGGACAATGAGGATCTCTTCAGCCAGAGGGTGGTGAATCTGTGGAACTCATTGCCAAAGAAGGCTGTGAAGGCCAAATCACTGAGTGTTTTAAGACAGATAGATTCTTGACTAATAATGGGATCAGGGGTTATGGGGAGAAGGCTGGAGAATGGGGATGAGAGGCGGATTAGTCACAATCAAATATTCTCCTATAATTTATGGCCTTATGGTTATAATTTAATATTTGTATTGAATGATGAGCGCCTCTGGGTTAAGTGCAAAATTGGAATGAGAGACACTCTAACCTGGGCTTGCTTTACTTGAAGAGAAAGGAGAGAGAAAGAGTTGTGTTTTTTGGAAAGTACATTTTAAATAACCACAGGAATCCATGTGTGTTTTGTGTGGGGATCTAAAATGCTTGCAGAGCCTTTGTGTGCTGTGATATACACGCACAAGCTGAGCATCATTCATGAAAGTGTATATCTTCAAATTAGACATATTTCATTGCCCTCAAAGATCATAGTTATCATGTCTCAAATATTTCAAAGTAACCTAGGCTTTGCCCAGATTAATTTGTTTTAAAATAATAGCAAAAATGTAGCTGCCTTTATCAAATCAGAGTTTTTTGTTGTAAACTGGTTGTTTTATTGAGAGATTAATTTTATGTTCAGGGTTTGTTAATATTAGATCTAGTGTGAAGGCTCTTGTTAATCGGTTTTCTCCATGACCTGTGTTCGTCGTATCTTACTGTGTAACAAGCTCTTGTAGTTATGGATATTATGTTTAATGTTACCAATGCCAGTCATTTAAAACATTAAAGTTCTTGTTGTGACGTTTGTTACTGTTAGTCCAAGACTAAGGAGGGGAAAATCAGTCTAGGTTTGCCAGTGACCCTTCCTGGAAAGTGCACAAAATGGACATTGTACAAGGGTTGAATGGCTGTTAACACTTGGATCACACAATGACTGACCATGCTGTCACTGAAATGAGAACTGTACCCCAGTTTCGAGTTTATTGGAGCAGTTAGTTGATCTCATCTGGGAAGCAGTGGAGAAACACCGTTGATCTTCCTGCAAACACGATGTGAGGAACATAGTCGAGTATGACAATCGCAGTAGTTATTGAGGCCTCTATGAAGTGGATTTAGGTGGTTAATAGTTTTGGCTCTGCTGTGATATCCTCATATACAAGATGCCCAGTGAAGATTGGATGAGGCACTGAGGTGTCATATCACCTGCAAAAACCATATGACAACATAACTTGCATTTATGTAGCACCTTTAGCATACAACTTTCCAAATAATAATCTTTATTAGTGGCACAAGTAGGCTTACATTAACACTGCAATGAAGTTACTGTGAAAATCCCCTAGTTGGCGCACTGCGGTGCCTGTTCGGGTACTCGGAGGGAGAATTCAGAATGTCCAATTCACCTTCAAGTACGACTTTCGAGACTTGTGGGAGGAAACTGGAGCACCCGGAGTAAACCCACGCAGACACAGGGAGAACATGCAGACTTGGCACAGACAGTGACCCAAGCCAAGAATCGAACCTGGGACCCTGGTGTTGTGAAGCAACATGGCAATATTTCACAGGAATATTGCTGAAAAGAGTGTTACCGAAACTGCGCTAGTATGTCTCCTTACTGCAATATTCAAGTTGTGTATTACCAAGCGAATGATTTCACAGGAGAACTATCAAATAAAGTTTGATACCAAACCACCTAAGGAGATGTTAGAGGACAGATTGGGTCAAGAGGTGTGGCAGCAGATGATGGTGTGTGCTGTGGTTATCAACTCTGTGTTCAGTGTTGCCTGGCTCAAGAGTGCCACTCTGGATTGGCATTTACTATAGAGGAATACAATGGGCTGCAAAGGTGCGCAGTTCTCTGGCCTCTGTTTTATTTGGGCCAGCTGAGCTTTTTGCCTCTTCCAATGTCTTCCAAACAGCCAACGTCCTAAGACATCAGTGACTGTCTCCCGGTTATCAGTGTCAATATTTGCCATCTTCATATCCTCCTTGTAGACACCCAGGAGGTCATGACCCAGTGACGAATTCAATGCCCAGAAGGTCTAGATATGCTGCCATTGTCCATCTGATGAATGTGGCTGAGCCAACACAGATGCTGTTAGATAGGAATAAGTGTGTGCGGAATAAGAATGCTCCAGGATCTGAGTTGGTGATCTTGTCCTGCCAAGAACTGCACAGGATACAGCTGAGACAGCAAAGGTGCAAACTTCAGTTTTTCTTTCTTTTGCCTCGCGTGTGTTGTCCACACTGCAGAGCAGTGTGCTAAAGATGCGCATCTGGTGTCACATTGTCAATGCTGCTGGATGGTGGTATGGCAGCATTCTGGACTGTGACATTTATCTTCCTGATGTTGATGGTCAACCAAACTCTTTACAGACATGTGCAAGTCTGCTCATTTGTCAGTGCAGGTGCTCCTCGGTATGGGATCCTTGTTTAGCATTGTCGGCTCAGAGCATCTCTCTGATGTGGACTTGGATTTCAGGCAAACAAGGCTAAGCAACTGAGCTGGAAGCCAATGTAAATCAGTGAGGCTGATGGGTGACTGAGTTTTAAATGAGTTCAAACTGAAAATGTGAGACTGGCCAGGAATATTGGGCAGTGCAGTGGTTAGCTGCCTCACTGCGCTAGGGACTCTGGTTCAATTCTGGACTTGGGTCACTGCCTGCGTGGAGTTTGCGCATTCTCCCTGTGCCTGTGTGGGTTTCCTCCAGATACTCTGGTTTCCTCCTACAATCCAAAGATGTGAAGGTACGTTGGATTAGCCATGCTAAACTGGCCCTTAACCCACACATCCCTGGGCACTAAGTGGGGTTGCAGGGAGAAGGGGTAGCCTGGATAGGGTACTCTTTCAGAGGATCGGTGCAGACTCGATGAGCTGAATGGCCTCCTTCTACACTGTGTAGGGATTCTGAGTACACTGGAATAGTCATGTCCAGGGGTAACAAAGGTATGGATGAGGTTTTCCGTAATAGTCGAGCTGGTATAGCGTTAGATGGATGATGTTACCCAAGTGAAGCGGGCAGTCTTGCTGATGGAATGGATGTGTGTATGTCTGGAATCTTAAATCGGGGTCAGATAAAATGTTGAAGTTGCATAGCATTGTGGGTCTGTGCAGTCTTGATGGGCCGAATGGCCGCGTGCATTGTAGAAATTCTGAGAGTCTAAACCTCCATTCTTGGCAAGGAGACCAAGATAAAGTGGATGTAACTCCCAAGTTTACCATGTTAACAAGGCAGGAGTAAGTGCAGTTCTAACACAGAGAATGTTGAGCAGTTAAGTCGGTAATACGCCGCAAATTCTTCGAGGAATGGTGCATTAAAAGTGACAATTTTATACAGCCATGACCTTGCTGTACTATTCTGTTGCAAGCTGAATCTATGCATGTTGAGGACAGACTTAGACAAAATGGCAATTTCATGAGCCAGAGGAAGTACTTCTCATCTTTAGACTGGTGGCCAGACACACTCCGTGAGCTCATTAAACCATGACCTGTTTTCTTTGTTCTGCCTCGGGTGAATATAAGGTCCCACGCTATTAGTCATTTATCTCATTCCTGCTGTGGGGCAAAATGACTCTGGGGTTTGGCCCTGTAACAGCAGTCACTACTTTTAAAACATAGAACAAAGGATTTGAAGTACAGAAGGAGACCATTCGGCCCATGGAGTCTGCATCGGCTCTTGGAAAGAGCACCCTACTTAAGCCCACACCTCCACCCTATTCCCGTAACCCAGTAACCCCACCTAACCTTTTGGACACTACAGGCAATTTATCATGGCCAATCCGCCTAATCTGCACATCTTTGGACTGTGGGAGGAAACTGGAATACCCGGAGGAAAAACACCCAGACACGGGGAGAACTTGCAGACTCCGCACAGACAGTGACTCAAGTCGGGAATCGAATCTGGGACCCTGGAGCTGTGAAGCAACTGTGCTAACCACTGTGCTGCCATGCTTCCCGTGATGTGAAGAGACAAGTCACCTCTTCCATAGCTGAAACAGGAAGTGTTGGAAACACGCTGGCCAGGCAGCAACGCTGGAGGTTTCCAGCATCTCCAGTATTTTTCTTTTGTTCCTTTTCTTACACAATGTTTTTGGAGGTGCCATAAATTTTCATTGTCAGCATTACATCAAATTGATGCCTGGATGCATAAACAGGTTGAGGGAGCATGAAGGTCCACTGTGTAGGAACTCCATCTGTGAATAACATTCATTACTGATGGATATACTCCCTTCCCAAGTGTAAAAAAGCAAATTACTGCGGATGCTGGAATCTGAAATGAAAGAAAAATTGCTGGAAAATCTCAGCAGGTCTGGCAGCATCTGTAGGGAGAGAAAAGAGCTAACGTTTCGAGTCCGATGACTTTGTCAAAGCTAACAGACAGAGAAAGTGGGAAATATTTATACTGTGGAGTGAGAATGAAAGATGAGTCATAGCCACACAAACCCAGGGAAACAGGGTATCAATGGCCACAGAAACCAAGGGGAAAGAATGCAAATGGCAGTCCCCAGAGAGAACAAAAGATGTGAACGGCCAAACAGCAGAGAAACGAACATCAGAGAGTGAACTGTAGATGTGGGGGGTGGGGAAGGGGGAAGCAAAGAGGAGAAAGGTGGATTAGATGCGGGGGGGTTAAATATAAATTAAGAAAGACAAAAAATGGTAAAAGATAGTTCAAATGAATTGGGATGAAAACAAATGGGTCGTGGTGGGGTAGAGTTAATCATCCGAAGTTGTTGAATTCAATGTTGAGATCGGAAGGCTTTAGCGTGCCTAACCGGAAGATGAGATGTTGTTCCTCCAGTTTGCGTTGAGCTTCACTGGAACATTGCAGCAGGCCAAGGGCAGACATGTGGGCATGGGAGCAGGGTCCTTTGTTAAAATGGCAAGCAATGGGAATGTCAGGGTCCTGAATGTGCACAGATTGAAGATGCTCAGCAAAGCGATCACCAAGTTTGCGTTTGGTGTCTCCGACATGGGGGAGACCACATTGTGAGCAGCGAATGCAATAGACAAAATTGGAAGAGATGCAAGTGAAACACTGCTTAACCTAGAATGAGTGTTTTGAACCTGGGTGTTAAGCATGATAGAGGCAAAGGGACAGGTGTTTCACCTTCTGCGATTGCATGGGAAGGTGCCATGGGTGATGGGGGTGGTGCTGGGTATGGTGGAGGAGTGGACTAGATTATCTCGGAGGCGAACGGTCTCTGCGGAATGCTGCCATTATCAGGCTCAGATGAGCCAACCCAATTCAGATCAGCTGCCCATTGAATCAAAGTCGGTCCTTTATTTGTACATGCGTATTGCCATTCCCAGACCAGGCTGGGTGCGTCAGGTTTTTTTTTTGTTAAAAAACAACTACCTGAACTGTAAAAGCTTATGTGTGTGTGTGTGTGTGTGTATATATATATATATATATATATATATATATATATATGCAAAAGCATGTGAAAATCTAATGGTACAGTATTGTCTACTTCAGCCAAAGTTTTTTTTAAGACGCTATGTCAATACGTAATTCATCAATACAGGCGACACGGTGGCACAGTGGTTAGCACTGCAGCCTCACAGCGCCAGGGACCCCGGTTCGACTCTGGCCTTGGGTGACTGTGTGGCGATTGCACATTCTCCCTGTGACTGCGTGCGGTTTACACATTCTCCCTGTGACTGTGGGTTTCCTCCGGGTGCTCTGGTTTTCCTCCCACACTCCAAAAACGTGCAGGTTAGTTGGATTGGCCATGCTAAATTGACCCTTCATATTCAAAGATGTGTTAGTTATAATAATAAGAATGATCTTTACTATTGTCACAAGTAGGCTTGCATTAAAACTGCAATGAAGTTCTGTGAAAATCCCCTCGTCGCCACACACCAGCACCTGTTCGGGTACACTGAGGGAGAATTCAGAATGTCCAATTCATCTAATAAGCACGTCTTTTGGGACGTGTGGGAGGAAACTGGAGTACCCGGAGGGAACCCACGCACACACAGTGAGCATGTGCAGACTCCTGAAAGACAGTGACCCAAGCCACGCACAGCCAGTGACCCAGGCCAGGAAGTGGACACGGGTCCCTGGCGCTGATAAGCAACACTGCCTACCATTGTGCTACCATGCCGCCCAGATTAGGTGGACTGGCCATGATCAATGCATGTGGATAGGGTGTATGGTAGTGGACCTCTTTCAGAGGGTCAGTGCAGACTAGATGGGCCAAATGAACTGCACTATAGGGATTCTATGAATTGAAACACTCCATGGCAGTTCACAGGAGTGCTATAAAGCAAACTTTTGATAACACACCACAGATGGCAGGTGACCAAAAGCTTGGTCAAAAGAGGTAGGTTTTGCAGAGTATCTTAAGGGAGGTGGAGAGATTTAGGATTGGAATTAGCATCTAGGCAGCAGAAGGTGCGATCGCCAGTGCTGGAGCAATTAAAATGCGGGATGCTCAAGTGGACAGAATTGGAGGAGTGCTGATATCGCAGAGGCTTGTGGGGCTGAAGGAGATTACAGAGATGGCGAAGGAGCGAGGTCATGGAGGGACCTGAAATCAAAAATGAGAATTTTCAAAGCCAGATTTTGCTGGGAGCCGATGTGTCTGCGAGCACAGGGGTGACCGGTGAATGGGACTCTGTGAAAGCTGGGACACAGGCAGCAGAATTCAAGATGACCTCAAGTTTACAGAGGGTAGAATTTGGAAGGCTCACCAGGAGTGCATTGGAGTAATTGGGTCTTGAGATAACAGAGAAATGGTTGAGCATTTCAGTAGCATATGTGCTGAGGCAGAGGTGAGGCAGGCGATGTTACAGAGGTGAAAATAGGTGACCTTAGTCATAGTGTGGATATGTGGTCGGAAACTCGTATTTGGATCAAATCTGACACCAAGGTTATCAGAGTTTAACTTAACATAACTTTTTTTTTTAAATAATTTTTATTGAAAGAGTTTTTCCATACAGACATTTACCCCTACTAATTTTTAAATTATTTACAACACAATCCCTCTAGGCAAATATCCCTCCCTCGCCTGCCCTCGTCGCGCGCACCAGTCCCCCCCCCCCCCCCCCCCCCCCCCAAGCAACAACTTAACAAACAAGGCAGCCTACAGTTTCAGACATGAGCAGCGAGCAGACTTGCCCGCGTTACAGTCGTGCATGTCCGCCCACGACCATTGCTGCCCCCCCCCTTCCCCTCCCCTCACTCCCCCTCCCCTCCCCCCCCCCCCCCCCCCCCCCCCCCCGGGTTGCTGCTGCCACGACCCCGTACGCCTATCTCTGATCTAAAAAGTCAAGGAAAGGTTGCCACCGCCTGGAGAATCCCTGTACCGACCCTCTCAGGGCAAATTTGATCCTTTCTAGCTGAATATAGCTAGCCATATCGTTAATCCAAGTTTCAACGCTTGGAGGCCTCGCGTCCTTCCATTGAATTAATATCCTTCGTCGAGCCACTAGGGACGCAAAGGCCAGTATTCCGGCCTCCCTAGCCTCCTGTACCCCCGGTTCTACCCCGACCCCAAAGATCGCAAGCCCCCATCCTGGTTTGACCCTGGACCCCACCACCTTCGACACCGTCCTTGCCACCCCCTTCCAGAACCCTTCCAGCACCGGACATGCCCAGAACATATGCACATGGTTCGCTGGGCCTCCCAGACATCTGACACACCTGTCCTCACCCCCAAAGAACCGGCTCATCCTTGTCCCCGTCATGTGAGCTCTATGCAGCACCTTAAATTGAATGAGGCTCAGCCTCGCACACGAGGAGGAAGAATTGACCTTCTCCAGTGCATCCGCCCACGTCCCGTCTTCTATCTGCTCTCCCAGCTCCACTTCCCACTTGGCTTTCAGCTCCTCCCCTGATGCTTCTTCCGCCTCCTGCATTATCTTGTAGATGTCTGATATCTTCCCCCCTCCGACCCAGACCCCCGAGAGCACCCTATCACTCGCCCCCTTACTGGGGAGCAGGGGGAACCCCTCCACCTGCCGCCTAGCAAATGCCTTCACTTGTAAATATCTGAACATGTTTCCCGGGGGGAGCTCAAACTTCTCCTCCAGCCCTCCCAGGCTCGCAAACCTCCCCTCTATAAACAGGTCCTTCAGCTGCCGTATGCCCACCCTGTACCAGCTCTGAAATCCCCCGTCGATGTTCCCCGGGATGAATCTATGGTTCCCTCTTATTGGCGCCGCCAACAGACCTCCCATTTCCCCCCTGTGTCGCCTCCACTGCCCCCATATCTTGAGGGTGGCCGCCACCACCGGGCTCGTGGTGTACCTCGTGGGGGGGAGCGGCCATGGTGCCGTTACTAGGGCCCCCAGGCTTGTGTTGCCACAGGACGCCCTCTCCATTCGTTTCCAAGCTGCCCCCTCCCCTTCCATCATCCACTTGCGCACCATTGACACATTTGCCGCCCAGTAATACCCCGAGAGATTGGGTAGTGCCAGCCCTCCACTGTCCCTACTCCGCTCCAAAAAGACCCTTCTCACCCTTGGGGTGCCATGCGCCCACACGTAGCTCATGATGCTACTCGTCACCTTTTTGAAGAAGGCCCCAGGGAGGAAGATGGGCAAGCACTGAAATAAAAACAAGAACCTTGGGAGGACCGTCATTTTGATTGACTGCACCCTCCCCGCCAGCGACAACGGTACCATGTCCCACCTCTTAAATTCCTCCTCCATCTGTTCCACCAGCCTGGAAAAGTTCAACTTGTGGAGGGTCCCCCAGTTCCTTGCCACCTGCACCCCTAAGTACCTAAAGCTCTTTCCTGCTCGCTTGAAGGGGAGTCTCCCAATACCCTCTCCCTGATCCCCCGGGTGTATCACAAAAACCTCGCTCTTGCCCAAATTTAGTTTGTACCCCGGAAAGTCCCCAAACTCTGCTAATAGTTCCATTATCTCCGGCATTCCCCCTTCTGGGTCTGCCACGTACAGCAGTAGATCATCCGCATACAGCGATACGCGATGTTCCTCCCCTCCCCTAGTCAGTCCTCTCCAACCCCCTGAACCCCTCAGTGCCATCGCCAACGGTTCAATCGCCAGTGCGAAAAGTAGGGGGGATAGGGGACATCCCTGCCTGGTCCCTCGGTGGAGCCCGAAATACTCCGACCTCCTCCCGTTTGTCACTACACTCGCCGTCGAGTAGAGCAACTTCACCCACTTAATAAACCCTTCCCCAAACCCAAACCGTTCCAACGTCTCCCACAGGTACTCCCACTCCACCCTATCGAATGCCTTCTCCGCGTCCAGCGCTACCACTATCTCAGCCTCCCCCTCCACTGCCGGCATCATAATTACATTCAGCAATCTCCGCACGTTCGTGTTGAGCTGCCGCCCCTTCACGAACCCTGTCTGGTCCTCATGGATTACCCCTGGCACACAATCCTCTATTCTAGCTGCCAGGATCTTTGCCAGCAACTTGGCATCCACGTTCAGAAGCGAGATAGGCCTGTAGGACCCGCACTGCACGGGGTCTTTATCCCGCTTCAATATCAGGGAGATCAGAGCCTGCGACATTGTCGGGGGCAGAACCCCCCCCTCTCGCGCCTCATTAAAGGCTCGTACCAGTACCGGTCCCACCAAGTCCACATTTTTCTTGTAGAATTCCACCGGGAACCCATCTGGCCCCGGCGCCTTCCCCGCTTGCATCTGACCTATTCCCTTGACTAGCTCCTCTAGCCCTATTGGCGCCCCCAGCCCTTCTACCAGCCCCTCCTGGACCCTTGGGAACCTCAATTTGTTTAGGAAGTCCTCCATTCCCCCTCTCCTCGTCGGCGGCTCAGACCGATATAAAATCCCTGAAGACCCCATTCACTTCTTGCCCCTTCTGCACTACCTTCCCGCCCCTCTCCTTCACTCCCCCAATCTCCCTAGCCGCATCTCGTTTGCGAAGCTGGTGTGCCAGCATCCTGCTCGCCTTTTCCCCATACTCATAGACCGCGCCCTGTGCCCTTCTCCACTGCGTCTCTGCCTTCCTGGTGGTCAGCAGGTCGAACTTGACCTGCAGGCTGCGCCGTTCTCCCAGCAGCCCCTCCTCTGGTGCCTCCGCATATCTCCTATCCACTTCCAATAGCTCCCCCACCAGCCTCTCCCTCTCCTGCCTCTCCTTTCTTTCTCTGTGCGCCCTTATGGAGATCAGCTCTCCCCTGATCACTGCCTTCAGGGCCTCCCAGACCATCCCCACCTGCACCTCACCCGTGTCATTCAAGTCCAGATAGCTCTCAATGCTCTTCCGGACCCTTTTACACACCTCGTCATCCGCTAACAGCCCCACATCCAGCCGCCACAGCGGGCGCTGGTCCCGCGCCTCCCCCATTTCCACATCCACCCAATGTGGTGCATGATCAGAGATCGCAATGGCCGAGTACTCAGCTTCCCGTACCCTCGGGATCAGCCCCCTGCTCAACACGAAGAAATCGATTCTGGAGTACACTCTATGGACGTGGGAGAAAAAGGAATACTCCCTCGCCCTCGGCCTACCAAACCTCCATGGGTCTACTCCTCCCATCTGCTCCATGTACCCCCTCAGCACTTCTGCCGCTGCCGGCCTCCTATTGGTCCTTGAGCTTGATCTGTCTAGCCCGGGGTCCAGCACTGTGTTAAAGTCCCCCCCCATGATCAAGCCCCCTGCCTCCAGTCCCGGAATGAGGCCCAATAGGCGCCTCATAAAACCCGCGTCATCCCAGTTCGGGGCATATACGTTGACCATCACCACTTTCTCCCCCTGCAGCTTACCCTTCACCATCACATACCTACCCTCCTTATCCGCCACCACCTCCTCCGCCACGAACGACACCCTCTTTCCCACCAGAATTGCCACCCCCCGGTTCTTTGCGTCCAATCCAGAATGGAACACCTGTCCCACCCACCCCCTTCTCAGGCGAACCTGGTCCACTACCTTCAAATGGGTCTCCTGTAACATTGCTACATCAGCCTTCAGTCCCTTCAGGTGTGAGAATACCCTTGATCTCTTGACCGGCCCATTCAGCCCCCTCACGTTCCAAGTGATCAGCCGGGTCGCGGGACGACCCGCCCCCTTCCCCTGCCGATTAGCCATGTCCTGTTCCCTGCTCGCCCCTGACCCGCTCCCCATGGCGATGTCCCCCTCCCCCCACCTCTCCAGTCCTCCACTTCCCGTTTCTGGTCTTTTCAGCAGCAACCCGGTGCCCCTCCCTAACCCCCCCCCCCCCCCCCCCCCCCCCCCCCAGGCTAGGACCCCTCCTAGCCGCGATGTACCCTCCATCGTACTCCCGTAAGTCAGCTGGTTCACGCTGACCCGGCTGCTCCTGCCACACTCCGACTCCCCCCGGCTCGGGGTGGGGGGGGGGGGGGGCCTCCCCCCCCTTGCCACTCCTCCCTGGCCCCGCCCCGCTTTCAATTTTCCAGCGCGGGGAAGATCGCCATTGCTAGCCACGCCCCGCACTCCTCCCCTCCCCCCTCCTCTGCCCCGCGCGCGGGGAAAACAGAGGAAAGCCCGCGCTTTCGCCCTGCCACACCCCACCCCGCCATCTTCAGTTCCACCCCCGTCCCCGTCCATGCCTGTAAAGAACCCCCCCTAGGAGCCCATATCCCCGATCTGCTCTCCCCCCTGTCCCGCCTCCCCAACTTAACATCATAAATAACAGATAGATAACAAATAACAATGTACTTAACAGTCGCCCTCTACCAAACAGCATAAATAACCATAAATAACCATGAATAACCACAATAACAATAACTAAGGGAAGTTGGCAAAGGGGGGAAAAAACATCAGAAGAAAAACCCACAGCAAGAGTTCAAAATCCAAACAAAGAATTCAGCTGAAAGTACCCGAGCGGCTACGGCCGCCAAGTATCCCCTGGGTCTAATTCGAGTCCAGTTTCTCTTCCTGTACAAAGGCCCACGCCTCCTCTGGGGACTCAAAATAGTGGTGTTGGTTCCTGTAGGTGACCCACAAGCGCGCTGGCTGCAGCATTCCGAACCTGATCCGTTTTGCATGTAGCACCGCCTTCGTCCGGTTGTACCGGGCCCGCCACTTTGCCACCTCCGCACTCCAGTCCTGGTAGACCCTCACCGTCGAATTCTCCCACTTGCTGCTCCTTTCCCTCTTGGCCCACTCCAGCACTCTCTCACGGTCGCTGAGTCGCTGGAACCGCACCAGCACCGCCCTCGGGGGCTCATTTGCTCTTGGCCTCCTAGCCATGACCCTGTAGGCCTCTTCCAGCTCCAGGGGCGAAGGGACGGCCCCTGCCCCCATCAGGGAGCTCAGCATTTCTGCTACGTATCCCGGGAGGTCTGACCCCTCCAGGCCTTCTGCCAGGCCCAAGATCCTCAGGTTCTTCCGCCTCATTCGGGTATCCAGCTCCTCAAAACGACTCTGCCATTTCAGGTGGAGTGCCTCGTGCACCTCTACCTTTCCCACGAGGACCGTGGCCTCCTCCTCCCTCGCAGTCATCTCCTGCTGCAGCTCCCGAATCGACGCCTCTTGGGTCGCCTGGGCTCCCATCAGCCTGGTGGTCGTCGCATTCATTGACTCCAAGAGCTCCATTTTCAGCTCCGTAAAGAAGCGCAGGAGAGCGGCCTGCTGCTCCTCCGCCCATTTCCTCCATTCCTCGGGTGCGCCACCGGCCGCCATTTTGGTCTTCTTCCCCCGCTTTTTTTTGGGAGCTGCTGTTGCTTTCTTTACCACCCCACTCCGGGTACCGACCATAAAGTTGGTCTGGTTCTCTTCAGGGAGCCTTCCCCCACCGGGATTTGTCCTTACAGCGCCGTTGGGGCCCTCCAATCGGCCCGAAAACACCTTTGTAGCAGGAGCAGCCAAACGTGCGACTTAGCTGGTCATAGCCGCAACCGGAAGTCCTTAACATAACTTAACTTTAACTTAACTTAACATATGGGGCAGCATGGTAGCATTGTGGATAGCTCAATCGCTTCACAGCTCCAGGGTCCCAGGTTCGATTCCGGCTTGGGTCACTGTCTGTGCGGAGTCTGCACATCCTCCCCGTGTGTGCGTGGGTTTCCTCCGGGTGCTCCGGTTTCCTCCCACAGTCCAAAGATGTGCGGGTTAGGTGGATTGGCCATGATAAATTGCCCTTGGTGTCCAAAATTGCCCTTAGTGTTGGGTGGGGTTACTGAGTTATGGGGATAGGGTGGAGGTGTTGACCTTGGGTAGGGGGTAGGGTGCTCTTTCCAAGAGCCGGTGCAGACTCGATGGGCCGAATGGCCTCCTTCTGCTCTGTAAAATTCTATGTTCATAGTCAGAAGTGATCTTTGCATTTTTGCAGCCGTTATGAAGTGCAGTTGATTATCAAGTAAATTTGGAGGTTAAAATGAGAAAGGATGATAAGTCTTTCAGGGTGCATTATGTTCCTTTATGGCTTTGGCTTATGACTAGGATGTGGTATTGTGAGATCCTGCTTTGGAATGTGTGTTTACTTTGAACATTCTCTGCAACTGAGTTATCATTGCAAAAATAATTTGCAGTACTGAAGTTGGAATGTGAGATAGTAATGTGGTGTCAGTGTTGTGACGTGTGAGAAAGTTTGTAAAGAATATATTTGGCGTATAGAGCACAGATATATCTCTGACTGTTATTCAGTACATGTTGTGTTGAAGGTTAGGTTGCTGTTAAGCATAAAGCCAGATCGGTAAACTGGATGAGGAACACTAACACGTCACCTTCAATTTAAAGGTGAGTAATAACAGCGAGTGGCACTGTTAACATTATAAATCACTTGATGCGGATAATGAAATCTCAAAGTTAAAATTTTTGTTTAAGAGTACCCAATTAATTTTTTCCAATTAAGGGGCAATTTAGCGTGGCGAATCCACCTAACCTGCACATCTTTGGGTTGTGGGGGCGAAACACACGCAAACACGGGGAGAAGGTGCAAACTGCACGTGGACAGTGATCCAGAGCCGGGATCGAACCTGGGACCTCGGCGCCGTGAGGCAACAGCCCACTGCGCCACCGTGCTGTCCAAAATCTCGAATTTAACTGGATTCTTTCCAAGCCTCTTGTGCATTAGGGACAGGAACTCTTAAAAGTTCAAATAATTTAAACAAGATTATGATTTTACCATCAGTAACACCGTTGTCGTGTAAAGGAGGCACTGGTGAAGCTAACGCTGTTTCCGAGTGTGGGGACGTTGGGTGCCCAGTGAAACTGATACAGGTAATGACTAAATATCTTGCTGTTCCAGCAAGCAGCATCTCCTTTCTCCTGAAGAGCCATAGAGGGACATAAAATCTGATTGCCTTGCGTTGGGTGCCTTGAGTGCTGTACAGTAAGAAGTCTTATGACACCAGGTTAAAGTCCAACAGGTTTGTTTCAAACACGAGTTTTTGGAGCAGTGCTCTGAAAGCTCGTGTTTGAAACAAACCTGTTGGACTTTAACCTGGTGTTGTAAGATTTCTTACTGTGCTCACCCCAGTCCAATGCCGGCATCTCTACATCTTGAGTGCTGTAAACAGTGTAGACAGTGAATGACTGCACATCCAATGTGTAACAATGAGAAAACAGCAACTAAGTCGCTAGAAGCTCATTTCTCTATCAGCTCACTCTTCTCACCCCTCTCATTATAGCACCCAGATGCATTTGGAACAATCCAAAAGTGTTTATTTGCTTTCATTGTACCACCTGGCAAGGTATTTCAAGCATTTAAAAAAAAAACGATGATTATTATAAATCGGGGTCCAAACCGATGCTCCCTCCACTCTCTTATATCTTCTCCATTGCCCCCTGGTTTTCAGAGCCGCCACCACCACCGGACTTTGTGGAGTATCGGGCCGGCGAGAGCGGAAGAGGTGCCGTTATCAGTGCTCCGAAACTCGTGTCTTTGCCTGACGCCGCCTCTGTCCGCTCCCACACCGACCCCTCCCCCGCTACCCACTTCCTAATCATGGCTATATTAGCTGCCCAGTAGTAATTGCAGAAGTTCAGCAGCACCAAGCCACCCTCCCCCCGACTGCGCTCCAGCAATACGTTCTTCACTTTCGGGGTTTTACCCGCCCACACAAAGCCCAAAATAACCTTATTCACCCACTTGAAAAAGGTCCTTGGGATGAAGATGGGGAGGCACTGAAAGACAAACAGAAATCTCAGGAGGACCGTCATTTACATGGTCTGTACCCTCCCTGCCAGTGATAGCGGGAGCATGTCCCATCCCTTAAAGTCCCCTTCCATTTGTCTACCAGTCGGGATAGGTTTAACTTGTGCAATTCCTCCCATTCCTGGGCCACCTGGATTCCCAGATACTGAAAGCTCTTTCCTACCATTCTAAATGGCAGCTCTCCCAGTCTTTTCACCTGTGCCTGATAGAGCAACCCCATCCCAGCGTCTCCCACAGGTAATTCCACTCCACCCAATCAAAAGCCTTCTCCACATCCATTGCTACCACCACCTCTACCTCCTCTCCATTTCTGAGGGCATCATAATAACATTCAAAAGCCTTTGAACATTGGCCTTGAGTTGCCTGCCCTTTACAAATCCTGTCTGGTCTTCCTCTAATACCCCCGGGACACAGTCCTCTATCCTTGTGGCCAATATCATAGCCAGCAGTTTGGCCTCCACATTCAGTAGAGAAATTGGGCTGGATGACCCGCATTGCTTCTCCCGTTTCAGGATCAATGAAATTGAGACCTGCGCCATTGTTGGGGGGAGGGCTCCCTTCTCTCTTGCTTCATTAAATGTCCTCACCAGCAGTGGGCTCAATATCTCTGAAAACGTCTTATAGAATTCCACCGGGTAGCCATCAGGTCCCGGGCCTTGCCCGATTACATGCCCACCAACCCCTTGATTATTTCCTCAATCTCAATTGGGGCTCCCAGCCCTTCCACCAGATCCTCATCTACCCTCAGAAACCTCAACTGATCCAAAAACTGCCTCATCCCCTCCACCCCAGCCGGGGGTTCCGACTCATATAATTTACTATTGAAGTCCTTAAACACCTTGTTCACCCCCGCTGGGTCCAGGACAGTATTACCGCCTCTACTCTTTACTTTACCTAGCTCCCTGGCCGCCTCCCTTTTCCTGAGCTGGTGCGCCAACATTCTGCTTGCCTTTTCCCCATACTCATAAATCGCCCCCCCCCCCCCCCCCCTTGCCTTCCTCAACTGTTCCACCGCTTTCCCTGTGGTCAACAGCCCAAACTTCACCTGTAACCTCCGCCGCTCCCTCAGTAGCCCTGCGTCTAGGGCTTCCAAATATCTCCACCACTAACCTATCCCTCTCAGCCCGTTCCGCCTTTTCTCTGCGGGCCCTTATCGAGATTAATTCCCCTCTGACCACTGCCTTCAGAGCTTCCGAAACCGTAGCTGCGGAGACCTCCCCCGTATCATTTGTTTCCAAGTAGTTCTGGATGGACTTGTTAACCCGCCCACAGATCGCTTCGTCCGTAAGCAAACCCACATCCAGTCTCCACGGTGGGCGTTGCCCTCTCTCCACACTAACCCGTAGATCCACCCAATGCGGGGCATGATTCAACACTGCGATTGCCGAGTACTCGTCCTGCTCGTATTTCAAGCATTCTTTACCCTTGGAGTAAAAGCTTCTTCCTACTCATTTCAATTTGTGTCTCCTGCCCTGGATTCCTGCATTGCTGTAATTTAATCCAGAAACTTTTTACAGTTTTATATTGTTTAGTTTCTATGCACTTAACGTTCTCGTTGCCTCCAAAACAACACAAATGACTGTCTATTTATATCTGATAACTTGCTCTGTTGGATTCCTGTCATAGTTCTGCTCTGTACCAGACATAATGTATTTCAGATCCAATCTAAGTTGCTTCCACTTTTTATTTAGAAAAATATTAGAAAAAATGTGTGTAGAATCTAAAACTAATCTTCAGTCTCCTCAAGGGAGGCAGTCCCCAGAGGTTAAAATAACGACCAAACAACTTGTGTTATTTATTTAAAAAAGCATGCCTTTCTAAAGAGAGTCCAGGATTGAAGGGATCTCTGGGTATATATGGATACATTTTTGAAGATCATCGTGCAGGTTGAGGAAAAAGTGAATAATGCAATGTGATTCTGAGCTTTATAAAATAGAGGCATATAGTTCAAAAGCAGGATGTTGTAGTGAACCTGTATTAAGCAATAGTTTGGCCTCAACTTGAATATTGTGTCCAATTCTGAGCAGTGTACATTAGGGACCTTGTGAAAGCACTGGAAAGGATGTTCTGAGGATGAGAGTCTTCCAGTTATGAGGATGGATTGGTGAAGCTGGGACTGTTCTTCTTGAAGGTATAGCTGAGAAGAGATTTGGTTCAGCTGTTCAAAACCATCAGGAGGACTAGGCAGGGTAAATAGAAACTGTTCCCATTACAAAGAACAAAGAAAAGTACAGCACAGGAACAGGCCCCTTCGGCCCTCGAAGCCTGCACCGACCATGCTGCCCGTCTAAACTAAAATCTACACTTCTGGGGTCCGTATCCCTCTATTACCATCCTATTCATGTATTTGTCAAGATGCCCCTATCGTCCCTGCTTCCATCACCACCTCCGGCAGTGAGTTCCAGGCACCCACTACCCTCTGTGTAAAAAGAACACCGTGTAATGTAAGGATCAAGGGCCAGAGAAAACATGAGGAAATGCTGCCCATCTAAACTAAAATTTTCAACACATCCGGGGTCCATACCCCTCGATTCTCATCCTAGTAGTGTCAAGCTACCTCAGCATAATTGGACAAAATTTGACATTGCACCATATCAGGCAATATTAGCAGAGGTAACAAAAAGTGAGGTTAGAAGTTGCAGAGAGAACTATCTAAAAAGGCAGAGAGAGTCGTCGAGGTTCAGGGAGGAAATCCCAGATTTTAAGGCTTGGATGGCTGCCGAAGGTGAGTCGAAGAAAATCAGGGCTGCACAAGAGTCAAGAATTGGGGGGGGGATGGGGGTGGAGAACCAAAGGGCTGTAGGGCTGGAGGAGGTTACAGAGATAGAGAGGATTTAAAGCCATCAAGTTCTGAGCCTGGTGCCGATGTAGGTTAGAGAGCATGGGAAACCGACATTTCCAGCTGAGCACCAGTTATTCTGTGCACCGCACCCCAGGAGCTAGTGACACACCTACATAAATCACAGGTTAGGAATCTCATTCTCGGCACCACGCCTTTTAATAGTTATAATGGCCTTGGAAAGAGTGCAGCAAAGGTTCACCAGAATGTTACCTTCTGTTAAATTGAGGAAAGTTTGCATGAACTAGATTTGTATTCTCTGGAATATAGCAGTTGAGTAAGATTTTTAGGATTTTAAATGAAATTGATAGGGTATCTGGAAACCTTTTCTACTGTTGAGGATATTGCCTTAAAATCAGAGCCAGGTTATTTTTTTTTCCAAAATATTTTTATTCTCCTTTTTCACATTTTCTCCCAAATTTACACCCAACAATAATCAATAGCGAATGCAATGTCAATCCCCATATCAATAACAACGATCCCATTCTCCCACCAAAGCTCCAAACATTAGCCTGCATGTTTTAAAAAAAATATTTCTTTATTCTCCTCCTTTTTCACAT
Organism: Scyliorhinus canicula; assembly: GCF_902713615.1. Lineage (NCBI taxonomy): Eukaryota > Metazoa > Chordata > Chondrichthyes > Carcharhiniformes > Scyliorhinidae > Scyliorhinus > Scyliorhinus canicula. The sequence goes on from NC_052163.1 coordinate 81,556,921, forward strand.
TTTCTTTTTTTTTAAATATTTCTAGCCCGCATGTTAACATAAACAAATGACAAAAAGGAATCAGCAATCACCCATAGTCACTATTAACACAAGTCCCCAGCCCCCCCTCTCCCAATGTTCGTTGTAATCCAATTCTCGAAAGTGCATAATGAATAACGCCCATGAATTGTAGAACACCTCCATCCTTCCCCTCAGTTCAAATTTGACCTTCTCAAGAGTCAAGAATTCCAGCAGCTCCCCCCGCCACGCCATGGTACAGGATGGAGAGGTTGATCTCCACCCTAACAGGATCCGCCTTCAGGCAATCAACGAGGCGAAGGCTACAACATCTGCCTCCGCACCCATTACCAACCTGGTTGGTCCAACACCCTGAATATGGCCTCCCGAGGGCCCGGGTCCAGTTTCACGTGCACCACTTTAGAGATTACCCTAAAAACCTCCTTCCAGTAATCCTCTAGCTTTGGACAGGACCAAAACATATGAACGTGGTTTCCCCCCCCCCCCCCCCAATGTTCACACACATCTTCTACCCCCTCAAAGAGCCGGCTCATCCTCGCCCTTGTGAGGTGTGTTCTATATACCACCTTCAGCTGTATCAGCCCCAACCCCGTGCACGAGGTGCAGGCGTTCACCCTCCCGAGCACTTCACACCAGAACCCCTGCTCCATACCCTCTCCCAACTTTTCCTCCCACTTTGCCTTGATCCCTTCCAGCAATGCTTTCTTCTCTTCCAAAATAACCCCATAAACTGCCGATACTACCCTCTTCTCTAGTCCCGCTGTCGTCAGCACCTCCTCCAGCAATGTGGAAGCCGGCTCTACTGGGAAGCTCTGTATCTCCTTTCTGGCAAAGTCTCGAACCTGCCTGTATCTAAATATTTCCCCCTGCTCCAGCCCATACTTTGCTCCCAGCTCCTTCAATCCTGCAAGATTGCCCAAGAAACAAATCTTTTAGTGTCCTAATTCCTTTCTCCTCCCATCTCTGAAAATTTCCATCCCACTTCCCTGGCTCAAATCTGTGGTTCCCCCGAATTGGCATTTCCCTTGACCGTGCCCCCAACCCGAAGTGCTGGCGAAACTGCCTCCAAATTCTCAACAAAGCTATACCTACTGGACTCAGAGTATCTCCCCGGGACCATTGGGAGTGGTGCTGTTGCTGGCGCCTTCAATCCCGACCTTCTACGCAAACTCTCCTCCATTCTGACCCATTCGGAGTCGACCCCTCTGACCCAGCTCCATACCTTCTCCACATTCGCCGCCCAATAATAATACATCTGGTCTGGAAGACCCAGGCCCCCTGCCTGCCGTCCTCTCTGTAGGAGCACCTTTCTAATTCTGACCACTTTCCCTTCCCATATGAATGAGGTAATCATCCCTTCAGTCTCTGTAAAAAATGCCTTTGGTAGGAAATTTGGGCTGTTTAGCACACTGGGCTAAATCACTGGCTTTGAAAGCAGACCAAGGCAGGCCAGCAGCACGGTTCGATTCCCGTAACAGCCTCCCCGAACAGGCGCCGGAATGTGGCGACTAGGGGCTTTTCACAGTAACTTCATTGAAGCCTACTCGTGACAATAAGCGATTTTCATTTTTTTTCCAAATTCGGCAGGCATTGGAAAATAAATAGGAATCGCAGCAACACCTTCATTTTAACCACCTGTACCCGACCCGCCAGTGACAGAGGGAGACCATCCCACCTTGCCAGATCACTTTCACCCTGTCCACCAAACTAGAAATGCTGTACCTACGGAGCCCCCCCCCCCTGCCCCCGCCCAATCCCGAGCAACCTGCACCCCCAGGTATCTAAAGTGAGTCCCTGTCCTACGGAATGACAGCACCCCCACATCCCCAGCCGAGACTCCACAAAATATTCACTCTTGTCTGGATTTAATTTGTACCCTGAGAAAGACCCAAACACCCGAAGCAGTTCCGGTATTCCCCCTATTGGCGCAATTGGTTCCGCCACGTATAATGAAAAGTCGTCTGCATACAAGGACTCCCTATGCTCTATCCCCCCCCCGCACTATCCCTTCCCATACCCCCAAATTCCTTAACACGATGGCCAATGGCTCAATCACTAGTGCAAACAACAGGGAGGGACATAGGACATCCCTGCCTCGTCCCACAGTAGAGAGGAAAGTATTCTGAGCTGATGTTATTCAGAGCCAGATTATTGATGAGGGTAATTAGGAAACATTTCTTCATAGAAATGAGTGGCTTTCTCCCACAAAAAGATGTAAATGTTCACTCGATTAATTTTGAATCTCTGATTGATTGATTATTGTTGGTTAAGGATAATAAGGAATAGGGGCAGCATGATGGCGCAGTGGGTTAGCACTAGGGCCTCACGGCACTGAGGTCCCAGGTTCGATCCCAGCTCTGGGTCACTGTCTGTGTGGAGTCTGCACATTCACCCCCTGTTTGTGTTGGTTTCATCCCCACGACCCAAAAGATGTGCAAGCTAGGTGGATTGGCCATGCTAAATTGCCCCATAATTAAAAAAAAAATGAATTGGGTACTCGAATTTTTAAAAAAGAAAAAAAAGGATAATAAGGAATATGGAACTAAGGCAGGTAAATGGCATTAAATATAGACCAGCCACGATTTAATTGTATGAAAGAACAAGGCTCGAGCGGCTGAATGGCCACCTCTTAGTGCATGACACTGCAGTCTTTCAAATGCAACTTCAAGCCAAGGTGCTTGTGCTTTTATGTGTGAGTTTGTGTGCTAAATTCTTTGTAAACTTTGATGCCTCTTTGTTGTGTTCTGCACTGGCTTGTGTTGTATTTGCGACATGTTCAGTGATCTCCCACTAAACCTGAAGAATTAAGCTAGTCCAGTTCCTACAAATCAGAATCCTATCTATTGTCTTATTTTCAAAATTGAACAGAAGGCTGTGATTTTAATTCCAGGGTTATTTCATATTTTCATAACATTTACAGTACAGAAGGAGGCCATTCGGCCCATCGAGTCTGTACCGGCTCCTGGAAAGAGCACCCTACCCAAGGTTAACACCTCCACCCTATCCCCATAACCCAGTAACCCCACTCAACACTAAGGGCAATTTTGGACACTAAGGGCAATTTATCATGGCCAATCCACCTAACCTGCACACCTTTGGACTGTGGGAGGAAACCGGAGCACCCGGAGGAAACCCACGCACACACGGGGAGGATGTGCAGACTCCACACAGACAGTGACCCAAGCCGGAATCGAACCTGGGACCCTGGAACTGTGAAGCGATTGTGCTATCCACAATGCTAGTGGTTAGCACTGATGCCTCACAGCACTGAGGACCCGGCTTCGATCCCGGCCCTGACACTATCCATGTGGAGTTTGCACATTCTTCCCGTGTCTGCGTGGGTCTCAACCCTACAACCTAAAGATGTGCCGGATAGGTGGATTAGCCACGCTAAATTGCCCTTTAATTGGAAACAAAAAAGGAATTGGGTACTCTAAATTTAAAAAAAATTCCAGGGGTAGGGAATTTGAATATGTTATGTTTTCGTTGCATGCTAAACTCACCCTTACACTGTGCAAGACTGCCGATTCCTCTTAAAATGGGTAACTATCTAGCAAAAACACAATAGAAATTTAACTTCTACTTATTTTGTTAGTTAAATTGTATAAAAATTTTTAAATGCCATGCACAATTTGAAGAATATGGTATATTTATTGACCAGATTTTATTGAACTGCTGAAAGATGCACAGAGCGTGCTTGAGATAAAGGCTGTGTATGTTCACTTTAGGTTGTTGTCCAAGTGTGATAAAGCTAAAAAATCCATCCTGTTTAAGTGGAGTCACTTGTTTCTGACATGACCATGTGGTGTAGAAATGATTTGAGGACAAGTAGCAGTCTGTGTTTGTCCCAGTCACACGCTGTTCAGAAACATGAGCTGTGCTGGGAATGGCCCCGATTTGTCGTGTCCAGCTCACAGCTTTGAATTTCAACAGAAGCAGGTGCTTCAAGCACTGTTGGATCCTCGACCTCTTTAAAAATAACAAATCCCTAAAGGTTTGGTGTATTATGTAAGTGAATGCAATGTTTTTAATTCCCAGTATCACTTGGATTGTTTTGAAAGTTTCTTTCAATTGTTCAATTTAAGTGATGGTATGTGTTATGTATGTTTGTGTTCTAGCCCTGCTGTTGAAATAGGAAGAATTTTCCCCAAGTTACAGACTCTCCAGTGGATACTTGGGAAGTGGATAATGACACTGGATCTGACCTGCACAATGGCAGTTTTCAAGCAAGATAATGTGGAGAAGTACTATGAGATGGGCGAAGAGCTAGGGAGGTGAGATTACATGGGCCTGCTGATTTGTATTGGCTTTGTTGCTATCTTCACAACCTTGACATATGTGGCCAGGATTTCTCCTTGAAATATTGTATCCGCCTTCCCTGTTCTCTCTCTTTCTCTTCTCCCCCTGCCAAATTTCAGGAAAGTCAGCTGCTGAACAAAGTTGAGAAATTGTGTGACGTTGGAATCATCCATCACTTCTTCACCCCTTCAGAATTGTATGTCAGCCTAACTGTAATGCACGTGGGTACACAATCACAAAAAACATTTCCGATATACCCAGCTGAAGCTCAGTAGAAAAACATTGAAACAGTTCCTAAGTTGGATATTTAAGATGAGTAGAATATCAATGGAATGGTCTTTGACCTGCGTTTGATTGGTTTTCTGCTCCTGGATTGGATTGTTTTAGGTTTGGTTTTGTACTTTAGGTTAGTCTTGAGTTAAATGTGTGACTGCTAATGTACAGGGCACTGCAAATTAATTATAACTCGTCATTATTTACATAACTTGATCAGCTGTGGCTCAGTGGCCTGTGATTCAGAAGGTAGTAGTCTCGAGTCCCATTCCAGGCACTTGAGCACATGCCTGATGCTGGCAGTCCAATCTGGTATTGCGAGAAGCTGTCTTTCAAATGAGGCAGCAAGCCCTGGCCACATCTATCCGATGGAGTCAAGATCCAATTACTCTTTGAAGAGCAGCGAGATTCTCAGTGTCCAGGTCAATATTTCTCCCACAACCAAAGTAATTGGAACAGATTATTTGGTCATTATCTTGCCCATGCCATTATGGGGGTGTTGGAAAAACACCCATCCACAGAGAATGAAGGCAACTCCTGAGATACAATCCTGGCTTCTTCCCGTTTGATAACTTTTCTAAAAATTGGTCAAGCCCAATTGGTTGAGAACATTGCCCAAAATGAAAGCAATGCAAATGGCAGACTTTAAAAAAATAAATTTAGAGTACACAATTCATTTTTTTTCCAATTAAGGGACAAATTTAGTGTGGCCAATCCACCTACCCTGCACATCTTTCGGTTGTGGGGGCGAAACCCACGCAAATGTGCAAAGTCCACATAGACAGTGTCCCAGAGCCGGGATCGAACCTGGGACCTCGGCGTCATGAGACAGCAATGCTAACCACTACACCACCGTGCTGCCCCAAATGGCAGACTTAATCAGTACGGCAACCAAGTGGCACTCTTTACCATGTGAGGCACGTTCCAGTGGATCAGCGATTCTGTGGTGTTTCACTGCTGCTTCCGCAGTCATTGCATGCTTGTGTCTGCTTGGGAGTTTTAAATGTTCCAGTGTGAGGACAGTATGAAAATGTGGTTGAGTCAGAAGACCAGAGGTTCAAATCCTACTCCAAAGACCCGAGTATATAATCTCGGTTGATAATCTAATACAACACGGTTCAGGAGCTTATCACTCCAGAGCAGTGTGTGGATCCGGAGTGCCTCAAGAGAATAGAAATCTGGGGCGTAGCTAGCAGTCAAATTATATTCCAAATCCATTATAATTTAGCAATATCTTGACTGGATGGGAGATTACAAAGACCTCCTTAAGATGGCTACTGCTTCATGTTTATGCAGGTTCTTTGAAGTTTTTTTGAAGATATTGTGTCATTCCAATTCTGGTTTTGAGCCTTGACGTAGCGGCAGAGAGAGCCCAATTACTAACATCTGGCTTACTCATCTCGTGCAATTCAACTGTGTGAGATAATTGAAGGGTTTGAACCATTCAGTGAGTCATTGTTGTCCTACAGGCTGAAGGGCAGAACAAGTTCCTTAATAGGGATAAGTATTTCCTGTGGCACTATTTGTTATGATTAGCTCATCACTTTAGTATTTGAATTACAGACCAATATCTAGGAACCTTTACATGAGATAGATTTTGTTGTGGAAGACCGCAATATTTTCAAACTGCAAACCAAAATTTCAGATCTTTTCTCCCATGTTCTTCCCCCTTCTTTTAATTGGAACTCGATTGGTGTGACATATTAATATGCTGACATAAGGTGGCATTGCTGAACAGGAGTTGCTGTGTCTTTTCACAGCTTTCGTTTTGCAATTTGAGGAACAGAAAATTTGTAATGTTTTGGTATCCCTCTGATGTATTTTTTAGCCGCATGATTTTGCTTTGTTTGATTTGTGTTCTGAGACGTGACTGAGGCATCTAAATATTGCACTGTGATTTGTGCTTGACCTTTTCCCATAAGATCTTGGAATCTGCAGATTGCCAGTGACCAGTAAATGAAGGATGTCTGATTTCCTCCTCCAAAGAATGACGGGCTTGTGAAATATTTTATTTTTTCTCCACTTCTAGTTCTTGACCAGTGTGCCTGTTGTCAGTCGGCAGGGTGGTATAGTGCAGCCTGGCATCAAGAAAGTTGGATAGTGCAGTACAGTGGAGAAAGGAACTGAACACACTTTCTTTCAATTCTTTTTTTTCAAATAATTTTTATTAAGATTTTCACAAAATATAAACAACAAAACAATATTAACAAAACAACCATGGAAAAAACCCAAGAACAACACCCACTCAACTACAAAAGCAACTGCAAACAAAAGAAAAAAAACAAAACAAACAACAGGGAAAGAGATAACACCCGCCACATCCCACAAACCCATGTACACAGTTCTCCCTCCCACCGAAACAAACCCCGCCGGGTTGCTGCTGCTGCCGGCCTATTTCCCTACCGTTCCGCCAGGAAGTCCAGGAAAGGCTGCCACCGCCTAAAGAACCCGTGTACTGATCCCCTCAGGGCAAATTTCACCTTCTCCAATTTGATGAACCCCGCCATATCATTGATCCAGGCCTCCACGCTTGGGGGCCTCGCATCATTCCATTGAAGCAAGATCCTCCGCCGGGCTACTAGGGACACAAAGGCCAGAACACCGACTTCTTTCGCCTCCTGCACTCCCGGCTCCACTGCAACCCCAAAATTTGCGAGTCCCCAGCCTGGCTTGACACTGGATACCACCACCCTCGACACCGTCCTTGCTACCCCCTTCAAAAACCACCCCAGCGCTGGGCACGCCCAAAACATGGGCATGGTTCGCTGGGCTCCCCGAGCACCTAGCCCCCGAAAAACCTACTCTTCCTCGTCCCAGTCATGTGGGCCCTATGCAGCACCTTGAACTGTATGAGGCTAAGCCTCGCACAGGAAGAGGAGGAATTCACTCTCCAGGGCATCCGACCACGTCCCCCCCCTCAATCTCCTCACGCAGCTCCTCTTCCCATTTACCCTTCAGTTCCTCCACCGAGGCCTCGTCTACCTCCTGCATTACCCGGTATGTGTCCAAAATCCTCCCACCTCCAACCCACACCCCCGAGAGCACCCTGTCCCGTACCCCACATGGGGGCAGCAAGGGGAACCCCTCCACCTGCCGCCTGGCAAACACACTAACCTGCATGTACCTAAACATGTTCCCCGGGGGGAGCCCAAACTTCCCCTCTAACTCCCCCAAGCTCTCGAACCTCCCCTCCACAAACAGGTCCCTCAACTTCCTAACCCCTACCCTGTGCCAGCCCAGAAATCAGCCATCAATGCTCCCTGGGACAAACAGATGGTTCCCCCGTATCGGGGCCTCCATCGAGCACCCCACTTCTCCCCTATGCCGTCTCCAGTGCCCCCAAATTTTGAGGGTAGCCGCCACCACCGGGCTAGTGGTATACCTCGTTGGAGGGAGCGGCATCGGCGTTGTTACCAGCGCCTCCAAGCTCGTGCCCACACAGGACGCCACCTCCATCCTCTTCCATGCTGCCCCTTCCCCGTCCATTACCCACTTACGCACCATCGCTGCGTTGGCAGCCCAGTAGTACCCACAGAGGTTGGGCAACGCCAGCCCCCCTATCCCTGCCCCGTTCCAAGAACACTCTTCTCACCCTCGGAGTCCCATGCGCCCACACAAATCCCGTTATAGTCCTGTTGACCCTCCTAAAAAAGGCCTTCGGGATAAGGATGGGGAGGCACTGGAACAGGAACAAAAACCTCGGGAGCACCGTCATCTTAACGGACTGCACCCTCCCCGCCTGTGACAGCGGTAACATATCCCACCTTTTGATCTCCTCCTCCATCTGCTCCACCAACCTTGTGAGGTTGAGCTTGTGCAGGGCCCCCCAGCTCCCAGCCACCTGGACTCCTAGGTACCTGAAGCTCTTCTCTGCCTGCTTCAGTGGGAGCCTACTAATCCCCGCGTCCTGATCCGCCGGGTTCACCACGAACAACTCACTCTTGCCCAGGTTCAGCTTATACCCAGATAAGCCCCTGAATTCACTAAGAATCCTCATCACCTCCGGCAACCCCCCACCGGGTCCGCCACATACAGCAACAGGTCGTCCGCATAAAGCGACACTTGATGCTCCTCCCCACCCCGCACCAGGCATCTCCAGTTCCCTGACTCCCTCAACGCCATGGCCAGGGGCTCAATTGCCAACGCAAAGAGCAAGGGGGACAGGGGACACCCCTGTCTCGTCCCCCGGTACAGCCGAAAGTACTCCGACCTCCTCCTATTTGTGGCTACACTCGCCATCGGGGCCTCATAGAGCAACCTCACCCAACGGACAAACCCCTCCCCAAACCCAAACCTCTCCAACACCTCCCACAGATACCCCCACTAACGCTATCAAAGGCCTTCTCCACATCTACTGCCACCACTATCTCCGCCTCCCCTTCCACAGCCGGCATCATAATAACGTTGAGGAGCCTTCGTACGTTTGTATTCAACTGCCTTCCCTTCACAAACCCCGTCTGGTCCTCACGAATGACCCCCGGCACACAATCCTCTATTCTTGTGGCTAAGATCTTTGCCAGCAGCTTGGCGTCTACATTTAGCAGCGAGATCAGCCTATATGACCCATGTGGTGAGATAACCACTGTAGTTATGCGTACTGCAGTAGGGGGATGTATGCCTGTACCTGTAATACAGGTTCCTCCGGTGAGCCCCTGCCGGCTAGCTCCGCCCACAGGGAGCTTGTATATAAATATGCATGTGAGCCACTCAGACCTTTAGTCTACAGTTGCAGATGGAGGGACAACATCGTACAACAATAAAGCCTCTATTGTACCAGTCTCTCGGCTTTGAGTATAATTGTTAGCGCTACAATTTATTGTTGTACGATTTCCCATTCACCATGGACATCAGAATCAAGCCTGACCGTCTGCAGCTGGATCCGCAGTCGCCTCACGCCAGAAAAGACTTTGTTCACTGGCTTGCAGTCTTCGAGGCCTACATCTCTTCAGCGGACCCTCCCCCGACGGAGGCTCAGAAAAAGCAACTCTTGTACTCCAGACTTAGCTCTAGTGCAGGAGTTCTCAACCTTTTTTAACCCATGGACCCCTTTTCCTCTTAATTTTTTTTTGTGGACCCCCATAGCCATTCCACAGAAAATAAAGCTTCTTATATGCGTGGTAAACTAATCCTTATATTTTGTCCGATGACTAAAGTCCATCTACCTTACCGTGAGGGTTGGAAACGGATTAGCAGTATTTTCGTACGTTGCCAAACTTATTCTAATATGAAAAGTAATGAAAAAACTTTTTACTGACTAAATTGAATTAAATTACTCTAAAAATAACCAATTCATATCAAATATACACAGTTTCTAGTGATTACTGTTATAAATCATTCGTTAAACTTGTCAAGGAGAAACGATGGGTGATTTTCACCTCCGTTTGTTCTAGGTAACTTTAAATTTACGACACTGTCAAATGTAAAGTTTTTTTCTTCTACTTGATTGCCACAAAAAATTCATAGCTACATGAATATTTCTACTTTTAGTATTTTAATATGGCGTAGATTACTGTAAAAATTTAATTCTCAGTAATAACAATTGTTCTGAAGTAGAATTGCTCTATGGACCACTAAAATATCACCGTGGACCCCCAATTCGGTATTTTTATTGTGTGGACCCCCAGTAATGTTACATGGACCCCGGTTGAGAACCACTGCTCTAGTGTCTTTCCGCTAATTCGAGATGCGACTGACTACACCACAGCTATTGAACTGCTGAAGGAGAACTATGCACCATCGGCGAACACCCTGTTTGCGAGGCATCAACTTTCTACTCGCGTCCAGCAGCCGGGTGAGTCGATTGAGGACTTCTGGAGGGCCCTTATACCTCTGGTACGAGACTGCGACTGCCGGGCCCTCACAGCCACGGAACATTCCTATTTACTCATGCGCGATGCCTTCGTTACCGGCATTGCATTGGACCCCATCCGGCAACGACTGCTGGAAGTCGACCTCGCGGCCGCAAAGGCCCTGGCGCCTTTCCATGACGGCCGCCTCCCGTAGTGCGCGAACTTACTCCGCTAGCCACTCGGCCCACCCGTCCTACCCCTCGTGGACCCCGCAAACGGCCCCCCAGGCCCATCCGTCCTACCCCTCGTGGACCCCGCAAACGGCCCCCCCAGCAGCCGCCCCCGCGCACTATGCCTGCGCTGCCCGCCGCACCGCACCCCCTGGGGGTCCCCACTGTCACTTCTGCGGTCAGCAGAAGCACCCCCGCCAACGCTGCCCGGCCCGTACAGCGACCTGCAAAGCTTGTGGTGAGAAAGGCCACTTTGCAGCGGTGTGTCAGTCCTGGACGGTCGCCACTATCGCGCCCCCGGTCCCCTCGCCTCAGCCGCTCCCTCAATGGGCCCCGCCGTCCGCTTCCCCCGACCCCACGTGCGATCAGTGGGCGCCGCCATCTTTCGCCGCCCCCGCCACGTGCGCTCCATGGGAGCCGCCATCTTCATCCACCACCGCCATGTGTGTTCCATGGGCGCCACCATTTTGCTCCGACCCCACAACGTGCGCTCCATGGACGCTGCCATTTTACCCACAGGTACTGCAGATGCCGCCATCTTGTCTCCAGGTGCCGCCATTTTGTCCTCTCCCCGGGACGGGGCCACGGGACACGGGTCGCTACCGCTCCTCGTCGGACTCATCTGACTCAACCGCCGATCAACCGCTGCTCGCCTCCATTACGCTCGACCAGTCCCGTCGTTGCAACCTGGCACCCTCTTCCACATCGGTGCTGGTCAACGGCCACGTGACCTCCTGCCTCATCGACTCCGGGAGCACCGAGAGCTTCGTCCACCCGGACACGGTAAGGCGCTATTCCCTTGTGGTCCATCCCGCCAACCGGCAGATCTCTCTCGCCTCCGGTTCCCACTCTGTCCCGATCCGTGGTTTCTGCCTGGTTAAACTTACTGTACAGGGCGTGGAATTCGACCGTTTCCGTCTGTACATTCTCCCCAACCTCTGCGCGTCACTCTTCCTAGGCCTGGATTTCCAGTGCAATCTCCAGAGCCTCACCCTCAAATTCGGAGGTCCCCTACCTCCCCTCACCGTTTGCGGCCTTGCGACCCTCAAGGTCGAGCCTCCCTCACTCTTTGCCAATCTGACCACAGATTGCAAGCCCGTCGCCACCAGGAGCAGACGGTACAGCACCCAGGACAAGGCCTTCATCAGGTCCGAAGTCCAGCGGCTGCTTCGGGAGGGTATCATCGAGGCCAGCAACAGCCCTTGGAGAGCCCAGGTGGTAGTGGTTAAGACCGGGGAGAAGCACAGGATGGTCGTGGACTACAGCCAGACCATCAACCGGTACACGCAGCTCGACGCGTACCCTCTCCCCCGCATTTCTGAGATGGTCACCCAGATTGCACAGTACCGGGTCTTCTCTACTATTGACCTGAAATCCGCCTACCACCAGCTCCCCAGCCGTAAATTGGACCGTCCCTACACTGCCTTCGAGGCAGACGGTCGTCTGTACCAATTTCTTAGGGTTCCCTTCGGCGTCACGAATGGAGTCTCGGTATTTCAGCGAGAAATGGACCGAATGGTTGACCGGTACGGACTGCAGGCCACCTTCCCGTACCTCGACAATGTCACCATCTGCGGCCATGACCAGCAGGACCATGATGCCAACCTTTATAAATTCCTCCACACCGCATCGCTCCTTAATCTCACGTACAACAAGGAGAAATGCGTGTTCCGCACAGACCGCTTAGCCATCCTTGGCTACGTAGTCCAAAACGGACTACTGGGGCCCGATCCCGACCGCATGCGCCCCCTCATGGAGCTCCCAATCCCCCACTGCCCCAAGGCCCTCAAACGCTGCCTTGGGTTTTTTTCTTATTACGCCCAGTTGGTCCCACAATATGCGGACAAGGCCCGCCCACTTATCCAGTCCACACATTTTCCCCCCTCGGCCGAGGCACAACGGGCCTTCGCCTGCATTCGATCTGACATAGCCAGGGCAGGGATGCACGCAGTAGACGAGACACTGCCTTTCCAAGTAGAGAGCGACGCTTCAGATGTCGCCCTTGCCGCCACGCTAAACCAGGCAGGCAGACCCGTGGCATTCTTTTCACGCACCCTCCATGCCTCCGAAATTCGGCATTCCTCTGTTGAAAAGGAGGCCCAGGCAATCGTTGAAGCGGTGCGGCACTGGAGGCATTACCTGGCCGGCAGGAGATTCACTCTCCTCACTAACCAACGGTCGGTAGCCTTCATGTTCAACAACACGCAGCGGGGCAAGATCAAGAATGACAAAATCTTCCGGTGGAGAATCGAGCTCTCCACCTTTAACTACGAGATCTTGTATCGCCCCGGCAAGCTCAACGAGCCCCCAGACACCCTCTCCCGAGGTACATGTGCCAGCGCACAAGTGAACCAGCTCCGTGCCTTGCACGAGAGCCTTTGCCATCCGGGGGTCACTCGCTTGTACTATTTGATCACAGCCCGCAATCTGCCCTACTCCGTCGAGGAAGTACGGACAGTCACCAGAGACTGCCAGATCTGTGCGGAGTGCAAGCCGCACTTCTACCGGCCAGATCGCGCGCGCCTGGTAAAAGCGTCCCGCCCCTTTGAACGCCTCAGCGTGGACTTCAAAGGGCCCCTTCCCTCCACCGACCGCAACACCTACACCCTTAGTGTGGTCGATGAATTTTCTAGGTTCCCATTCGCCATCCCATGCCCGGATATGACGTCTGCCACCGTCATCAAGGCCCTGGATTCCATTTTCGCCCTGTTCGGTTTCCCCGACTACATCCACAGCGACAGGGGATCCTCGTTCATGAGCGATGAGCTGCGTCAGTTCCTGCTCAGCAGGGGTATCGCCTCCAGCAGGACGACCAGCTACAACCCCCGGGGTAACGGGCAGGTAGAGAGGGAGAACAGGACGGTATGGCGGGCCGTCCAGCAGGCCCTATGGTCCAGGAACCTCCCAGCCGCTCGGTGGCAGCAGGTCCTCCCTGATGTGCTCCATTCCATTCGGTCGCTACTGTGTACCGCAACTAACAGTACACCCCATGAACGTGTTTTTGCCTTCCCTAGGAAGTCCACATCCGGGGTGTCGCTCCCGACGTGGCTCACGACTCCGGGTCCAGTCCTTCTCCGTAGGCATGTACGGCACCACAAGGCGGAACCCCTGGTGGACAAAGTACGCCTTTTCCACACCAACCCTCAGTATGCCTACGTGGAGTTCCCCGATGGCCGCCAGGATACAGTCTCGCTCCGGGACCTGGCTCCCTCAGGTGCCGATCCCATGCCCACGCCCCTTTCTCTTCCCGCGCCAACCCCGGCGCCCCCCTATTCGTCCCCACCAGGTCCATCCCTCATCTCCCTGTCCACCCTGGAGGACACGGAAGATTTTGGCTTGCTCTCGGAGTCATCCCGCCAGCAGCCAGCACCAACACCGCCAGCACCTGCACCATCGTTGCCATTACCGGCTGTGCCGACGTCACCACCACAGCTACGCCGATCACAGCGGAGCGTTCGACCACCGATTCGGCTCAACCTGTAACCTGCTAACCGGATGGACTCTTGATTTTCCTTGTTTGGACCCTCTTGTATAGCATTCTTTGTATTAGAGTTACATGTCACCCCCGCCGGACTCATTTTTTTGCAGGGGGTGAATGTGGTGAGATAACCACTGTAGTTATGCGTACTGCAGTAGGGGGATGTATGCCTGTACCTGTAATACAGGTTCCTCCGGTGAGCCCCTGCCGGCTAGCTCCGCCCACAGGGAGCTTGTGTATAAATATGCATGTGAGCCACTCAGACCTTTAGTCTACAGTTGCAGATGGAGGGACAACATCGTACAACAATAAAGCCTCTATTGTACCAGTCTCTCGGCTTTGAGTATAATTGTTAGCGCTACAACCCACACTGCAGAGGGTCCCTTTCCCGCTTCAGGATCAAGGAAATCAGCGCCCGTAACATAGTTGGAGGCAAAGCCCCCCCCCCCCCTCGTTATAGGTCCGGACCAACAGGGGGCCCAACAGGTCTGCATACCTTTTATAAAATTCGGCCGGAAGCCCATCCGGCCCCGGCGCCTTCCCCGACTGCATGCTCCCTATCCCTTTAACCAACTCCTCCAGCTCAATCGGCGCCCCCAGTCCCTCCACCTGCCCCTCCTCCACCCTCGGAAATCGCAGCTTGTCCAAGAAGCGCCCCACTCCACCCCCTCCACCGGGGGTTCAGACCGGTACAGTTCCCCATAGAAGTCCCTGAAGACCCCATTAACATCTACCCCCCTCCGCACCACCTTCCCAGCTCTATCCGTCACTCCCCCAATCTCCCTGGCCGCATCCTGCTTTCGGAGCTGGTGTGCCAGCATCCTACTCGCCTTCTCCCCATATTCATACACCGCCCCCTGTGCTTTCCTCCACTGATCTTCTGCCTTTCCCCAAGGCTAGGACCCCTCCTAGCCGCGCCCCTTCCATTCATAGCACTCCCGTGAGCCAGCTAACTTCTGCTAACCCTGGCGACTCCCGCCCTACCTCCGACTCCTCCCCACGTGGGACTACCCCTCCTCCTTCGTGCCCATCAGCAGGCCACCCCCCCGCTCTTGCGCGGGAAAATTACAGCCAGCAACGGCCCGCGCTGCTCAGCCCCAACTCCGCCCCTACCATCCCACAGCGCGGGAAACCAGAGAAAAGCCCGCGCTTTCGCCCTGCCCAACCCCGCCTCCTCTAGGGCAACTCCCATTGCCAGCCCCCCCCCCCCCCCCCCCCCACCAGCTCCCCGCACTCCCCGTTTACCTCCCTGCCCGAACCCGTCCACCAGACCCACACAAAAAGATATAACGACATCACCCCGCCCACCCTAAAGCCAACCCACATCTTGCATTAAACAGAGCAAACACAAGTACATTATCATACCTTTGACCCTCAGTTTGAGTCCAGTTTCTCGGCCTGCACAAAGGCCCACGCCTCCTCCGGGGACTCAAAATAATGGTGCCTGTCCTTGTAGGTGACCCACAGACGCGCCGGCTGCAACATGCCAAACTTCACGCCCCGTCTGTGGAGCACCGCCTTCGTCCGGTTAAACCCGGCCCTCTGCTTAGCCACCTCCGCACTCCAGTCCTGGTAGATCCGCACTACTGTGTTCTCCCACTTGCTGCTCCGCTCCTTCTTGGCCCACCGGAGCACGCATTCACGATCCATGAACCGGTGAAACCGCACCAACACCGCCCGCGGCAGCTCGTTCTGCTTGGGCCTCCTAGCCAGAATTATGTGGGCCCCCTCCAACTCCAGGGGCCCCTGGAAGGACCCAGCTCCCATCAGCGAATTCAGCACAACAACCACTTAGGCCGCCAGGTCCGACCCCTCCAGCCCCTCCGTGAGGCCCAGGATCCGCAAATTCTTCCGCCTCGACCGGTTGTCCAGCTCCTCGAACCGCTCCTGCCACCTTTTATGGAGCGCCTCGTGCATTTCCACCTTCCCCGCGACGGCCACGGCCTCATCCTCCCTTTCGGAGGCCTGCTGCTGCAGCTCCCGGATCGCGGCCCCCTGGGCTGTCTGAGTCTCCATCAGCTCTCTGGTGGTAGCCTTCAGCGACTCCAGCAGCTCCACCTTAAGCTCCTGGAAGCAGCGCAGCAGAGTCTCCTGCTGCTCCTGCGCCCACTGCCTCAGCTCCTCAAGGCCTCCGCCGGCCGCCATTTTGTTTCTCTTCCCCCGCTTTTCCAGGGGTACATAGGACCGTAGGGATCAACTCCAGTCCCCTTCCCATGTCGGGATTCGTCGACGAAGTTCCGTTGGGGGCCCTGAAAAGAGCCCCAAAGTCCGTTATTTGCGGGAGCTGCCGATCGTGTGGCTTAGCTCCGCATTGCCGCCACCGGAAGTCCTTTCAATTCTTTTTGACAGTAACATGAGACCCCATCTGCTAGCTTTGCTTGTTCAGATGACAGAATCAGTACAGTGCAGAAGGAGGCCATTTGAGTCTGCACCAACTCTCTGAAAGCACACCCAACCAGGCTCCTGCCCTATTCCTGCAAGTCGTAACCTCACCTTACCCACACATCCCTGGAGGCCAATCCACCTAACCACATCTTTGGATTGAGGGTGGAAACCGGAGCACTCGGCGGAAACTCATGTAGTCACGGAGAGAAGGTGCAGACTCCACACAGACAGTCAGCCAAGGCTGGAATTGAACCCGGGTCCCTGGTGCTGTGAGGCAGCAGTGCTAACCACTGTGCCGCCTTATTGGTGATGACCATGTTATCACCAAAAGTAGGTGAACTCATCACATTGCCGAGTGTTGTGGAAAGCTATGATGCTCCGTCGCTGCATTTTGAGTAATTGTGTAAAGGGCAGTGAGTCCTTAAGTGTTAAGATTCTGACAGTGTAAATGTAAGCATACGGTTACAAAGAGAAGCAACATTAATCGATTAAGTAAATAGGAAAATCTGTGGCAAAAGGATTTCAGTATAAAAAAGTGTAAGGTCATTCACCTTGGATCTTAAAAGGTTAGAACTGAGCACCCTCTAAATGGTGAAAAGCTATAAACATGGAGGTCAAAAGAGACTTCGGGTCCAGGTACCTAAATTATTACGATAAGTACAAAAAATATTCGAAAAGCTAGTGAAATCTTGGCTTTTCAATCTAGATTGCAAGGGTTAATAGCGATGCTACAGCTATGCAAAGCCTGGTTAGACCACATCTGGAGTATCGGGGACTGGGCACAACACCTTGCGAAGGATATATTGGACTTGGTGGGAGTGCAGTGTGGATTTACTCCTAGGGTTAGATTAGAGAAGATTACACAAACCATAGATCTATTTCCGAGAATTTTTAGTGTGTGGTTTTCAAGGTATTAAGGGGCAGTTAGAGTGCAAAGATGTGTGTGTGACGTTAAAGCCCTGAACGGGGGCACAGGCTTAAAGGCCTAAAAGGCTGACTCCTCTTATGTTCTTAGATTCTGTCCTGTCCATGAGAGAAACAAGTTTCACAGAAGTGTGTTTTGGTTGTTCTGCAGATAAATAGAACCTCACAAGGTACTTTTATTGACAAGATCAGGTTCGATAATGGTACCAAGCCATCTTGCAAGTGACTAAAGTGGTTGATAGTATTGAGAGATGCGGACAAATGAATTAGGTTGGCTAAATAATAAGTGGAGTTCAATGTGTCAATTATAAGGTCACACTCATTAGTATAGAGACTGTAAACCATATGTCTGATATATACACGTGTGACTGAACTTTGGTGCATGCATATATATATTTCTCAGGGGAAGGAGCCTATTCGGTCGAAAAGAGGAAAGTTAGGTTAATGTTTATGGTTATGGTCATGTGTAGGAGCACAGGAATGGGAGCATTCCATTCAGTCCCTTGAGTTTTTTTCTGCCATTCAGTTAAACCATGAATGATCCGTATCTTAACTCCATTTACCTGCCTTGGTTGCCTATCCCTTAGTAGACTTACCGAGCAAAAGTCTGTCAATCTCAGTTCTGAGATTTTCAACTGACCTAGCCTCCAGGAGCAAGTTCTAGATTTCCACTACCCTTTGCACAATGCAGTGCTTGCTGACATCAATCTGAAATAATTGTCATGAGAATGTCACTTTTAAGAAATGTTTGAATGCTCATGTTACTGCAGTGATGTCAGAGTGTGGATGGAGCTGAGAGTCTGGCTCTGCTTTTTAGTTTCACTTTGAGGAAAGCTTGGGTGTGTCTGTTTTGTTTGGTTTCGTTTTCAGTGTTGGAGCTGAAGCCAGACAAAGCAGGTGTACTGTTATTCTCTCTGTCATCTAAAGACTGTAAATCGATCCTTTAGTGATTTAAAACTAATAACTGTTCTCCGTAGTGACTTTAACCTGATGTGCTTCTGTTAAAAGTTTTTTTTAAAGTCTTATGGATGTTAAAAGGACAGCTTAAGGATCACTTAGTGTTGTATTCTTTGGGGGTTGTATTTGAATTAATGGTTGCTAAGATGTTCACTATGTTTTAAAAAGGTTCACTTGAGTTCATAGAATAGACATTGTTTTGCTTTAAAAAATACTTTTCCATTTCTGCCGAACCACACCTGTAAGTGGGCCGTGTGCTCCCCATACCACAATCTATTAAAAGTTGTGGGTCAAATGAACTCCATGGTATACTCTGAGGTTCTCTAAACCCTGGCCCATAACAAAATAAATTGCTCTTTCTGTTGTCAGGTGCTGATGCATTGGCTGTGTGCTTCTGGTAGTTTCCGCTGGTCCCTGGAAAAATGATGGCATTCTGAATTCTTGGCTATCTCAGTCCATCTCAGATAATAAACCTTTGTTTATTCCCTCAGTGGCCAATTTGCTATTGTAAAGAAATGCCGTGAGAAAAGCACCAACATCGAGTACGCGGCCAAGTTCATCAAGAAGCGACGCCTGTCTTCCAGCCGCCGAGGGGTAAGCCTCGAGGAGATTGAACGCGAAGTGAACATTCTGAGGGAGATCCAGCATCCGAACATCATCACATTGCACGATATCTTTGAGAACAAGACAGATGTTATTCTCATCCTCGAGCTGGTGTCAGGAGGGGAGCTCTTTGATTTTCTAGCCGAGAAAGAGTCGTTGACTGAGGAGGAGGCAACTGAATTTCTCAAGCAGATTTTGGATGGTGTGCATTACCTGCATTCGAAGAAGATTGCTCACTTTGACCTCAAGGTATGGTTTGTGTGTCTCGGTATTTTGACAGAAGACCTGAGGCGTGCCACATAAATAATTTATCCATATAGTCAGTAGACTTTTAAAACCGTTGGTTGTTGACACTATTCACTACTTATTGATTCACTGAGACTTTTCTGATTTGATCATATCCTGCAAGATTCTTCACATTGATATCTTAATGTTGTTTTAAATGATAGGCATTTTGTTATTTTGGAAAGCTGCATGCTGAGCCTTGGTTGAGGAAAGGCTTCAGCTATGCAATAGGTTGATGATCAATCCCTTGCAGCTTGGCAGCTGTCACTATCCAACCTTCTGGATCGATTTATTTTGATTTAGTCAAGCACCGCTTTCTTTTTTTTAAATTTGGTGTATCCCAATTATTCTTTTCCAATTAAGGGGCAATTTAGCATGGCCAATTCACCTATCTTGCACAAGCAGTGCTTTCTAATGATAATTATGCCCGTTACCTCATAAATCAAGTTAGGCACCTTGCCCAAAAGAAAAACACTGCAGATGCAGTGGAGTGCAGTGGAGCACCTCACACCAGAACCCCCCCCCCCCTCCATACCCTCTCCCAACTCTTCCTCCCACTGTGCTTTGATCCCTTCCAGTGGTGTGTTCTCCTCTTCCAAAATAGCTCTGTAAACTGCCGACACTAACCCCTTCTCCAAAATCCCTGTTGTCAGCACTTAGGCTGGCATTCTGTGCAGTACCAAGAGAGTTCTGCATTGTCTGAGGTGTTACCATAAAGATAAACTAGTAAACCAAGACTCTATTTGGGTGGGTATAGAAGAGGAGCCTGGGAGTTCTCCCAGTATCCTGCCAATATTTATCCTCCATCAAAACTAGCAAAAGCAGATTTGCTGGTTGTTTTTGTACATGAATCGCTGCTTGACAATATGGGAAATGGGCTGATTTTCTCTATTATAAGCAGGGTAGTTGTATGCTCCTGTCCCCACCCTGGTTGAGATCCACTAACTCTGTCCAGATTGCTTTTGAATTTCACCCTTTATGGGCAGTGAAGCATGGCTGAATCAGGAAAGGAGCACGGTTTCTGTTTCGCTCTTGTGAAGAAGCAGATCCGTGCAGTACCTGGAAGGTTATCACTCCTGGAGTACTGTAGAGGCTGGGCTGTGACTTGCACTTAAAGGATTAAATGTCACACAAATGGCGTTACTATCTCAGGGAAAGATGTGTGTGGTGTTTTTCATGTGTGGTTTGCAGTTGTTCCCTTTCTAATTCAATTCTGAATGTGAAGCACATCAGGGTCAATAACATATAGTGAATATATTGAGGATCATGTGACTCCAGATGGTTTTGTTAATTGTGAGTACAGTATTAGATAGATAGAGAAATACAGCACAGAACAGGCCCTTCGGCCCACAATGTTGCGCCGAACTTTTGTCCTTTTCTATTATAGAAAGTTGTGGTGTGCATTTCCATTGATGCATTAACTTTTATTTTGTATAGTGCCATACTGGCTCCACTTTACTTCATACCTCAGACCTTGCCTTGCAGTGCACAATATATGTTTGAAAGGCCTCTGTGACTCCATCATATTGCACAATATTCACTATAGCTGGGGCAAGTGATTTGTGACCTAAGTATTATAGATAGTAGATAGAGGGCAGCACAGTGGCGCAGTGGGTTCGCCCCGCAGCCTCACGTCGCTGAGGTCCCAGGTTCGATCACGGCTCTGGGTCACTGTCCGTGTGGAGCACATTCTCCCCGTGTTTTTTAAAAATAAATTTAGAGCACCCAATTATTTTTCTTTCCAATTGAGGGGCAATGTAGCACCGCCAATCCACCTAATGTGCACATCTTTGGGTTGTGGGGGTGAAACACGGGGAGAATGTGCAAATTCCACACAGACAGTGACCCAGGGCCGGGACCCGAACCCGGGACCCGAACCCGGGTCCTCAGTGCTGTAGTCCCAGTGCTAACCACTGTGCCACCGTGCTGCCCACTCTCCCCATGTTTGCATGGGTTTCACCCCACAACCTTCCTGGTGCCGGCTAGGTGGATTGGCCATGGTAAATTGCCCCTTAATTGGAAAAAATTGATTGGGTACACTAAATTTATTTAATTAATAAATAAATAAATAGTAGATAGAACCCAGAGATTGTAAAAGTGTTGGGATCTCAGCAGATCTGAGGAATAACAAATATTGGTGATAGAATCTTCCAGATGCCGTATAGTAAGATTGAACCACTGAAGCTTACAGCAGAGAAGGATTCCTCTTAGCTCAGTGTGTACATCTTAACCCTTTACTAAAAAGCCGCAGACTGATTCCCTGAATTGATGTCTTCCTTGAATGTTTACTCCGCCTTTAAAAGATGCAGCACTGGAGGGGGCTGAATGGACCGGTCAAACGGGCCCGGGTGTTTACACACCTGAAGGCGGATGTGGCTATGCTCTAGGAGACGCACCTGAAGGTGGCGGACCAGGTTAGACTGTGGAAGGGATGGGTGGGCAAGTGTTTCATTCAGGGCTGGATGCAAATAACCGGGGGGTGGCGATCCTGGTGGGGAAAAGGGTGTCGTTTGAGGCGTCAAAGGTGGTGGCTGACAGTGGCGGGAGGTATGTGATGGTGAGCGGTAAGCTGCAGGGGGAGCGGGTGGTGCTGGTGAATGTCTATGCTCCGAACTGGGACGATGCTGGTTTTATGCGGTGCATGTAGGGCCGCTTTCCGGATCTGGAGACAGGGGGCCTGATATTGGGGGGGGGGGACTTTAATACAGTGCTGAATCCCCCATTGGATCGATCCATGTCCAGGACTGGCAGGAGGCCCGTGGCGGCTAAGGTATTGAGGGGGTTTATGGACCAGATGGGAGAGGTGGATCCTTGGAGGTTCGCGAGGCCGAGGGCCAGGGAGTATTCATTTTTTTCCCACGTGCATAAATCCTATTCCTGGATCGATTTTTTTTTTGTTCTGAGCAGGGGGCTGATTTAGAGGGTGGAAGATGCCGGGTATTCGGCCATAGTCATTTCGGATCATGCCCCGCACTGTGTGGACCTTGAGCTGGGGGAGGAGAGGGACCAGCGCCCGCTCTGGCGCCTGGAGGTGGGGCTGCTGGCGGATGAGGAGGCGGGCGGGTTCAGGGGTGTATCAAGAGGTACTTAGAGGCCAATGATAATGGGGAGGTCCGAGTGGGGACGGTTTGGGAGTCATTGAAGGCGGTGATTAGAGGGGAGTTGATTTCCAGCCGAGCCCATAAGGAGAGCGGAGAGCAAAGAGAGAGGGAGAGGTTGGTGGGGGAGATGGTGAGGGTGGACAGGAGATACGCGGAGGCGGGATTGCTGGGGGAGCGGCGTAATCTTCAGGCCAAGTTCGACTTACTGACCACCAGAAAGGCGGAAGCTCAGTGGAGGAAGGCACAGGGAGCGGTGTACGAATATAGGGAGAAGGCAAGTAGGATGCTGGCGCATCAGCTCCGTAAGCGGGAAGCGGCCAGGGAGATTGGTGGAGTGAAGGATAGGGGAGGAAATGTGGTGCGAAGGGGGGTAGACATTAATGGGGTCTTCAGGGAATTTTATGGGGAATTGTACCGGTCTGAACCCCCGATGGACGGGGGGGAATGGGGCGTTTTTTGGACAGGCTGAGATTTCCGAAGGTGGAGGAGGGGCAGGTGGAGGGGCTGGGGGCGCCGATTTTGCTGGAGGAGCTGGTCACTGGGATAGGCAGCATGCACAGGGAAGGCGCCGGGGCCGGATGGGTTTCCGGTCGGATTTTATAAAATGAACGCAGACCTGCTGGGCCCCCTGTTGGTTAGGACCCTTAACGAGGCGGGGGGGGGGGGGGGGGGGGGGGGGGGGGGGGGGCAGTGGAGTCGGGAGTGCAGGAGGCGAAAGAGGCTGGTGTTCTGGCCTTTGTGTCCCTAGTAGCCCGGCGGAGGATCTTGCTTCAGTGGAAGGATGCAAGGCCCCCAAGCGTGGAAGCCTGGATCAATGATATGGCGGGTTCATCAAATTAGAGAGGGTGAAATTTGCCCTGAGGGGATCAGTACAGGGTTTTTTTAGGCGGTGGCAGCCTTTCCTTACCTTCCTGGCAGAACGGTAGGAAAGTAGGTCGGCAGCAGCAGTAACCTGGGGAGGGGAGGGAGAAGGGAGTTGGTTGAATATGTCGGGTGCTAATCTATTTCTTTTTGTAGTTACTGGGGGGGGGGGGGGGTTTGGTTTTGGGGGTTTTTGTGTTTTTTTCTTTTTTGTTGTTAATACTGTTTTCTTGTTGATATTTTCTGTTTTTGATATTTTGTGAACATCTCAATAAAAATTATTTAAAAAAAAGATGCAGCACTGCTTGTCTCAACTACTCTTTGTGAGGTGGCACAGTGGCGCAGTGGTTAACACTGCTGCCTCACGGCACTGAGAACCCAGGTTCGATCCCAGCCCTGGGTCACAGTCCGTGTGGCGTTTGCACATTCTCCCCTTGTTTACGTGGGCCTCACCCCCACAACCAAAAGCAGACTAGGTGAATTGGCCATGCTAAATTGCCCCTTAACTGCGAAAAAATAATAATCGGGTACTCCTCTAAAAATTTTTTAAAAACTACTCTTCCATACTGGAACACCTCTCTTCGCTCTCAACCACTTGTAATAAGTTAGCACAGGGCTAAATCGCTGGCTTTTAAAGCAGACCAAGGCAGGCCAGCAGCACGGTTCAATTCCCATACCAGCCTCCCCGACAAGTCGCCGGAATGTGGCGACTAGGGGCTTTTCACAGTAACTTCATTTGAAGCCTTCTTGTGACGAGAAGCGATTTTCATTTCACTTCCTGTTCAGAGGAACAGGATTTTCATCACTGACTTCCTGTTCAGAGCAAATAGTATTTCCCTACTTGCTATCTGGATATAAAAAACTCTACTAAGTCTTTGCTATGTCTTCTCTGCTGCCGAGAAATAGCCCCAACATTTCAATTCTAGTCTTCCATGCGTCATGTCATCCTGGTTAATCTATAAGCTACGCTTTCTTGCTCTTTAATGCCTTTCTGTAATGGGGTACCCAAAATGGAATGTGCAACCTAACTTGCCTCTTGAAACTGTATTCGAACAGATTTGCTTTTGTACTTCTCTTCGAGAAAAACAAAGGGCTACTAGAGATTCGAAGAGGGCCTGCCTTCCCACATGTTTGAGTGGTGCGGAGGCCTCGCTGCCCTATTGGAGAAGCTTACTAAGGGTTTTGAAGATTTTCTTTACTCTGGCTAAAATTTAACCACTTCATCAATCCAAGCCTTCAATTTATCAATGCATCCCACTCTGTTCTTCTGTTACTGGAGAAAGCTATATGAATTTTTGTGGGTTCCGACTATTTTGACCTGTTATTTATTTGCTTTGAAAATTGAAGATATGCATGGTTAACAAAATGCCCTCCTTATGTTTCAATCGCATTTCGACCAATTGCCCTCTTTGATGATTGTAGGATTTTCAGATATATTGGATTATATGTATTTGGTGCGGTAAGGGTTAAAAGCCTGGGTTAGTGCGCGTATGTTTGCTGCAGCAGTGTTTTAAAAAATCCTGGTTTGCAAGGCAGCCAGGCTGTGTGGCTACAAGAGGTGCAAGTAAAACATCGTCAAAGTTGGGCTAATGGAGTTTTTTTTAATAGAAAGCGGGTTCCCTGGGGAGTGGATAATTAGAGACATAGCTTAGTGCGGTGATGTAATTAATGGGAGGGACCAGAGGCAGAAGCAGTTTCTGGAGTTTGGGTTTAGTTTTAGATTGGGATGTGAACAGACAATAATAATATATTAATAATTGCTTATTGTCACAAGTAGGCTTCAATGAAGTTACTGTGAAAAGCCCCTAGTCGCCACCTTCCGGCACCTGTTTGGGGAGGCTGATACGGGAAGCTGTACTCTCCATACAGTGAGGTCAGATCTGTCTGTGGACAGGTTAGCAGTCTATTTCAAAACAGTTCAGTTAAAGATTTGACTGTGGACAGAGCAGAAGCAGCGGATCTCAAGACAGAGTTAAAGATTTGCGATAGGAGCAATTTCAAAGGTTTGCAGTTTAAACAGTATGTTGAGACAGGCAAAAGTCTGTAAGATTGTTCCTGAAGGATATTGCTTTCTGAAAGTGGTTTAACCAAGACATCTCTACTGCGTGTATTCCTGAGTGTGCTAACTTTTTAAAAAGTGGATTTTGACCTGAGGTGGCTGTTGTTTGAGTGGCGATAAAGATAGCAGTTAAGGGTTATTGTGTCATTGCATTGATAAACATTGTTTAACTGATAATTGAATGATATTTGCCTTTATGATAAATACTATAATAAAGTTGGTTTTAATATACCATATCCCTATTTGTGCATGTAATCACTCCTGGAGCGACGTATCCTTTCCTCACAGTCTTACAAAATTAAAATAAAATATTGGGGTTTCTGTCCAGTATCCGAACAACTGTTGGGGTCGTGTCCCGGATTGCAATATATCTCCGTTTGACAAAATGGTTTATTTTACCATTCGCAGCTATCCTACCAGAATGTCTTGTAATATATTCCTTGTCGATCCAAAAATTGTTTCAGTGCACAAATTAATAAGACAGATATGTGGGATTCAATCCCCATGTCATACAAACCAGCTCAACAAAACGTTTCAAGTCTAAGGTGATAATATCTGATTAGTGGCCTGTTCTGTCATTCACATTATTTTTATGCTCCAAGGTTATCTCCAATCCTGTGCTCAATGCTAATTCTTCTTGATCTTTTTAAATCTGCATTGTCCCATTGTAAATGTGTAAACTCATGTATGATAATTAACTGTAATTATCTCAGTGTATAATGCAGGGTTTCAGCTTTCTGGTGTTCTTTTCTATCGCTGCATCATGACTCTTATATCCCTCTCCCTTTCCCCCTTTCTCTCCCTCGAGAGGAGCCAAACTTTAAGTGAATGTTTATGACCTCCATCCCTCGTCTATAAATAGCAATAATCCATATGTATTGATATTTGAATCTTGCAATTGTCGTAAAAGTTATGATCCTAATCATTTGGATTGTGTGAATTTAATCGAAATAAATAAAGGTTTCATAACTGTATGTTGTACCTTGTGTTCAAACGCTGACTAATAATCAAAGTATGGAAGTGATCTCAAGAATTAGGATTTCCAAGAAAGGTTTCAGGCGGATAAAAGGAAATAATGTCATTTGAATATCTTTGTTATACCATGTGTTACATAAAGATCAACCTGAGCTAACTAATGTCTTGGCATTTAAGGGAGTGACTTCATGGTGTTGTCACTAGACTAGAAAACCAGAGACCCAGTGCAAGATCTGGGTTCAAATCCCACCACAGCAGATTGTGCAATTTGAATTCAATAAAAATCTGGAATTGAAAAGTCAAATGGTGATAATGAAGCCATAGACAGTTGTCGTAAAGCCCCATCTGGCTCACTAACATCCTTTAGGGAAGGAAATCTGGTCTGGCCTACACTTGACTCAAATGTCCTCTGGGCAATAAATGCTGGCCCAGCCAGCAAAATTCATATCCTGTGAATGAATAAAATAAGAATAAAATGCAGGAGTCTGCGTACACAGTAGATTTTCTCCATGTCCTTATCTTTTGTTTATCTCTCCTAGCCTGAAAATATTATGCTTCTGGATAAAAATGTCCCCAATCCCCGCATCAAGCTGATCGATTTTGGTATTGCACACAAGATTGAAGATGGGAATGAATTCAAGAACATCTTTGGAACCCCTGAGTTTGTCGGTCAGTATGTTACTTGGCATTCTGTGAGATTTTTAGCTATTCAACAGTTTATTTGAATACAAAAAATATTGGTGTAATTTGTCAACACTCGCTCTGAAGCGAGGAGTTAGCTCTCTAAGATATAGATCACCATCGAAATGAATGGAGGAGCAGGCTTGAGCTGAATGGCCTACTCCTGTTCCTTTGTTTCTATGTCTCCTGTGCAGCAACACACAACATACAATTAAAACATGTTAAGATGCTTCACAGCGTTATCCAACACAATTTGACACCAACCTATAAAGGGGGTATTAGTTTAGGGGAAAATAGTCAAAAACATTTGCTTTCAGGAGCTTCTTGCAGGAGGAAATGAAGAAGAGAGTCCGAGAAGTTAAGGAAGAGAATCCCAGAGCTCCGGGCCTCAGCAGCTGAACACAAGCCACCAAGCAATTAAAATAGGGTCAAAATACAAGAGGTCAGAACTGGAGGTGCGCAGATTTCTTGGTGGGTTGTAGGGCTGGAGGGTTGGGGACAATCAAGGCCTTTGTGGGATTTGAAAATTAGGAAGATTTTAAAATTATGGCATTGCTTAACTGGGAGCCAATATAGGCCAATTGCACAGTGATGATGGGTAAACAGGACTTGGTGCGAGTTAGGATATGGGCAGCAGGGTTTTGAATGACCTTCAATTTGCTGGGTGGTAGCTGCGTTGCCAGCCTACAGGGTGTGGCGATGATACTGGCATGGCTGGGTGTTTCAACAGCAGATGAGCTGAGGTAGTAGACAAATCAGGCACTGTTAGTGTTAGAAATTGGCAGTCATAGTAATGGAGTGAATATGTGGCTGGAAGTTCATCTCGGGGTGAATTATGACACCAAGGTTGTAAACCACCTAATCCAAACTCTCAGTTGCCAGGAAGAGGGAGCGAGTAGGTGGTGAGAGAATGGAATTTTTTATGGGGACTCGAGGGAACAGCAAAGACATTGACAGTATTTAACTGCCGAGATTTCTGTTCATCCAGTAGTAAAGTCAGACAAGCAGTTTGACGATTTAGAGAGGTGGTGGTAGTATTAGTGTACGTAGAATCATGGAATGATTACAGAAGACAAAGATGCCATTTGGCCTGTTGTGTTTGTGCTCACTCTCTCCAGGGGAAATCCACCAATCTGCTCCCCTGACCCTTTCTCTGAGGCCCTGCAATTTTTTTCTTTTCAAATAATGATGCAATACTTTTTTATTTAAACACTACGTTTGAATCTCCACAGCACACTCAAACAATGCATTCCAGATTGTAACGAATCACTACATAAAAAATATTTTCCCTCCTGCCACCATTGCTCTTTTGTCAATCACTTAACGCAAGAAATAGAAGCAAGAGTAGGCCACCAGGCCCTTTGAGCTTGCGGACAACGCAAAGGTTGGTGTAATTGCGGATAGCAATGAGGACTGTTGGAGGATACAGCAGGCTATAGATTGGTTAGATACTTGGGCGGAGAGATGGCAGATGGAGTTTAATCCGGACAAACGTGAGGTAATGCATTTTGGAAGGTCTAATACAGGTGGGAAATATACAGTAAATGGCAAAACCCTTAAGAGTATTAACAGACACAGGGATCTGAAAGTGGCAATTGTCATGGGAATATCACTTTAAGAAATGTTTGTCTGCTCAACTGGCTGCAGTGATGTCAGAGTGTGGGTGGAGCTGAGCTCTGGCTCTGCTTTTTAGTTTCGCTTTGAGGAAAAGCTTGGGTGTGTCAGTTTTTTTTTGTTCCATTTTAGTGTTGGAGCTGCAGCCAGCCAAAGAAGGTGTGATTTTGATTTCTCTGCCATCTAAAGACTCTCTAGATCATTTGGTGAATTCAGAGTGATAACTGCTCTCAGTAGAGACTTTAAACCTGATGTGCTTCTGTAAAAAGGGGTTTTGTCTTATGGATGTTAAAAGGACAGTTTAAGGATTATTTAGGATTTAGATTTGTTTATTGTCACGTGTACCGAGGTACAGTGAAAAGTATTTTTCTGCAAGCAGCTCAACAGATCATTCAGTACATGGGAAGAAAAGGGAATTGAACAGAATTCAAGAAAATACATGAGAATACATAATAGGGCAACACAAGATATACAATGTAACTACATGAGCATTGGCATCGGTTGAAGCAGACAGGGTGTAGTGTTAATGAGGACAGTCCATAAAAGGGTCATTTAGGAGTCTGGTGACAGTGGGGAAGAAGCTGTTTTTGAGTCTGTTCGTCCGTGTTCTCAGACTTCTGAATCTCCTGCCCGATGGAAGAAGTTGGAAAAGTGAGTAAGCCGGGTGGGAAGGATCCTTGATTATGCTGCCTGCTTTCCCCCGGCAGCGGGAGGTGTAGATGGAATCAATGGATGGGAGGCAGGTTCGTGTGATGGACTGGGCGGTATTTAGTGTTGTATTCTTTGGGGGTTGTATTTGAATTGAATTGATGGTTGCTAAGATGTTGACTGTATGTTTTAAAAAGGTTAACTGAGTTCATAGAATAAACATTGTTTTGGTTTTAAAAATACTTTTAGATTTCTGCTGCACCACACCTGTAGAGTGGGCCATGTGCTCCCCATACCACAAAAGTCGTGGGTCAGGTGATCTCCATGATACACTTTGGGGTTCTCTAAACCCTGGCCCATAACACAATGCAGGTGGAAAAGGGAGTCAAGGCATAAGGCGTGCTTGCCTTCATTAGACGGGGCATTGAGTATTAAAATTGGCAAGCCATGCTGCAGCTGTATTGGACCTTAGTTAGGCCACACTTTGACAAAATTAGAGTTCATGGAATCAAACAGGAAAGTGTAGTTGAGACCGCAACCAGATAGCCATGATATTGAATGGCAGAGCAAGGGCTGAATGGCCTACTCCTGCTCCTAAGTCCTGTGCATTGAAGAAGGATTGGAAAATTATGGTCAGTGTCTTCGTAATTTCCATCCTTATTTCCCTCAGTATCCTTAGATACATCTCGTTTAGTTCTGGTGACTGACCTATCAAAGTAAAACCAACCTATTTTAATACCTCTTCCATCAATTTTTTTGTCTTTGTTTTATAAATTTAGCGTACCCAATTATTTTTTTCCAATTAAGGGGCAATTTAGTGTGGCCAATCCACCTATCCTGCACATCTTTTGGGTTGTGAGGGCGAAACCCACGCAGACACGGGGAGAATGTGCAAACTCCACACGGACAGTGACCCACGGCCGGGATTCGAACCCGGGTCCTCAGCGCCGTAGGCAACAATGCTAACCACTGTGCTGCCCTTTCCATCAATTTTTAACGTATTAAGTGTCTCGACTCTTTCACTATGACTTGGGGGGCATCTCCTTCCTTGGTAAAGACAGATGCAAAGTACACATTCAGTACTTTTGTCATGCCCTGCCTCCACACACACACACACACACACACACACACATCCTCTTTTATGTCCCTAATCAGCCCACTCTTCCTTTAACCAGCAAAGAAGAACCTTTATTTTTTAAAATAAATTTAGAGTACCCAATTAATTTCTTCCAATTAAGAGGCAATTTAGTGTGGCCAATCCACCCACCCTGCACATCTTTTGGGTTGTGGGGCAGAAACCCACGCAAACACGGGGAGAATGTGCAAACTCCACATGGACAAGGGGCTGGGGCTGTGATCGAACCTGAGATCTTGACACAGTATGGCAGCAGTGTTAACCACTGCGCCACCGTGCTGCCCTAACTTTTTATTCTTTAAATATCTGTTTACATAACACCTGAAGCCTAACACTGTATTGTTGCCCATGGGCAGTATGTTCCATCTTGTCTTGGCGGCATGGTTAGCACTGTTGTTTCTTGGCACCAGGGTCGCAAGTTCGATTCCCAGCGTGGGTCACCGTCTGTGCGGAGTCCGCACGTTCTCCCCGTGTCTGTGTGGGTTTCCTCTGGGTGCTCCGATTTCCTCCCACAAGTCCTGAAAGACATGCTATCAGGTGAATTGGACATTCTGAATTCTCCCTCTGTGTACCCGAACAGGTGCCGGAATGTGGCGACTAGGGAATTTTCACGGTACCTTCATTGCACTGTTAATGTAAGTCTACTTGTGACAATAAAGATTATTATTATTATTATTATATGCTATCTCTCTTGAATTCACTATCCTTCAAAATCCCAAAACATCTTCTCCCATTTATATGAACCCCTCCTTGAATTCAGGGCTAACCCTGTGATCAGAGGCATCGCACCCCTTTATTTTGATCAAAGCGTATCTGAAAAGGAAGAATTCCCAGGGTTACATGGTGAAAGGCAGACGAATGGAACAAAGTGAATTGTTCACTTGGAGAGACGGTGCCGAAATGGGGCAGCAGTAGGCCACGGTCCCTTGAACCTGCTCTGCTATTAAGATCATGGCTGATCGCTACATTCCCACCTACCCCGAATAACCTTTCACCCCCTTGCATAGCAAAAATCTATCTAGCTCTGCCTTAAAAATATTCCAATACTCTGCTCCTACTGCCTTTTGAAGAAGAGAGTTCCAGAGACTCAGAACCCTCTCCGAGAAACATTTTTTCTTCATCTCTGCCTTAAATGGGCACCCCTTTATTTTTAAACAGTGACCCCTAGTTCTAGATTATCAGATGAGAGGAAACCTCTCTTTATTCACCCTGTCAAGATCCCTCAGGATCTTAATGTAGTCTTCCCGCCTTCATTTACTGGTCAAAGTTATGATTTTTCTGAAATTTCATAAAGTTCTAATTTGGCCTCAACTGGACTATTGCTTCCAGTTCTGGTCACCGCAGTTTCGGAAGGATGTCAAGATCCTTGAGGGTTTGCAGAGAAGATTCACCAGAATAGTTCAAAGGACGGGGGATTTTAGTTACAAGGTGAGGTTCGAAAAGCTGAAGTTGGAGCAAAGGAGATTTATCAGAGATGTGGCAGAACCATAGAATTCCTACCGTGCAGAGGATCCTTTTCGGCCCATCGAGTCTGCATCGACCCTCTGAAAGAGAACCCCACCTAGGCCCACTTCCCCCATCCTATCCCTATAACCCCATCTAATCTACACATTTTTGAACACTTAAGGGGCAATTCATCATGTCTAATCGACCTAACCTGCACTACTTGGACTGTGGAAGGAAACCAAAGCACCTGGAGGAAACTCACTCAGACATGGGGAGAAAGTCACCCAAGGCCTGAATTGAACACGGGTCCCTGGTGCTGTGATGCAGCAGTGCTAACCACTGAGTTATCCAAAGATATATTACGCATTTAATTGAAATATTCCTACCTGTCTGAAAGAGCTGCTTTGAACCCAGCCTCGGATGCAGAGTAAACATGTTTCAAGAGTATTTGGGGTGACTGCACCCCAGGAATTGATATTGTGGGGTACTTTACAGAGGCTAAATTGGACCAAATCCTGTGGGAGAAAACCAGAGCACCTGGAGGGAACCCACGCAGACAGTGGGAGAGAGTGCAAACTCCACACAAGTGACCGGGGCCTGAATCGAATCCGGATCCTTGGTGCTGTGAGGCAGCAGTGCTCACAACTGCGCCATTGTGCCGCCCTACCATCAGTCATTTTAAAAGGAAATATTTTTTTTATTTTTATTTTTTAAATTTAGAGTACCCAATTATTTTTTCCAATTAAGGGGCAATTTAGCGTGGCCAATTCACCTAACCACATCTTTTGGGTTGTGGGGGTGAAACCCACACAGGCACGGGGAGAATGTGCAAACTCCACACAGACAGTGACCCAGGGCCGGGATTCGAACCCAGGTCCTCAGCACCGTAGGCAGCAATGCTAACCACTGTGCCACCGTGCTGCCTTTAAAAGGAAATATGAGGGGCATGTGAAGATCACAAACGTGCAGGGCTACGGGGTCAAGTGGGGAATGGGATTAACTGCTCAAGGGCTGGTTTAGCTCAGTAGGCTAGACAACTGGTTTGTCATGCAGAACAAGACCAGCAGCGCGGGTTCAACTCCCATACCAGCTGAGAATTCTGAATTCTTCCTCTGTCTACCCGAACAGGTGCCAGAATGTGGCAACTAGGGGCTTTTCACAGTAACTTTATTGCAGGTGTTAATGTAAGCGTACTTGTGACAATAAAAGTTATTTATTTATTTACTGGTTTGCCCTGCAGAGAGCCAGCAGGACGTGAGGCCCCTTTGACCTGGAAGCGGCCATTAAACTGACTAAACTATCTGGGGCCATTTCACTGTTTCAATGATCTAAATATTCTTGATTGGTGCTTGTAGGGAGGGGTGAAAAATAGAATGGTACTACATTAATCTCAATTACACTTAATAATAGTAATCTTTATTGCCACAAGTAGGCTTACAGTAACACTGCAATGAAATTACTGATATTCCTTTAAAAAAAGAAACATGCTATAATTGTCAACCATTATTATTTGTTCTTCCCTCTCTGCTGTTCCCCCCCCCCCCCCCCCTATAGCATTAGGATGGAGTTGCTGAGGTATGCCTTAATTACAATACTTCTTTTTCTTTTCCTTCCTTTAGCTCCTGAAATAGTAAATTATGAGCCTTTGGCTTTGGAAGCAGATATGTGGTAAGTTCACTCTCACTCCCTTGATGAAATGTGCATTTGCTTTTGTTAAAGTAGATATATCCATGTTGTTTCTTTCCCCTGCCCTTGGCTTCAGGTTTCCTCTAGGCTGCAGTGCAATTCACATATTCTGAGCGCATTTCTGTATCTCTTGCAATTGGGCAATTCCACAGCCGTTGAACATGTGTACCTGGGGCAAAGAATTATCAGTAGGCTATCCAACTGTAAGAAGTGTAACAGCTGGGCAGCATGGTGGCACAGTGGTTAGCACTGTTGTCTCTCGGTGCCCAGGACCTGGGTTCGATCCGGCCCTGGGTCACTGTCCATGTGGAGTTGTCCCCATGTCTGCGTGGGTTTCGCCCCCACAACCCAAAGATGAGCAGGATAGGTGGATTGGCCACGCTAAGTTGTCCCTTAATTGGAAAAAATAATAATTGGGTGCTCTAAATTTACTTTTAAAATGGTATAACAGCTGAAGCTATGTTCTTGACCTTGCAACTGGTTTGTAGATGGCATTATTAGCTGATGACCAGAACAACTACTGAGTTTGTTCTGTAATGCACTGCTGTAATTATTTTTTAATTTAAATGGATAGAAGTATTTCTGAAATGGATCAACTGCATTGAGATCACGTTTTCAATGCCTGGCTTCTTTAAGTCATTCCCTGATGTAGACATTGCTACTTTTGGTCACTTGCACACAGTAAACTGATCTACCCAATGCTCTCATTTTACTGCTGCCTTTGGAAAGAGGAATGAATGTGTGATCGCAAAAGTTACTTTGGTGTTATTTTTAAGAACTTACCTTTCATTTGAGTTTGTTTTGATATTGATTTCGCTTTGAGCTTCACACAAGCCTCTTGCTGACTATATCAGTGTATTGAGAATTATGCCTTGCAAAGTGTCCCAGAACTCAACAATATATTTTTCTTTCAATTACAGGAGCATTGGTGTAATCACCTATATTCTGTAAGTATGTCAGTGGTATGATATGTTTCAGGAATTCAGACATGAAGTATGATTGTCTATAATTCTGGGACGTTATAAATAATCTAGTTGGTCCTGTCGTAGCATGTTCGTTGCAGGCAATTGAAAAAATTAGGCAGTCATTTCTGATTATGAAGTATTTTAGGAGCTACGGATTGTGACTAAGATGTCATGTATTCTGTAAAAAGGTGAAAGCCTTTTCATATTGTACTGATTTTTTGCTTTCCTCCCCTGACATTCACACCATAGGTGCCAACAGCCCTCTTTGCCCAAGTTGCCATTCTTATAAATACATAAATGTTAGAGTTTAGGGTCTCTGCCTCCCCCACCAACTTGGGCAGCGCATTCCAGATGCCCACTACCCTCTGTAAAAAAACAAAAAAAAAAAACAAAAGGTTCTTCCTCATGTCCCCTCTACACCTGCCACTTATCTTGAATCTTTGCCCTGGTTCTACAATATCCCAACAAGGGAAACAATTTTATCCTGTCCATTCTATCATTTCCCCTCATAATTTTATACACCTCAATTAAGTCACCCCTCAGCCTTCCTTGTTCCAAGGAAAATAACCCCAACCTATCCAACCTCTCCTTGTAGCTACACTTTTCTAGCTCTGGCAACATTCTTGTAAGCCTCAATTATGTCTTTCCTGTAATGTGGTGACCAGAACTGCACACAATACTTCAGTTGTGGACTCACCAGTGTTTTATACAATTCCAAGATTATATCTTTTTTATATTTTGTACCTCTGCAAATGAAGGAGAGCATTCCATATGCCTTCTTTCCAACTTTGTTTACTTGTACTGATACCTTTAGGGACCTGTGGACCTGCACAACAAGATCTCTCACTTCACCTATCCCTTTTAGTATATTCCCATTTATTGTATACTCCTATAACTGTGTGACCTCCTTAAATGCATGACCTTACATTTCTCTGTTAAATTAAATCTGCCACTTTATTGCCTACTCCACCCCAACTATATAATTTTGGAGATTATAGCTTTCCTCTACACTGTCCACCATTCGGTAAATCTTTGTGTCATCTGCAGATTTCCCAATCGTGCTCCCCACGTTCACGTCCAGATCGTTAATATATAACGGTCCCAACACTGTGCCCTGTGGAACACCACTTGAAACAATGTTCCATTTGCAAGGGCAGCCACATTGCCCTGTACCCCATGGGCGTTTACTTTTTTGACCTATGTGGGACCTTGTCAAACGCCTTGCTAAAATCCATGTACACAGCATCCACTGCACTACCTTCATCAACCCTTCTTGTCAACTTCCTCAAAGAATTCAATCAAATTTGAGAGGCAAGACCATCCTTTAACAAATCCATGCTGAATATCCCTGACTAATCAATGCCTTTCTATGTGACAGTTAATCCTATCTCTCAGGATTGATTCTACTAATTTGCCCACCACCGACGCAAGACTAACTAGCCGATAATTGTTTGGCATTTCCTTTGATTGCTTTTTTTAAAATGGGACCACGTTTGCATTTCTCCAGTCCTCTTGTGCCTCCCTTGTTGTGAGAATTGGAAAATCATCCTCCGAGCATCTGCTACCTTCTCCCTGACCTCCATCAGTAGCCTCCGAAACAATCCGTCTGGCCCTGGCGATTTGTAAACTTTCAGGATTCCAACCCTTTGGGTACTTTTTCTCCCTTGATGATTATCCCCTCCAATATCTCCGTATTCCTCCTGGACTACCATATCTGCATCATCCATTTCCTTCGTAAACACAGAGACAAAATATTCAGTTAAAACCCTTTTTACAGCCTCTGCGTCTACACAAGTTTTCAACTTCATCCCTGCACTTCCTATACTCGTCTAGGCTATTTGCAGTGCTCCATTCTTTGTGCCTATCATGTGCTTTCTTTTTCTGTTTGATCTTCCCCTGCATTCCTCTCGACAACCAGGGGGGTCTAGATTTGGCAGTACCGCTTTTATTCTTGGGTGGGGGGGAACCTCAGCCAAGTCCTTTCTCATTTCTGCACAATTTGCCATCACCCAGTTCAAAAGTTTTACTCCTTCTTCATTTCTGTCCTTTTCCATGATAATACTAAATCTAACTGAATTGTGATCACTATCCCCAATATGATCACCAACTGCCACTTCATCCACTTGCCCTTCTTCATTCCCCAAGACTTGGTCTAGAATTGCATCTCCTCCCGTTGGGTTTGCCACTAATTGGTTGAAAAAAAAGATTCCTGGACACGCGACTGACCTCCTGGACGCGCACCCCCCCCCCCCCCCCCCCCCCCAGCCTCTCCACCATCTACAAGGCACAAGTCAGGAGTGTAATGGAATATTGTCCACTCGCCTGGATGAGTGCAGCTCCAACAAAACTCAAGAAGCTTGACACCATCCAGGACAAACCAGCCCGCTTGACTGATCCTCCTTCCACAAACATTCAAATCCTCCACCACCGACGAAGAGTGGTAGCCTTGTGTACCATCTAAAGAACAAAGAATAATGCAGCGCAGGAACAGGCTCTTCGGCTCTCCAAGCCTGCGCCGACCATGGTACCTGCCTAAACTAAAACCGTATGCACTTATGGAGTCCATATCCTTCCATTCCCACCATATTCATATATTTATCTAGATGCCCCTTAAATGTCGCTAAAGAACAAAGAACAATACAGCACAACAAAGAACAATACAGCTAAGAACAATAAAGAACAAGATGCTCTGCAGTAACTCACCAAGATTCCTTCAACAACACCTTCCAAATCCACGACCACTATCATTTAGATGGACAAGAGCAGCAGATACCTGGGAACCCGACCACCTGGAGGTTCCCCTCCAAGTTACTCACCTCCCCGACTTGGAAATGTATCGCTGTTCCTTCACTGTCGCTGAGGCAAGATCCTGGAACTCCCTCCCTAACAGCATAGTGGGTGTATCTACATCTGAAGGATTGCAGCGGTTCAAGAACGTAATTCGTCACCACCTTCTGAAGGACAACTAGGGATGGGCAATAAATGCTGGCCTAACCAGTGACGCCCTCATCCCATAAATGAGTAGAGCAAAAAGGTCCCATCTGCCCCAGAACAGGTCCCAGTGCTTCAAGAATCTGAATCCCTCCTGGCATCACCATCTCTTTAGCCACGCATTAATTTGATCTATCCTCTTATTCCTGCTCTCTCTCTCGCGCCTGGAACTGGGAGTAACTCTGAGATGACTACATTAGAGGTTCTACATTTTAGTTTATCTCCT
Source organism: Scyliorhinus canicula (assembly GCF_902713615.1). NCBI lineage: Eukaryota > Metazoa > Chordata > Chondrichthyes > Carcharhiniformes > Scyliorhinidae > Scyliorhinus > Scyliorhinus canicula. The sequence goes on from NC_052163.1 coordinate 81,594,550, forward strand.
AACTTCCTGTACTCGGCTTGTTGGTCCTCATCCCTTAGTTGACCTATGTCGTTGGTACCACGACCACTGTCTGTTCACCCTCCCTCTCCAGAATGCCCGAGAAATCCCAGACCCTGGCACCAGGGATGCAACATACCATCCTTGATTCACGTTTGCGGCCACAGAAGGGTCCGTTTATACCCCGAACTATTGAATCCCTTCTCACTATATCCCTGCCACTCATATTTTTCTCCCATCCGTCTGAGCAACAGGGCCACCCATAGTGCCGTGAACTTGGCTGTTGCTGTTTACCCCTGAGAGGCCATCCCCCCAATACTGTCCAAAGTGGTTTATCGGTTTGAGAGGGGGATGACTACAGGGGGCTCGTGCACTACCTTCCTGAATCTTTTATGTCACCCATATCCTTTCTGCCCGTGCAATCCTCATCTGTGGTGTGACCACCTCACTAAACATGCTATGCATGACGTCCGCAGCACCGCGGATATTCCACAGTGAGTTCACCCATAGCTCCAGCTCCGAAATCTGGTTCACTAGAATCTGCATTTGGGCACACCCTCTGCACACATGGCCAACCTCTGGCCTTCTCAGCATCCCCCCCCCCGTCGCGGGTAGTGTCTCTTCACGGATAAATGTCCCTTTCCTTTAAAACAGGCTTGCTTGCTTCCTTCATCAGGCTCCCTCACTCCCTTTGTCCTTGCAAATGACTGCTCCGTCTCCAAACACCTTCTCTATCTTTAAACATATTGTCAGTGCCCATTTTTCCAACAATTCTACGTTTGAACTTCTCCGATCATGTTTCTGCCCTGCGTTGTAAAACCCTAATCCAAGTCACAATATAACAAAAGCAAAAGCTGGAAATATTCAGCAGATCAAGCAGCATCTCGAGAGAATTAGTTAAACTTTCAGGTCGATGGGCAGCACAGTGGCACAGTAGGTTAGCCCTGCTGCCTCACGGTGCCGAGGTCCCGGGCTTGATCCCGGCTCTGGGTCACTGTCCGTGTGGAGTTTGCACATTCTCCCCGTGTTTGTGTGGGTTTCACCCCCACAACCCAAAAATGTGAAGGGTGGGTGAATTGGCCATGCTAAATTCCCCTTAATTAGAAAAAATTAATTGGGTACTCTAAATTTATTTAAAAAAACAAAAAAAACTTTCAGGTCGATGTCCTGTCATTTGTTCCAACTTGTGTGTCTCTTTCTACGGATGCTTCTTGACCTTCTGAGCTTTTGCAGCATTTTCTGTTGTTTCAGATTTCCAATATCTGCAGCATTTTGCTCACCTCTGACGTCCTCTTTGACCATGGTGCATTGACCCTCTCCTCCTCCATCTCCCTGCAGTCTTTGACCACACCAGATCACCTGGTAACTTATTACAATTCTTTCGCGGTACATGGGCATCACTGGTTAAGCCAGTATTTTTATCATTGCCCATCCTTAATTGTGGTGAGCTGCTGCCTTGAAGCGCTAAAGTCTATTTGGCGTAGGTACCCCCACAGTGCTGTTTGGGAGGGCTTTCCAGAATTTTGACCGAGCTACAGTGAAGGAAGTCAACCAAGTCGGGGTAGTTTGTATCTTGGAGGGGGAACTTGCAGCTGGTGGTGTTCCAAAACATCTGCTGCACTTGTACTTCTAGATGATAAGAGGTCACTGATTTGGAAGGTGCTGTCAAAGGAGCTTGGTGAGTTGCACTCCATCTTGTACATGTTAATATCAGTAAAATGGAATATGAATGCCATAGAATTCGTGTTACATGATGTTGGTGTTTGTGCTTGAACTGGCGTCTAAAAGATACGGAGAGGAGAAACAAAAAGCTTTTGAGTGTTTTTTCTTAACAGAAGTTGTACCAAAAGTTAACAAGGAACATGTTAAATGGAGAATCTGCTGTGATGCAGTTGTATACTTTAAGTGAAACATAATCACTAATCAGTTAGCCATAACAAGACCCTGTTCAAGGAGAGGTTGGTTTGGGTGGGTGGGGATCAAGACCTTCCACTTAACTACTCTGTATAACATGTTTTGCGATCTCGGGTCTTGGATTGAATCAAGCATCCAACATTATAAAAACAGAAAATGCAGGAAGTACTTAGATCACTGACCCAAACCAATGCCTCTGCTTTACACCCCACAGATGCTGTCTGACCTGAGTATTTCTGATTTCCAGCACCCAGAGCACGTTGTTTTGTGTTATTTAAGATTGTACACTGTGTGCCTGTATTTTAAGTTGAAAACTATCTCGGTGACTGATTTGTTAGGCTGCCTGAAATAAAGCTTAACCCAGATAAGTGAAGGTGCTTACAGCTTTAGCTTCGATTTTTATAGAATCATACAAATCAGGAGGAGGCCATTTAACCCACCATGTCTGTGTTGCCGCTTTGAAAAGTTATCTAAATAGTCCCACTTGGCTATTTTTCCCACAGCCTTCAAATTATTCCTTTTTCAAGAATATATTCGTTAAAATGTGGTATTTTATAAGTTTGAAAGTTGTTATTGTAATTACTTCCACTGGGCTTTCCAGAAGTGCATCACAGAAAACACTCTGGGTAAATTAATTTATCCCCATTTTCCAATTATATTTAATTACCTTTGTTTTTTAATATATAAATTTAGAGTGCCCAATTCATTTTTTCCAACTAAGCATGGCCAATCCACCTAACCACATCTTTGGGTTGTGGGGGTGAAACCCACGCAAACACGGGGAGAATGTGCAAACTCCACATGAACAGTGACCCAGAGCCGGGATCGAACCTGGGACCTCAGTGCCGTGAGACAGCAGTGCTAACCACTATGCCACCGTGCTGCCCTTAAATTACTTTCTTGAGGACAATTGGAGATGGGTGATAAATGCTGGTCTAGCCAGCAACGTCCACGTCCCCTGAAATAATTTTTTTGAAAGCCTGCTGGTTACTAACCCTCCTTCTGGTGAAAAGAGCTCCTCCCTGCTTGCATCAGAATTCCTCATAATTTGCCTCTCTTAAATCCCCCTCAATCTTTTCTGCCATGGGCAGCACAGTGGTTAGTACAGTTGCTTCACAGCTCCAGGGTCCCTGGTTCAATTCCCGGCTTGGGTCACTGTCTGTGTGGAGTCTGCATGTTCTCCCCGTGTCTGCGTGGGTTTCCTCCGGGTGCTCCGGTTTCCTCCCACAGTCCAAAGACGTGCAGGTTAGGTGGACTAGCCATGCTAAATTGCCCTTGGTGTCCAAAAAGTTTGGATGGGGTTACAAGGATAAGGTGGAGGTGTGGGCTTGGGTCGGGTGCTCTTTCCAAGGGCCGGTGCAGTCTCGATGGCCGAATGGCACTGTAAATTCTATGATAACATGCTGTGAGAACAATCCCAGCTTCCCTCATGTCTGTATATAACTGAATCTTGAATAATTTCCACATAATTTTCAATACACAATTATGTCGAGGTAGGTATTAAGAATTTGTAGATTGACATTCAAAGTGGATAACAGAATAATCCAAGAGCTAACCCAGTGATAAAATATTTAGAAATATTGAGATATACCATAACACTAAATCACGTTTTAGATTAAGTTGTTGGGGAAAGAATCTGTGCTGAAATACCAAACAGATTTTGATGGAAATCTGTGAAGAGAAACAACTTTGTTTGAGAGAAAATAACTTTATTTATGGGCTCCAGTACTAAACACAACTGTAGGTCTGATTCTAAACCTGAGCTAAGGTGAATGCAGATAATGGTGTGAAGATGTTGAGTTATTAAACCACTTATGATGATTAATTAGAAAGTATGTTATTCTTGCCGGTGGAGAATGCAGTAGTTAATGATGGATCTCTTTGTCTTCTTCAGCCCTTGAAATCTGAGGTGAGCTAAGTGTTCAATACTCAAACAATATTGTTTACTGTACTCCAATTTTGCTATTTGAACTGTGGCTTACCTATGATGATTCCAATTGCAAAATTTGGGCATAAATCCATTTTGATTGTTATTTATGTAAAACAAAACATTTAATATGTAAAAATCTCCCTTCGTTCAGATTAATTGGGTTAATTGTGATCCAAAGTTACGCCTCCACTTTGAACTGAATAACCAGCCAACTGAATGATGCATGTTGCTTAGTGACAAAAATACATAGTGACAGAAATATCTCTTTCTCGTCAGTTTGAGCGGTGCTTCTCCATTCCTTGGTGAAACCAAACAAGAAACCTTAACAAACATTTCTGCTGTGAACTATGACTTTGATGAGGAATATTTCGGTAATACCAGTGAGCTGGCGAAGGACTTCATCCGCAGGCTTCTGGTGAAAGACCCAAAGTAAGAATTACTTTTGTCAAATTGGTCAAGTGCACCTGTACTCGGGCAGAAGGAACAATTGTTTAACAAAAACATTTTACTCGAGTTTAAAAAAAAAAAAAATTTAGCCACCCAATTATTATCTTCCAGTTAAGGAGCAATTCAACTTGGCCAATTCACCTAGCCTGCATCTTTGGGTTGTGGGGGTGAGACCCACGCAGATGCAGGGCGGACGTGCAAACTCCACATGGACAGTGAACCCGGATCCTCAGCGCTGTGAAGCAGCAGTGCTAATCACTGCACCACCGTGCTGCCCGTTACTCAAGTTTTAAGAATAAAAATGTTATTCCAAGTTGGCAGTCTCCCACTTGTAGTATTGTCACCTCCTCATCATCCATTTGCAACTCAGCTGCCCATGCAATTGAGCACTTGGCTTAGTTTGAATCCAGAGATGCCGCCAGTTTCTTAATTAATCTCCATCACAGGACCTTTATTAGTTTGGAGCTGCAGCAATAGTTGGAATTTAAGCAGAACTTGATAACCCTCCCACCTGGACTGAATCAAGCATCGTGCTGACTAGTAAAGTGGGGGTTGACATTGGTGGTACACATGAAAATGCTGGTAGTACAATCCTGAGCCCTGCACCTGACTGGCAAAGAAACTGGGAACACGCTTGAGTGAAGGAAACCGGGGGGGGGGAGGAAAAAAATAAACGTGGAAATTTGACCATCCAGCAATCTTTCTTTTCCAATTTTATGTATTTTGCTTCCTTTTAGGAAAAGAATGACCATTGGTGACAGTCTGGAACATCCATGGATTAAGGTAATCTTATTTTACACTGCCATCCTCCATTCCTCCAATAATTTCCGTTTAACATCGACGTACCAACATTGTCTGTAGGGAGTACTCTGCTTCCCACGTTGTGCCGTTTGTATCCAGCCACCCATTAGGTGCTTGTCATGGATCATGGAATCATAGATGGTTACAGAAGGAGGTCATTTGACCTTTCGTGTCCATGCGGATCTCAGCAAGATCAGCTCCTAGTTTCCCCTCCCCTCCCTCTCCCCATAGTCCAGCAAATTTCTTTTCTGTCCAGATAATTCCCTTTTGAAGGCTTTGAGTGACTCTGCCTCTACCACAAACACAGGCAGTGCATTCCAGACCCTAACTACTGCCTTTCCTCATGTTGCTGTTGCTTCTTTTGATCATGTTAAATCTGTATTTTCTGGTTCTCGATCCTTCAAGCACGGAGAACAATTTTGCCCTATTTACTCTGTCCAGATCCCTCATGCTTTTGAGTCCCCCATAACCATCTCCAAGGAGAACACATGCAGCTTCTCCAGTCTATCTATGTGAAGTAGCTCATCCTTGGAACCATTGTAGTGAACCTTTTCTGTACCCTCCCTAATATTTTTACACCCTTCCCAAAGTCTTCTGCTCAGAACTGGATGCAATACTGCAGTTGAGTACTTTCACAAGGATGTCTAGCTGCAATTATACAGGGCCTTGGTGAGACCACACTTGGAATGTTGTATGCAGTTTTGGTCTCCTTATCTAAGGAAGGATGTTTTTGCTCTAGAGGGAGTGCAGCGAAGGTTTACCAGACTGATTCCTGGGAGGTGGAGAAGCTCGAAGGGCTGAATGGCTGCCTCTTATTTTCTGTGTTTCTATACCTTCCTCCAGCCCACAAAATTGTTCACTCTTACTCTGTTTCTTGTCTCTCAACCAATTTTGTATCCATTCTGCTACTGTCCCTAATATTCCATGAGCTCTAACCTTGCTGACAAGCCTGTTATGTGCACCTTATTAAATGCCTTTTCAAAGCCCATGTACACTACTTCAACCCTGTTACCCTCATTTGCCTTCTGTTATTTATCAAATTCACAATTAAGTTAGTTAAACAGGATTAGCGGATCTATGCTGATTTTCCTTAATTAATCCATATTTGACCAAGTGACTGTTAATTTTGTGTCTAATTATTGTTTTTAATTTTTCCCATCACCGAGGTCACACTGACTGGCCTGTAGTTGCTGGGCTATTCCTTGCACCCTTTTTTGAACATTTGTAATGGGTGTCACATTTGTAATTCTCAAATCCTCTGGCATCACCCCGTATCTAAGAAGAATTTGAAAGATTAGGGCAAGAGCACCCACAATTTCCACCCTCACTTCACTTAAGTATCTGTGGATGCATCTCATTCAGTTTGGTGACTTACAAACTTTTAAGTACAGTCAACCTTTCTAATACCAGCTCCATCAATTTTGAGCCCATCAAGAGTCTTGACTATCTACTCTTTCACCATGACTTGGGCAGCACCTTCCTTACTAAAAACAGATGCAAAGTACTCATTTGGTTCCCCAACATTGACACCTGCCTCCATCCATAAATGCTGCTTTCAGTCCCTAATCTGCCTCAATTCTTTTATTCTTTTACCACCTGTTACTATTTATATGCTATAGAAGACTTTTGGGTTCCTTTTCACATTAGCCGCCAGACTCCTCTTTTTGATTCTTTCTTTTCACTTCTCTCCACCTCCCCGAGCTTTCTATAAACAGCTTCATTCTCAAATGTATTACCTACCTGACATCTGTCATATACACCCCCTATTTCTGTTTCATCTTGTTCCATATCACTTGGGTCATCCAAGGAATCCTGGAATTGTTTGCCATACCTTTTCACTTTGCGGCAGTCAACCATGACTGCACCAGAAGTACCTTCTGTGGCAGCCCATTGTTTCGATGCAATTTTGCCTTCCAGCCCAATTTTCCTGAGCCAGATCTGTTCTTACCCATATAAAGTTGGCCTCCTCGTAATTAATTATTTTTTTACTCTGGATTGCTCCTTATCCTTTTCCAATCCTAAATCTTTTGATTCTATGATCACTGTCCTCAAAATGTTCCCCCCCTAGTGATTAAGGATAGGGGCAAACAGAGTTATGGATGACTTCATGTTTACAGAGGATAGAATGTTGGAGGCCAACCAGGTGTGTTTAGAATAGTCAAATCCAAAGATATGAATGCAGCGTTCAACAGAAATGAGCTGAGGCAGAGATGAAAATGGGTAATGTCACAGAGGTGGAAATAGTGATTCTGCAGAAATGTGATTGGAAGCTCATCTTGGGGTCAGAAAAATCTTATTCAGCCTCAGATAGGGATGAAACTGGTGGTTAGGAAATGGAGAATGGTATTGGCCCACAGTCTTGATGGCAAGAGGAGTTAAACAAAGAACACTATAACCACTTAGAAGTCTAATAATTCCACCATATCTAAAAGCTTAGGAGCTTTTGCATTCCAATCAGTTTATTAAAAATGCTATAATGATATGGTTCCTTGTCACAAAGAAATTCCCGACCTTCTCTTCTTCAACCACTTTAACCCTGGACAATTGTCTCCCCCTTTGTCTATGGTGAACTACTTAGACTTTGCTCAAGTAGTGGAATTCATCCTGTGACACCATATTGTGCAAGCGTGATGCTCAAAAACCTTTAAGGCAGGAAGGGGTTACAGAGATGGGGAGGAATGAGGCCATGGGGAGAACATTGAAGGATTGAGCATGGGGTGATGGCTGAATGAGCCTTGGTATGAGTTAAAATACTGGCAGCTTAAGTTTATGTAGAGTGCAAGATTGGATGCCTGGCAAGAGAGTAGTTAACACTAGAGTTATATGCATGTATATGTAGAGTATGCCAGGTTCAGTGTTGAGTACGTTACCTGCAACAGTGGAGCTTTTGTTTAACTCTGACATGAACTGAATTAATCTTATTCCTGTTATCTCCACCCTGAAAAGGTGATCAAGAGAAGAAATGTGAGACGGGAAGATAACAGCAAGAAGCCAGAACGTCGTAGATTGAAGACCACCCGCCTCAAGGAGTACACAATTAAGTCGCACTCGAGCATGCCTCCAAATAATACCTATGTCAACTTTGAGCGATTCTCGAAAGTCCTGGAAGAAATCAACGCAGTGGATGAAAGCATTCAGGAGCTGGTGAAAAACAAGAAGTCCTTCAAGGAGGACATTGATGCACTCGTTTCCATTTATGATGAGAAGGAATCCTGGTACAAGGAAGAAAACGATAGCATCAGCCAGGACCTTGGACACATTAAGAATGAAATGCGGAAAACAGAAACGCTGAGAAAACAGGCGCAAGATGAAGTCAAATCCACAATGCTGTCTGCAAACATCCTGAAAAGGAAGTACACCAAGCTCGAAAACCGTTACGATATACTGGCTGCAGAACTGAAATGGGTTGAGGAGCTCCTGAAGTCTGTAGAGCAAGAACGAATGCAAGGAGGCACTGATGATGATAGCCGACTTGGAGGAATGCGCTAGGTACCGATTTGTTAACCGTGTACAAACCAGTTGACTTAAAGCCAGCCAAATTGGGTGAGATGGCTTCACAGTTTCTCAGCCATTGTCCACACTTTTCAGTTTTCAGAACAAACTCATTTTATTTCAGTTATGTATCCAAGTTTGGGCTTATTGCCAAATATGAATGACATTCCAGTTTGAAAGCACCATGAAAGGATTGTGGCGTCCCAGTGGATTATCTACTCCACAAACTCTGCATGCTGCTGTTGGCATTGTCTCTGCTGCTGTTGTGTTTTTCTGGTGAGTCTTACTTGCTTCCAATCACCAGAGGCTGTTGTGATTCCAGGAGGCAATGCCATGCTTAAATTGGGGACCTCCGTATTTGGGCATGGGTGGGGTTTTGGTTGTTCTGCAGGACATCCTTTCATTTGCCATGGACAATTCCCACACCATCATCACCACTCCTCCTGCTCTCTCATCACCTTGACTTAATTATCTATTGGGATTACTGCCGCTTCCGGGGACGACCAAAATGGCGAAGGCTCATGCAGGAAAGGCAGAGAACAGACCAACACACATTGTCAGAAGCATCAGAGCGAGCACATCAACCTCTAAATACCCATCTATCCAGCTATTCAAGCATTGCCTTCCCAGCATGTGGCAGAGTCTGCACATTGGGTCCATACCCATTGAACTGAGGTGAAAACAGGTCATCCTTGATCCTCGGGGACTGCCTGAGAAGAAGATTAGGATTAGAACATAAACAATACATTCCTGTTACGTGCCAAGCAAAATGTTATTTTGATTTCATCTGATTGAGTATTTGGGTCTTTTGTTGTAGGGGACGCAGCTGTACATCCCTCTGATCTAAATGGGTGGGTTTCCCCATTGGGCCCGAGGCCTGTGAAATGTAGCCACTCCCCAATTGACAGAGTGTGATTCATTTAATCTGAAACTTTCAAATATTCCTTATTTAATGAGGTATGAAAATTGTGAAAATTCACCAGCTGTTTTAAAACAAAAACTCACACTTCATCTCCAATTCCAGCTGAAGCCACATATATAATGAACTGAAATATGATTGTGTGTGCTGTCCTTTAACCTCGCTTGTTGAAGGAGAATTCCCTTACCTAGTAATGTCAGTCTGCTTAGTTGCCCTCGTCTTTCTTACATATGGCAAAATGCATCACTGTTCCAGTTGGCAGAGTGAAGCTTTAGAAATTCTCATTTGATTTATTCTTATCTCCATGATTGCCGATTGGTCTCATGGATGTAAGGAGAACACAAATGCATGAATTGCACTTCAGATTACCAGATTGGTTTTGCTTTTTTTTTTGAGCAAGGGAAGAAGAATGGGATGGAGTGGTACATCTCAAATGTTTTCCCGACATTTTAAATCGTAAATTCAGGCCCAACTCTTCTTGAAAGGTCCAAACGCAAATCTAATGGGCGGCATTCTAACATTTTCTTTTATTGTGGATAGCATTGCTACCTCACAGCGCCGGGGACCCAGGTTCAATTCCGGCCTCGGGTGACTGTCTGTCATGTTTGCACGCTCTCCCCATGTTTGCGTAGGTTTCCTCCCACAGTCCGAAGATGTGAACGATGGGTGAGATTACGGGGAAAGGGTAGGGGAGTGGGCTGAGGTAGGGCGCTGTTTCAGAGTGTCGGTGCAGACTTGATGGGCTGAATGGCCTCCTATATAAGGATTCTATGGATACGAGGCCAGAATGAGTTCAAGATTTGGGTTTATATAGATGTTGTGGCCCATTTGTAACCTGCAGGTAGCTCCAATGAGTCTCTGATTTGATTTTGATGCTCTAATGAGGCTATGGAATCGGTGTTCAGGAAGAATGAGATTGACCTTGCGTGAATCTAACTGTGAAATGCTTCTATTTGTTTTAGAGGTTGCACATTGGCATCATGGAATCATTTTTGTTAGATATCTGCATACCAATGAACACTGCCTTTATATTAGTAGACATTGTGTCTGACAGAGTTGGCACTATTGTGGTATCTTGTTCTCTGAAACTGGGCCTTTTCTTAATATCTTAAACTGAGGCCTTGAATGGGTGCTGGAGCAGAGCAAGCATCTGAGTTCAGGCTGAAACAATTTCTCCCATTTGTCTTGTTGAAGAACATTCTGCAAATTACTGAACCAGACTTGGTGCCTCCTGCAAAATAACTGTTCAGGGCCCTAAATTATTTCTGTAATTCCTTCTTTTAAGCCTAGTAGAAATGTTTAACTTGGGAAAATCAGCCCTCCATCACTTACTGACAGATCTGTTTGATATACTAACAGAAATCTTGTGCTGCAGGTCAGTAGTTGTTGGGATTTCAGTTTCTGGAATTCTCCAGAACCCTGACTGACATCTTGGGTTCAATTGGATCTGTCCTGTAAAATCCTGTCAATGCCTCTGGGCCTCAGCCAAAGGGGGCCGAGGTATGCACATTGGCCACTGACTCTTCAGGAAGTAATTATAATGTCCCCCTGTATAATGGATAGGCCTCAATTAGAAGATATTCTTGCACCAGCTGAAGATGCATTTTGGAAGTTGATGAAGTGCACTTTTCCTCTTATACTCGATATGTGGTAAGTTTGTGATAGATTTCCAAATCACTCGATAACTTGGCGGAAGTTTCCAGGGACCTGAATTGGTGTTACCTCTCTAAATAGAACCTGAGGTTTACTTTAAAAAAAAAAAATTTTAGAGTACCCAATTCTTTTTTTTCGAATTAAGGGGCAAGTTAGTGTGGCCAATCCACCTACCCTGCACATTTTTTTGTGTTATGGGGGTGAGATCCATGCAGACCTAGGAAAATGTGCAAACTCCACACAGACGGTCCTGTGGCTGGGATCGAGCCTGGGTCCTCGGTGCCGTGAGGCAGCAGTGCTAACCACTGGGCCACTGTGTCTCCCTGAACCTGTGGTTTACTATAATTAACTATCATGTGCCAGAGGGTTCAATGCAAGCAATGAAATCTACTGCATACATTTCTTTATCAAGGGTATCATGGTTTGCCCCTCCTCTTCCACATACCTCCTGTACAATTTGGAGCTAAGGAACCTCAGTGGATATCCCCATCCTTATTTTAATATAACACTCGTAGACTTAATATTTGAATTTTATTGGCTGCTCAATTTACACAAACTCATTTTAACTCTTTCTTTTTGGACTGAATTGCTATTTGTTCATACAAGTTGATAATAGTAACGAGGATTTATTTAATTCAATACGTGTGGAGCATTTATCGACATAGAAGCAAGCCATCCAGCCCACCAGGCCTCTATTAGTGTTTATACTACACAAATCTTCCTCCTGTCTTCACCTAAACCTATCAACAGATCCTGTTTTCCTTTCTCCCTCATGTACCTTTCTAGCTTTCCTTTACACCATTTGCCTCGACCACCCCATGTGGGAGTGGGAACCACTTGCTAAACCCAGATACTGAGCTTCTAACCAAAAGGAATATAATTCTTGTTGGGTTGTCTTTCTATTTGTAAAAGCATCAAATGAGGGGACAAAATGAGAAATCTTTGCTGTTTAGGTAATGAGGTTAGGTTATAACTTGGGTCTGCTCTTCCGACTTCAAATCCAGAATTGAAAACCCGACAAATTACTGTGTGCTCCCCACTATTGGAGGGGAAGTAATCACCTGCATTGGGATTAAGCACCCACCGTGCAGCCCCAGTCTCTCGTTTGGCTGCTTATTGCAAGCTGGGCTCCCTCACTTTGTTATCGCTTCCTGTAAATTACTGGGATGGTGCAACTAAACTTACCAACATGTTATTTAAATGAACACTAAGGTTCTATAGGAGAAATCATTTTTAATTATATTATAAATGTATTTAAGCTTTAAGCACATCCAACACCTCATTTAACACAAAGTTGGAAATACTGTGTGATAAATGAAATACACCAGTTATAAGTTTTGTTGGGCATGCGGGGTAAGAAGATGATGATTTGGGCCTGGCTTGTATTTATCAAGTATTTAGGTTTGAACTAAACCATTGTGGTTCAGCTCCAGTTTTGCCCATGCATTTAGTGAATGTTTACTATGCTGCCACACCTTCCTTTATATGTAAGATGCATGTATTAAAAACATTTTCCCAATTAACATTTTTCTTGTTTTTTGTAAACTTCACAGTGGTTATTACCTATCTCACTATTGTGAGAAGGTATTATCAGAGAAAGTATTGGCATTTTATAACCATGATGTTTAAAGTGATCAATAAAGTCTGTTTGATACTTTAACAGTTAACATTTATAATAAATTTTTCAAATGGAAAACAAACTGTATTTTTATTTACTGTGGATCTGTCTGGGTGTATGTATACCAATGCTTTAAATGTCATTGGCCGACTGCATTAATGGAGGAAGTTATACTCTGGTGACCTGGGTTTGAATCCCTTCACGGCAGGTGGGGAAATTTGAATTCAAATAAAAATCTAATTAAATGTCTAATAATGACCGTGAAACCATTTGTCGATTGTTGTTAAAAACCCATTTGGTTCACGGATGTTCTTTAAAGAAGGAAATATCCCATCCTTACCTGGTCTGGTCTACATGTGACTCCAGATCCACAGCAATCAGCTTGTGTCTTAAGAGCCCTCTGAAATGGCCTAGCAAGCCACTTAGTTCAAGGAAAAATAGGGATGGGCATCTACCATGGGCACCCACATCCCGTGAATTAATTTTTCAAACATTAATTATTAATATAAGTTGCTGAGCATCCCTGACAGTCTATCTAATGCCTGGTTGTAAAGCATAATCTGGATTCTTTAACATTGATTCCCTGTTGCATGTACTGGATTCTATGATCTTGTATTTGTTCCCCTGCCTTTCTGGAAGATGTACCGATGAATGTTCTAGTGAGAAAAAACAATGGTGAATTAGCAAGCTGAGGTATTTTGCACAAAATATAAAAATGAACAGAATGTCGATTTTGACAGTGAGGCAACCATTGATCATGATGTATAAGTCGACCCAGTGTATAAGGCAACTCATTTTTCTGGTGCCGTAAAGAATGTTTTAGCCTATACACTGAAAGTATGTTTACCCCACTCCCTCCATTTTTGAGCTAACAAATATATGTCTAGGGCTATACTCTTATTAGAAGGTGGCTTGAATTTTTTTGCTCCGAACTATCTGTTTAGTGTTTTATTTGCCTTAAGTCGGCAGATGGAATCAGGTGGATGATGCAGGCTATAGAACATAGAACGATACAGCACAGTACAGGCCCTTCAGCCCTCGATGTTGCACCGACATGGAAAAAAAACTAAAGGCCATCTAACCTACACTATGCCCTTATCATCCATATGCTTATCCAACAAATTTTTAAATGCCCTCAATGTTGGCGAGTTCACTACTGTTGCAGGTAGAGCATTCCACGGCCTCACCACTCTTTGCGTAAAAAACCCACCTCTGACCTCTGTCCTATATCTATTAGCCCTCAATTTAAGGCTATGTCCCCTCGTGCTAGCCACCTCCATCCGCGGGAGAAGGCTCTCGCTGTCCACCCTATCTAACCCTCTGATCATTTTGTATGCCTCTATTAAGTCACCTCTTAACCTTCTTCTCTCTAACGAAAACAACCTCAAGTCCATCAGCCTTTCCTCATAAGATTTTCCCTCCATACCAGGCAACATCCTGGTAAATCTCCTCTGCACCCGTTCCAAAGCTTCCACGTCCTTCCTATAATGAGGCGACCAGAACTGTACGCAATACTCCAAATGCGGCCGTACTAGAGTTTTGTACAACTGCAACATGACCTCATGGCTCCGGAACTCAATCCCTCTACCAATAAAGGCCAACACACCATAGGCCTTCTTCACAACCCTATCAACCTGGGTGGCAACTTTCAGGGATCTATGTACATGGACACCAAGATCCCTCTGCTCATCCACACTACCAAGAATTTTACCATTAGCCAAATATTCCGCATTCCTGTTATTCTTTCCAAAGTGAATCACCTCACACTTCTCCACATTAAACTCCATTTGCCACCTCTCAGCCCAGCTCTGCAGCTTATCTATGTCCCTCTGTAACCTGCAACATCCTTCCGCACTGTCTACAACTCCACCGACTTTAGTGTCGTCTGCAAATTTACTCACCCATCCTTCTGCGCCCTCCTCTAGGTCATTTATAAAAATGACAAACAGCAACGGCCCCAGAACAGATCCTTGTGGTACGCCACTCGTAACTGAACTCCATTCTGAACATTTCCCATCAACTACCACTCTCTGTCTTCTTTCAACTAGCCAATTTCTGATCAACATCTCTAAATCACGACTTCCGGTTGCGGCTATGACCAGCTAAGTCGCACGTTTGGCTGCTCCTGCTACAAAGGTGTTTTCGGGCCGATTGGAGGGCCCCAACGGCGCTGTAAGGACAAATCCCGGTGGGGGAAGGCTCCCTGAAGAGAACCAGACCAACTTTATGGTCGGTACCCGGAGTGGGGTGGTAAAGAAAGCAACAGCAGCTCCCAAAAAAAAGCGGGGGAAGAAGACCAAAATGGCGGCCGGTGGTGCACCCGAGGAATGGAGGAAATGGGCGGAGGAGCAGCAGGCCGCTCTCCTGCGCTTCTTTACGGAGCTGAAAATGGAGCTCTTGGAGTCAATGAATGCGACGACCACCAGGCTGATGGGAGCCCAGGCGACCCAAGAGGCGTCGATTCGGGAGCTGCAGCAGGAGATGACTGCGAGGGAGGAGGAGGCCACGGTCCTCGTGGGAAAGGTAGAGGTGCACGAGGCACTCCACCTGAAATGGCAGAGCCGTTTTGAGGAGCTGGATACCCGAATGAGGCGGAAGAACCTGAGGATCTTGGGCCTGGCAGAAGGCCTGGAGGGGTCAGACCTCCCGGGATACGTAGCAGAAATGCTGAGCTCCCTGATGGGGGCAGGGGCCGTCCCTTCGCCCCTGGAGCTGGAAGAGGCCTACAGGGTCATGGCTAGGAGGCCAAGAGCAAATGAGCCCCCGAGGGCGGTGCTGGTGCGGTTCCAGCGACTCAGCGACCGTGAGAGAGTGCTGGAGTGGGCCAAGAGGGAAAGGAGCAGCAAGTGGGAGAATTCGACGGTGAGGGTCTACCAGGACTGGAGTGCGGAGGTGGCAAAGCGGCGGGCCCGGTACAACCGGACGAAGGCGGTGCTACATGCAAAACGGATCAGGTTCGGAATGCTGCAGCCAGCGCGCTTGTGGGTCACCTACAGGAACCAACACCACTATTTTGAGTCCCCAGAGGAGGCGTGGGCCTTTGTACAGGAAGAGAAACTGGACTCGAATTAGACCCAGGGGATACTTGGCGGCCGTAGCCGCTCGGGTACTTTCAGCTGAATTCTTTGTTTGGATTTTGAACTCTTGCTGTGGGTTTTTCTTCTGATGTTTTTTCCCCCCTTTGCCAACTTCCCTTAGTTATTGTTATTGTGGTTATTCATGGTTATTTATGGTTATTTATGCTGTTTGGTAGAGGGCGACTGTTAAGTACATTGTTATTTGTTATCTATCTGTTATTTATAATGTTAAGTTGGGGAGGCGGGACGGGGGGGGGAGAGCAGATCGGGGATATGGGCTCCTAGGGGGGGTTCTTTACAGGCATGGACGGGGACGGGGGTGGAACTGAAGATGGCGGGGTGGGGTGTGGCAGGGCGAAAGCGCGGGCTTTCCTCTGTTTTCCCGCGCGGGGCAGAGGAGGGGGGAGGGGAGGAGTGCGGGGCGTGGCTAGCAATGGCGACCTTTCCCGCGCTGGAGCGGGGCCAGGGAGGAGTGGCAAGGGGGGGAGGCCCCCCCCCCCCCGAGCCGGGGGGAGTCGGAGTGTGGCAGGAGCAGCCGGGTCAGCGTGAACCAGCTGACTTACGGGAGTACGATGGAGGGTACATCGCGGCTAGGAGGGGTCCTAGCCTGGGGGGGGGGGGGGGGGTTAGGGAGGGACACCGGGTTGCTGCTGAAAAGACCAGAAACGGGAAGTGGAGGACTGGAGAGGTGGGGGGAGGGGGACATCGCCATGGGGAGCGGGTCAGAAGGGGAGGGTCGACCCGGGGCGAGCAGGGAACAGGACATGGCTAATCGGCAGGGGAAGGGGGCGGGTCGTCCCGCGACCCGGCTGATCACTTGGAACGTGAGGGGGCTGAATGGGCCGGTCAAGAGATCAAGGGTATTCTCACACCTGAAGGGACTGAAGGCTGATGTAGCAATGTTACAGGAGACCCATTTGAAGGTAGTGGACCAGGTTCGCCTGAGAAGGGGGTGGGTGGGACAGGTGTTCCACTCTGGATTGGACGTAAAGAACCGGGGGGTGGCGATTCTGGTGGGAAAGAGGGTGTCGTTTGTGGCGGAGGAGGTGGTGGCGGATAAGGAGGGTAGGTATGTGATGGTGAAGGGTAAGCTGCAGGGGGAGAAAGTGGTGATGGTCAACGTATATGCCCCGAACTGGGATGACGCGGGTTTTATGAGGCGCCTATTGGGCCTCATTCCGGGACTGGAGGCAGGGGGCTTGATCATGGGGGGGGACTTTAACACAGTGCTGGACCCCGGGCTAGACAGATCGAGCTCAAGGACCAATAGGAGGCCGGCAGCGGCAGAAGTGCTGAGGGGGTACATGGAGCAGATGGGAGGAGTAGGTAGACCCATGGAGGTTTGGTAGGCCGAGGGCGAGGGAGTATTCCTTTTTCTCCCACGTCCATAGAGTGTACTCCAGAATCGATTTCTTCGTGTTGAGTAGGGGGCTGATCCCGAGGGTACGGGAAGCTGAGTACTCGGCCATTGCGATCTCTGATCATGCACCACATTGGGTGGATGTGGAAATGGGGGAGGCGCGGGACCAGCGCCCGCTGTGGCGGCTGGATGTGGGGCTGTTAGCGGAAGACGGGGTGTGTAAAAGGGTCCGGAAGAGCATTGAGAGCTATCTGGACTTGAATGACACGGGTGAGGTGCAGGTGGGGATGGTCTGGGAGGCCCTGAAGGCAGTGATCAGGGGAGAGCTGATCTCCATAAGGGCGCACAGAGAAAGAAAGGAGAGGAGGGAGAGGCTGGTGGGGGAGCTATTGGAAGTGGATAGGAGATATGCGGAGGCACCAGAGGAGGGGCTGCTGGGAGAACGGCGCAGCCTGCAGGTCAAGTTCGACCTGCTGACCACCAGGAAGGCAGAGACGCAGTGGAGAAGGGCACAGGGCGCGGTCTATGAGTATGGGGAAAAGGCGAGCAGGATGCTGGCACACCAGCTTTGCAAACGAGATGCGGCTAGGGAGATTGGGGGAGTGAAGGAGAGGGGCGGGAAGGTAGTGCAGAAGGGGCAAGAAGTGAATGGGGTCTTCAGGGATTTTTACAAGGAGTTGTATCGGTCTGAGCCGCCGGCGAGGAGAGGGGGAATGGAGGACTTCCTAAACAAATTGAGGTTCCCAAGGGTCCAGGAGGGGCTGGTAGAAGAGCTGGGGGCGCCAATAGGGCTAGAGGAGCTAGTCAAGGGAATAGGTCAGATGCAAGCGGGGAAGGCGCCGGGGCCAGATGGGTTCCCGGTGGAATTCTACAAGAAAAATGTGGACTTGGTGGGACCGGTACTGGTACGAGCCTTTAATGAGGCGTGAGAGGGGGGGGTTCTGCCCCCGACAATGTCGCAGGCTCTGATCTCCCTGATATTGAAGCGGGATAAAGACCCCGTGCAGTGCGGGTCCTACAGGCCTATCTCGCTTCTGAACGTGGATGCCAAGTTGCTGGCAAAGATCCTGGCAGCTAGAGTAGAGGATTGTGTGCCAGGGGTAATCCATGAGGACCAGACAGGGTTCGTGAAGGGGCGGCAGCTCAACACGAACGTGCGGAGATTGCTGAATGTAATTATGATGCCGGCAGTGGAGGGGGAGGCTGAGATAGTGGTAGCGCTGGACGCGGAGAAGGCATTCGATAGGGTGGAGTGGGAGTACCTGTGGGAGACGTTGGAACGGTTTGGGTTTGGGGAAGGGTTTATTAAGTGGGTGAAGTTGCTCTACGCGGCCCCGACGGCGAGTGTAGTGACAAACGGGAGGAGGTCGGAGTATTTCGGGCTCCACCGAGGGACCAGGCAGGGATGTCCCCTATCCCCCCTACTTTTCGCACTGGCGATTGAACCGTTGGCGATGGCACTGAGGGGTTCAGGGGGGTGGAGAGGACTGACTAGGGGAGGGGAGGAACATCGAGTATCGCTGTATGCGGATGATCTACTGCTGTACGTGGCAGACCCAGAAGGGGGAATGCCGGAGATAATGGAACTATTAGCAGAGTTTGGGGACTTTTCGGGGTACAAACTAAATTTGTGCAAAAGCGAGGTTTTTGTGATACACCCGGGGGATCAGGGAGAGGGTATTGGGAGACTCCCCTTCAAGCGAGCAGGAAAGAGCTTTAGGTACTTAGGGGTGCAGGTGGCAAGGAACTGGGGGACCCTCCACAAGTTGAACTTTCCCAGGCTGGTGGAACAGATGGAGGAGGAATTTAAGAGGTGGGACATGGTACTGTTGTCGCTGGCGGGGAGGGTGCAGTCAATCAAAATGACGGTCCTCCCAAGGTTCTTGTTTTTATTTCAGTGCTTGCCCATCTTCCTCCCTAGGGCCTTCTTCAAAAAGGTGACGAGTAGCATCATGAGCTACGTGTGGGCGCATGGCACCCCAAGGGTGAGAAGGGTCTTTTTGGAGCGGAGTAGGGACAGTGGAGGGCTGGCACTACCCAATCTCTCGGGGTATTACTGGGCGGCAAATGTGTCAATGGTGCGCAAGTGGATGATGGAAGGGGAGGGGGCAGCTTGGAAACGAATGGAGAGGGCGTCCTGTGGCAACACAAGCCTGGGGGCCCTAGTAACGGCACCATGGCCGCTCCCCCCCACGAGGTACACCACGAGCCCGGTGGTGGCGGCCACCCTCAAGATATGGGGGCAGTGGAGGCGACACAGGGGGGAAATGGGAGGTCTGTTGGCGGCGCCAATAAGGGGGAACCATAGATTCATCCCGGGGAACAGCGACGGGGGATTTCAGAGCTGGTACAGGGTGGGCATACGGCAGCTGAAGGACCTGTTTATAGAGGGGAGGTTTGCGAGCCTGGGAGGGCTGGAGGAGAAGTTTGAGCTCCCCCCGGGAAACATGTTCAGATATTTACAAGTGAAGGCATTTGCTAGGCGGCAGGTGGAGGGGTTCCCCCTGCTCCCCAGTAAGGGGGCGAGTGATAGGGTGCTCTCGGGGGTCTGGGTCGGAGGGGGGAAGATATCAGACATCTACAAGATAATGCAGGAGGCGGAAGAAGCATCAGGGGAGGAGCTGAAAGCCAAGTGGGAAGTGGAGCTGGGAGAGCAGATAGAAGACGGGACGTGGGCGGATGCACTGGAGAAGGTCAATTCTTCCTCCTCGTGTGCGAGGCTGAGCCTCATTCAATTTAAGGTGCTGCATAGAGCTCACATGACGGGGACAAGGATGAGCCGGTTCTTTGGGGGTGAGGACAGGTGTGTCAGATGTCTGGGAGGCCCAGCGAACCATGTGCATATGTTCTGGGCATGTCCGGTGCTGGAAGGGTTCTGGAAGGGGGTGGCAAGGACGGTGTCGAAGGTGGTGGGGTCCAGGGTCAAGGGTCAAACCAGGATGGGGGCTTGCGATCTTTGGGGTCGGGGTAGAACCGGGGGTACAGGAGGCTAGGGAGGCCGGAATACTGGCCTTTGCGTCCCTAGTGGCTCGACGAAGGATATTAATTCAATGGAAGGACGCGAGGCCTCCAAGCGTTGAAACTTGGATTAACGATATGGCTAGCTATATTCAGCTAGAAAGGATCAAATTTGCCCTGAGAGGGTCGGTACAGGGATTCTCCAGGCGGTGGCAACCTTTCCTTGACTTTTTAGATCAGAGATAGGCGTACGGGGTCGTGGCAGCAGCAACCCGGGGGGGGGGGGGGGGGGGGGGGCAGCAATGGTCGTGGGGGGACATGCACGACTGTAACGCGGGCAAGTCTGCTCGCTGCTCATGTCTGAAACTGTAGGCTGCCTTGTTTGTTAAGTTGTTGCTTGGGGGGGGGGGGGGGGGGGAGGACTGGTGCGCGCGAGAGGGCGGGCGAGGGAGGGATATTTGCCTAGAGGGATTGTGTTGTAAATAATTTAAAAATTAGTAGGGGTAAATGTCTGTATGGAAAAACTCTTTCAATAAAAATTATTTAAAAAAAAACATCTCTAATCACCCTCAATCGCCAGCCTCCGTATTTTCTGCAATAGCCGACCATGGGGAACCTTATCAAACGCTTTACTGAAATCCATATACACCACATCAACTGCTCTACCCTCGTCTACCTGTTCAGTCACCTTCTCAAAGAACTCGATAAGGTTTGTGAGGCATGACCTACCCTTCACAAAACCATGCTGACTATCCCTAATCATATTATTCCGATCTAGATGATTATAAATCGTATCTTTTATAATCCTCTCCAAGACCTTACCCACCACAGACGTTAGGCTCACCGGCCTATAGTTACCGGGGTTATCTCTACTCCCCTTCTTGAACAAAGGGACCACATTTGCTATCCTCCAGTCCTCTGGCACTATTCCTGTAGCCAATGATGACCTAAAAATCAAAGCCAAAGGCTCAGCAATCTCTTCCCTGGCTTCCCAGAGAATCCTTGGATAAATCCCATCCGGCCCCGGGGACTTATCTATTTTCACCTTGTCCAGAATTGCCAACACTTCTTCCCTACGCACCTCAATGCCATCTATTCTAATAGCCTGGGTCTCAGCATTCTCCTCCACAATATTATCTTTTTCTTGAGTGAATACTGACGAAAAGTATTCATTTAGTATCTCGCTTATCTCCTCAGCCTCCACACACAACTTCCCACCACTGTCCTTGACTGGCCCTACTCTTACCCTGATGTTGATGATACCTATGCTGATGTTTAAGACACCCACCCAGCGTAGACAGTGCATGGTGACTGATGAACGGTAATGACCCTCCAGAAAAACCAACAAAGTAGTAAGGCTTCAGGTTGAAAGTGGTAATCTGTGCTAACTTGTCAAATAACTGCTGCACCGCAGAAATTCACTGTTAGTGGAAAAACTGGTGTGAGAATGAAAGGCCCCCTTGTGAAGAAGATGGCTAAGACCAAATGTGTCATGGCCTGATTTTGACCAGCCTTTTTTGGAATGGGTCCCTGAATATTGTCAGAATGGATACATCATTACCAGAAATGAAATGTGGTTCATGATTTATATTTGATATATAAGTCAATGCTTATTTTTTGAAGTTTCAAAGTTTGACTTAAAGGTTGAAATCCATAGTATTTCCTATCACTACTTTAGCTTAAATAAAAATACAATCTTTGTTATGGCTAAACTCACTCAGTTAGTACATCTAGAGATGTACATGGGTATATAAACATATCTTTGTCTGGTGTGCTTCAGGCCCCATTTGACAGATTAGAAATGAAACATCTTTGCCTCAGACTGACTTTTCCAAAGCGACAAAAGCTGATCATCTCAGTCCCGGGACATCACTGCCGGAAATCTCCTCAGGGTCTATGCCCAACTAACTTAGGCTGTTTCATAATGAAGTCTCCAGCACATGGTCAGAAGTACAGATGTTTGTTGATGACTGCACAACTTTCAGCACTGGTTGAGATTCCTCATATACTGTGCCAGCCCATATCCATATGCAGCAAGATCTGGACAATATTCAAGCTTGGGACGATAAGTAGCAAGTAATATTTGTGCCACAAAAATATCGGGCAATGATATCTCCAAGAGAGAATATAATCTCTGCTTGGCATTCAATGGCATTACCATCACACAATCTCCACCTGTCAACATTATGGGGGTTTCAATTGACCAGAAACGGAACTGTACCACCCAGTTAATTATTGTGGCTACAAGAATGGGTCAGATAGTGGGAATTCTGAGGAGTGTAATTCATCTGACTCTCCAAAGCCTGTCCACCATCTACAAGGAACAAGTCAGGACTGTCAAGGAATACTCTATTCGTCTGGATGAGTGCAGCACAAGAAGCTCACACCATCCTTGCCAATGCAGCCCACTTGATTGGCACCTATCCATCACGTTCAACATTGCCCCCCACTACCAACGCACAGTGGCAGCAGTGTATGCTATTGACAAGATGCACTACAGCATCTTCCAAACTCATGGCATCTACAATCTAGAAGGAGCAGACACATGCAAATACCAACACCTGCAGGTTCCCCTCCAAGTCACTCACCATCATGACTTGGAACTATAATCACTGTTCTTTCACTATTGCTGGGTCAAAATTGTGGAGCTGCCTCCCTAACAGCATTGTAGGTGTACCTGCACCACATGAACTCCAACAGTTCAAGAAGGCAGCTCACCACCACCTTCTCAAGGGCAATTATCAATGGATAATATGGGGGACTTCTGGTGGCCATGAAGTGCATGGTCGCACATATGGTGGCTCCTTCTTAAGTTGGACTTTTATCGGTCTTTTTCCTGTCCAAATGCTGTTGAATTTGAGGGAAAATGGGGGAGAGGGGGTGCGCTACCCACCCACTGGTGGAGCTGATGGAGTTCTTGAATAACAAGTTCCAGCAGTAGAGGAAAGAGGCCCTGGCAGACCTAGCCAAGGTGGTGGAGCCACTGAGATCTGGGCTTGGGCCAGACGATACAGAGAGTGGAGGAGGTGGTGGGGGAGCAGAAGTTGGCCTCATTGGCAGCATAGTTAGGAGTGATGCGGGAAAGCCAGAAGAGGCTGAGGGAGAAGGTGGAGGACCTGGAGAACCATTTCAGCAGGCAGAATGTGAGGATTGTTGGGATTAGTATGTAATAGTGGGAAGCTGGAGGGGATGCGGGTGGTTCTGATAAACATTTAGGTCGCGAATTGGGATGACGTGGATTTTACGAGGTGGGTGTTGGGGTAGATTCCAGACTCGTATCAGTTAATTATGGGAGGTGATTTCAATACGGTCATAGATCCGAGTTTGGACCAGTCGAGGCCCAAATCGCCAAGGATGTCGGCTGTGGCGAAGAGAACTGAGGGGATTTATGGAGCGCATGGGGAGGGTGGACCCATGGAGGTTTGGGAGGCCATGAGCGAAGGAGTTTTAATACTTCTTTGAGGAGAGCTTCACCAAGCTAAAGAAGATGCACTGGACCCGATTAAGGCATCGACTGATCGGGTGGAACAGGGTCCAGAAACCCACGGACGGGCGATTCAGAAGGTGGAGGAAAAGGTGTCCGAGCATGAGGACTATCATTCCACTTTGGGGGGGTTAGTTGAAGACCCTCTCTCCCACCAAACTCCCAAGCATGCTCGCTATATACTTCGTGGCCTCCTGGTCTGACTGTTGCCCCTTTACAGATGAACTCCTTGTTTGATAGGGCTGTCATTTTTTAAAATCAGTAAGGGGAGAGAAGATGAAATATGAGTGCAAGTTAGCTAGTAATATAAAATAAGATAGGAAGGGATTCAATTTATAAAAGGTAAGAGAGAGGCATAAATAGACACTGGACCACTGGAAAACATGGCTGAAGTAGTAACAATAGGAAACAAAGAAATGGCAGATGAACTGAATAGTTACTTTGCATCAGTCTTCATGGTGGAAGATACCAGTGGGATGCCAGAGCTCCAGGAGAACCAGGGGGCAGAGGTGAGTTCAGTGGCCATCACTAAGGAGAAGGTTCTAGGGAAGCTGAAAGGTCTGAAGGTGGATAAGTCACCTGAACCGGATGGACTACACCCCAGGGTCCTAAAAGAGATAGCTGAGGAAATTGTGGAGGTATTGGTGGGGATCTTTCAGGAATCACTGGAGGCAGAAACAGACCCAGAGGACTGGAAAGTGGCTAATGTAACACCGCTGTTTACGAAGGGAGGGAGGCAGAAGACGGGAAATTATAGGCCGGTTAGTCTGACTTTGGTCGTTGGTCAGATTTTAGAGTCTTATTAAAGATGAGATTGCGAAGTACTTGGAAGTGCATGGTAAAATAGGACGGAGTCAGCACAGTTTTGTCAAAGGGAGGTCATGTCTGACAAATCTGAGGGTAGCACAGTGGAACAGTGGTTAGTATTGCTGTCTACGGCACTGAGGACCTGGGTTTGAATTCTGTCTCTGGGTCACTGTCCGTGTGGAATTTGCACATTCTCCCGTGTCTGCGTGGGTTTCACCCTGTTGCTCATTCTGGGTGAGTGTGCTTTACACTCAATTTGGCTCTGTTTCGTTCCTTAGCTCTAGAGTCGCCAGGTATCATTCAGATACCACCACAAGTTTCAAGTTCAAGTTCAGACCAATAACTCCATACACCAGTTAGTAAGTTCAAACAAGACATGTTTATTATAATACAGTTATCTACTAATTATGCATATAAAACTACAAGACTAAGCTAATCCTACCACTAACAGGCCAATACTTATCTGGAATAAGGGAACTGCCGGATCTGGGAACAGCGGCCTCTAGCTTTGTCCTGGATCTGCAGGCTTCCAGTTGGTGTGGACTAAAGGGGTCAGTAGTGTCTACTCTCGTAGCGTGCGTTGTGTGACACTTACTTGGTGGCGGCTGCTGGCCAGGCCTCTCCTCTCCGTGGTCAAGTTCGAGAGCTGCTACAAAGGTGTTCTTGTTGGGAGGGCTGGCAGAGAGAGAGCTGGGGTCGGGGTCTCTGTCTTATACCTCTCCCAGGGTCTCGCGCCCACCTGGGCGGACCCTCTATACACTCGCAATCGATTGGGTCTCTTCCCAATCGATTGATTTGAATTTCCCCAATAACGGGGCAGTCCCTCAATCACTGGGCGGTTCAATCAGCTGCCTGAGGTGGGCTGTGGTAGGGTCGATCCCTTGATGTCCATGACCATCATGGAATAAGGCAATCATTTGATTCCTGTCCTTCTCAGGAACCACATACAACTTGTCTTTGATAACCACACCCTCGTGTGTGGTCAGAGCGTGTTTAAACTTGTCGTAAGGGGGCAAAAACTTTCCTCTACTAATCTCCCTGAGATTGCTGTCCTGTTTTTGTGCCTGTACTAGGTCCTCAATGTCTGTCTGTCTGTGAGACCTGAACTGAACTCACAGGGGTGCTAGCTGGGGGTGTCCAAAATGACCTCGCCTGGAGCCTGCTTTTGCCAGTGCGTCGGTTTTCACATTTCCAGGGGGGGATGACCGATGGTGACTTCTAACTTTAATGATGCCATAAGTCCTATCCTTTGCCTGTTCTAGGATATGGCGGAGCAGTGGGGCTGATGGAAGGGGTTTTCCGTCCACGGAGACAAAACCTCTTGTCCTCCACAGGGGTAGAAAATCTATTAGGCTGTTACAGACATATAAACTATCCGAATAAATATCTACTGGGCTGGGGAATGAATCTGGGTGGTTCACTATGTATGCTATGGCCGCGAGCTCTGCTGCCTGCGCGCCTAAGTGACCGGGTAACTTTAATGCTATCTCCTCTAGTGCGCATCCCTGCGCATCTTCCACATAAATTCCGCATCCAGTGATGCATTCGCCATCTAAAACAGTGGATGAACCATCCACATAAATCTTCAAGGGGGCACACGTGTCTGTGTGCTGGGGGCTTTGAGTTGAACTTCCTATCCTCCTGTCTTAGCAATGAAGGGTCCTGTGTTGTGGAGGGGGGCTACTATTTCGCAATCATGGGGTTGTCCTGGGTATTGGAGGTTGTCTGCTAAAAATGTGTGTGTCCTGGTCCGTTTAACTGTTATGTCCCGTCCTTGTAACAGAAGTGTCCACCTGGCTGCTCTTATCTGGCTCACTGAACCGTCCTTCAGTCGTCCGTCTAAAAGTAACTGTGTGGGGGTGTGTTCGGTCAAAATGGTGATGGGGTTGAGTCTGGTAATGTAAGAAAAGTATTGTACTGCCCAGAATACTGCGAGTAGATGCCTTTCTCAGGCTGAAAATCCTTGCTCTACTGGGTCTAACAGTCTGGAGGCGTAAGCCACTGGTCGTAGCTGCTCGTGCCGTTCCTGAAGGAGCACGGCCGAGATGGTCAGATCTGTGCTTGCTACCTCAATTGCATAGGGGGAGAGCGGGTCTGGAACTTGTAGTGCAGGTGCTGCGCTAAGGACTTTCTTTAAATCTTCCACAGCCTCTGTATGCTGCGGAAGCCATTCCCAAGGGGCTCCTTTTTAAGGAGGTCTGAAAGTGGGGCTGCCTTGGTCGCAAAACCATCGATATGGTTCCGACAATACCCAACCAGTCCTAAAAACGACCGGAGGGCTGAAACATTTTGGGGAAGGGGCAATTTGGCGATCGAGTCAATTCTTTTGAACTTGATCTCGCGTTTGCCGTGCGTGATCATTGTACCCAAATACATCACTTTATTCTCCAATAGTTGGGCCTTTCTGGGGTTAACTTTACATCCGATTGAGTTCAGAAGTTCCAGGAGTTCAGACAGAAGCGTGATGTGCTCTGCCTTGGTGTCTGTCTGCAGTAATAGGTCGTCCACATACTGTACCAGACATTTGGGTCGGGAAAATTTTGCTAGTCCATTTGCCAGCTGCCGGTGGAAAATGGAGGGGGAATTGTGGAATCCTTGTGGGAGGCATGTCCACGTGTACTGCTGACCTTTGAAAGTGAAGGCAAATTTGTACTGGCACGCCTTTGCCAATGGGATTGACCAAAAGCCGTTGCTAATGTCCAATACCGTGAAATACTTGGAGTTGAGTCCCTGCTTGAGCATGGTCTCGGGACTTGTTGCTACCGTGGGGGCTACTGCTGGGGTAACTTTGTTGAGTTCCCGATAATCAATGGTCAGACGCCATGATCCGTCGGGCTTCCTCACTGGCCAAATAGGGGCATTATTAGTCGAGGCTACTGTCCGTAGTACGCCCTGCTCTAATAAGCTCTCTATAACCGTTCCAATTTCTCCCTCCACTTCTAGGGGAAATCTATACTGTCTTTGTGGTCTCGGGTCAGGTCCTGTAATCTGAACTTTCCAGTCATTCTGCCGCAGTCGTGCCGGTGACTGGCAAATGGTGTCCTGCGCTTGTTCAAAACTGCCCTAACCTGTTTGTCTGTGCTAAGTGTGGTCGGGTCAAAACAATAGTCTCCTACTGCGTCTGCGGTTGCTTTTTGTTGGGTGGTGACTGGGTTCATTGATGCGGGTGCTATCTGATCTGTGGGGGGTTGGGGCGCTTTCCTTTTCTGCTGTGCTGCTAGCGCACATGCTCCCTGAACATAGCGCTGCGCTGTCTCACTTAACTCCTGCCAATCTGGGGCATTCTCTTCTTCTAATTGTGTTCCAAAGGTTTCTTGGAAGCCATTCTGCACAGAAAACAGAGATTGCAGCTCCGCAATCTGCTTCCTACATTTTGCATGGTCTACGGCAGGGGTGGGCAAACTACGGCCCGTGGGCCGCATGCGGGCCAAAGGTATTTCTGCGGCCCACCAAGTCATTAAAAAAAAAAAAAATTTTTTTTTTTAAAGGTTAATGGGGGTGGCTGTTGGGTTACTTACTGGTATAGGGTGGATACGTTGACTTGAGTAGGGTGATCATTGCTCGGCACAACATCGAGGGCCGAAGGGCCTGTTCTGTGCTGTACTGTTCTATGTTCTATATGAGGCGCCCAGAATCATAACCAGGTGAAGTAATTATTTTACTTAATATACTATGCGGCCCTTTGTGAATTGTGAATTTCTGAATGTGGCCCTTGCACGGAAAAGTTTGCCCACCCCTGGTCTACGGTGCTTTGCCTTTGCTCAGTGGTGGCAGCATGGAGTGCCCTTAAAGCTGCCTTCAGGTCGCTACACTGCTTCTTCAGTGTCTCTACCTGTTTTTCTGATTCTTCTCTTATCAAGACTGCACGCTGCACATCTTGATAGGCTTTTTCGTACTGTACCTGGGAGCTGCTCAGATGGGCTAGACAAGGCTGATGTGACCTCTTGGCATCATCCACCTCTCTGTCCTTATCTGCCAACCTTTCCCTTAATTCTGAATTCTCCTTCTCGATGTCCCTGACATCCATTTTGCTCATTCTGTTTTTCTCCTCTAAATCTGCTCAGAGCGTCCTGACGACCTCCTCTGTGCCTCGCAATTGTGCCAAGCAGGACACAATTGCCATCGGCTTACGTGCTTTACTTAAACTTTCTTATGAATTTCAGACAGGTTCTCCCACCAAGTTTGCCCTATACTCCCGGGACCTGTCTCCTCATTCAAACAAAACTCACTCCAAAGGGGCCATCCTTTCCCTTTGAGGTACTTCCTGAGTTCCAGCTCCCAAACGGGACACTGACCTACTCTGCTACTGCTGGTCGCTGCGACCATGAACTGCTCTGGGTTCATGAGGCGTTCCATTGCCTGCATGGCCATTTCTTCTATCTTATGCTCTCTTAAATTTGGAACGAGGGATAATAAGGCAATGCTATAAAATACGGGTACGGCTTTCGCTATTTTCCGAATTATAAATTCCCGCCAGTTTGTTGCAACAAAAATCTCTCGGTTTTACCTTATAACCCTGTTAGTTACGCATGCAAAAACACACACTTCCGAATTATGAGGATTGGGTTGAACTACTTGAACACTTGTGGTTTTTCGTTTTCCCAATTGGATTTCAGATTCAAATTTCTGGGTTCTCTTGGAGTGGGGGGGCCACTTCTAGTTGAATCCCGTCAGAGGTCGCCACTAAATGTTGCTCGTTCTGGGTGAGTGTGCTTTACACTCAATTTGGCTCTGTTTCGTTCCTTAGCTCTAGAGTCGCCAGGTATCGTTAAGATACCGCCACAAGTTTCAAGTTCAAGTTCAGACCAATAACTCCATACACCAGTTAGTAAGTTCAAACAAGACACGTTTATTATAATACAGTTATCTACTAATTATGCATATAAACTACAGGACTAGGCTAATCCTACCACTAACAGGCCAATACTTATCTGGAATAAGGGAACTGCCGGATCAGGGAACAGCGGCCTCTAGCTTTGTCCTGGATCCGCAGGCTTCCAGTCTAAAGGGGTCAGTAGTGTCTACTCTCGTAGCGTGCGTTGTGTGACACTTACTTGGTGGCGGCTGCTGGCCAGGCCTCTCCTCTCCGTGGTCAAGTTCGAGAGCTGCTACAAAGGTGTTCTTGTTGGGAGGGCCGGCAGAGAGAGAGAGCTGGGGTCGGGGTCTCTGTCTTATACCTCTCCCAGGGTCTCGCACCCACCTGGGCGGACCCTCTATACACTCGAAATCGATTGGGTCTCTTCCCAATCGATTGATTTGAATTTCTCCAATAACGGGGCAGTCCCTCGATCACTGGGCGGTTCTTGGGGCTTATTGTTTTGGGACGTCTCTTGGCGCCGAGAATTCTGGCCTTCTATTCACTGTAGCGATTTGAGTTAACTTGTTTCCATTGTACCTGGGAATCACCCGGTATCGCCTCATTTGTATGCTAACTTGTTTTCTTTCACAGTGCTGTCTGGTTTCTGCAGCAGTCAGAATACACAAGTGCTTTTGCAAGCTGCTTGCTTTTGCAACATGTCCATTTTCCCTACATTCTTTGTAATCTTCCATTTTGTGTTGGGCAGTGGCCACCCCAGGTGGCTACAACCCCCACAACCCAAAAGATGTGCAGGACAGGTGGATTGACCATGCTAAATTGCCCCTTATTAATAATTTTTTTTTAATGTCTGTTTGAGTTCTTTGAGGAGGTAACAAGGAAGTTAGACAAAGGAGCGGACGTGATTTATTTAGATTTCCAGAAGGCCTTTGACAAGGTGCTGCATAGGAGACTGTTAAATAAGTTAAGAGCCCAATAAGGGTAAGATCCTGACATGGATAGAGGATTGTCTAACTGGCAGAAGACAGAGAGTGAGGATTAAGGGGTCTTTTTCAGGATCGCAGCCGGTGACTAGTGGTGTGCCTCAGGGGTCTGTGCTGGTACCACAACTTTTCACAATATACCTTAATGATCTGGAAGAAGGAACTGAAGGCACTGTTGCTAAGTTTGTAGATGATACAAAGATCTGTAGAGGGACAGGTACTATTGAGGAAGCAAGGGCTTCAGAAGGATTTGGACAAGCTAGGAGAGTGGGCAATGAAGTGGCAAATTAAATACAATGTGGAAAAGTGTGAAGTTATGCCCTTTGGAAAGAGGAATTTAGGCATTGACTATTTTCTAAATGGGGAAATGCTTATGAAATCAGAAACACAAAGGGACTTGGGTGTTCCTGTTCACGATTCTCTTAAGGTTAACGTGCAGGTTCAGTTGGCAGTTAAGGCAATGCAATGTTAGCATTCAGGGCAAGAGGGCTAGAATACAAGACTAGGGATGTGCTTCTGAGGTTGTATAAGGCTCTGGTCAGACCCCATTTGGAGTATTGTGAGCAGTTTTGGGCCCCGTATCTAACAAAGGACGTGCTGGCCTTGGAAAGGATATAGAGGAGGTTCACAAGAATGATCCCTGGAATGAAGAGCTTGTCGTATGAGGATCGGTTTAGGACTCTGGGTCTGTACTCGTTGGAGTTCAGAAAGAT
Organism: Scyliorhinus canicula; assembly: GCF_902713615.1. NCBI lineage: Eukaryota > Metazoa > Chordata > Chondrichthyes > Carcharhiniformes > Scyliorhinidae > Scyliorhinus > Scyliorhinus canicula. The sequence goes on from NC_052163.1 coordinate 81,625,519, forward strand.
GAGAGGGGATCTTATTGAAACTTATAAGATACTGCAAGGCCTGGATAGAGTGGATGTGGAGTGGATGCTTCCACTTGTAGGAAAAACTAGAACCAGAGGACACCATCTCAGACTAAAGGGATGATCCTTTAAAACAGGGATGAGGAGGAATTTCTTCAGCCAGAGGGTGATGAATCTGTGGACTCTTTGCCGCAGAAGGCTGTGGAGGCCAAATCACTGAGTGTCTTTAAGACAGAGATAGATAGATTCTTGATTAATAAGGGGATCAGGAGTTATGGGGAGAAGACAGGAGAATGGGGATGAGAAAATATCAGCCATGATTGAATGGCGGAGCAAACTCGATGGACTGAGTGGCCTAATTCTGCTCCTATGTCTTATGGTCTCATAGTCTTAATGGGTCACAAGGACCAAACAATTCCGCCTCAAGCAGGAGCCACCAAATGTGCGCCCACTCACTTCATGGCCGCCACCAGAAGTCCATAGGGAAGTCGTGTTGAAACTGTACAGGGCGTTGGTGTGACCGCATCTGGAGTACTGTGTACAGTTTTGGTCCCCTTCTTGAGAAAATGCATAAATGCAGTAGAGGCGGTTCAGGAACAATTCACTAGATTGACTAAAGGGAAGAAGGACTTGCCTCATGAAGAGCAACTGAGCAGTTTAGGTGCATACTCGCTCAAGTTTAGAAGAATGAGAGGAGATCTAATTGAGGTATATAAGGTGCTAAAGGGGATTGACAGGGTGGACAGAGTGGATGATTCCCCTTGTTGGACATTTTAGAACAAGAGGCCATAGTTTTAGGCTAAGCGGTGGCAGATTTAAAACGTTGAAAGGGTCATGAATCTGTGCAATTCTCTACCCCAGCGTGCAGTGGACACAGGGACACTAAACAAATTAGTGGAGGAGATAGATTGATTGTTAATTAGCAGCGGGATAAAGGGTTTTGGGGAGCAGCCAGGAAGGTGGAGATGAAGCCAAGAAGATCTTGACATTCTGAATTCTCCCTCAGCGTACCCGAACAGGTGCCGGAGTGTGGCGGCTAGGGGATATTTACAGTAACGGCATTGCAGTGTTAATGTAAGCCCACTTGTGACACTGATAACGATTATTATGAAATGAGATCAGCCATGATCGGGATAAATGGCGGAGCCGGCTCGAGGGTCTGAATTACCTACTCCTGCTCCTATTTCTTATTTTTTTATGATTGGGAGAGAGAGCGATAGACAGAGAGAGGAGGTTTGGGAGGGAGAGGTGGTGTGACAGAGGGAGATTGGGGAAGAAGAGAGAGTGAGAAAGGAAGATTGGGAGGGAGAGGTGGAGAGATAGAGGGGGAGAAAAGATGGAGGGAGAGTTGGGGTGCAAGAGAGAGAAACTGGGAATTGAGATGGAAGAAGTTGAGTTTGGAGATGGCAGATGAAGAGGTGAGATGGAAGTGAAGTGATGGAGGGAAAAGGGAAAGCTGAGAGAGAGATGGGAGGAAATGGCATGGATGTTGTGGGGAGATATGGGGAGGGGGGCAGGGATGTTATTGGGGGGTGGGGAGGGGGCAGGGATGTTGGTGGGGGTGGGGAGGGGGCAGGCATGTTGGTGGGGGGCAGGGATGTTGGTTTGAGGGGCTGGGATGGGGAGGGGGGGAGGGATCTTGGTGTGGGTGGGGAAGTGATATTGATGGGGGTGGGATGGGGAGGGGGGGAGGGATATTGATGGGGGTGGGATGGGGTCAGGAAGGTTGGTGGGACTGGGGAGGGGGCAGAGATGTTGGTGGGGGCAGAGATGGTAGGTGAATGGGGAGGGGAGGGGAGGAGGGAAGGAATGTCGGTGGGGGATGGGGAGGAAGCAGTGATGTTGGTGGGAGGATGAGGAGGGGGGAAGGGATGTTGGTGGGGAGGTGGCAGTGATGTTGGTGGGGGAATGGGAAGGGATTTTGGTGGGGGGATGGGGAAGGGATGTTGGTGTGGGGATGGGGAGGGGAAAGATGCGGGTAGGGGTAGGAACGTTGGCGGGAGTGTGGTGGGGAAGGGACAGAGATGTTGGTGGGAGTCAGAGGGGGAAGGGATGTTGGTGTGGGGATGGGGAGATGACAGTGATGTTTGTGGAGGATGGGCGGGGGGAAGGGATTTTGGGGGAGAGGGGAAGGGATGTTGGGGGAGGGGAGAAGGGGAGGAGGCAGTGATGTTAGTGGGAGGAGGCAGTGATGTTGGTGGGAGGTTTGGGGAGGGAGCAAGGATGTTGGTGGGGGTGGGGAGGGGGCAGGGATGTTGTAGGGAGGGGCTGGGATGGGGAGGGGGAAGGGATCTTAGCGTGGGTGGGGAAGTGATATTGGTGGGGGTGGGGTGGGGTGGGGGCAGGAAGGTTGGTGGGACTGAGGAGGGGGAAGAGATGTTGGTAGGAAGAGGCAGTGATGTTGGTGGGGGAATGGGAAGGGGAAGGGATGTTGGTATGGGGAGGGGGAAGGGATGTTGGTGTGGGGATGGGGAGGTGGAAGGGATGTTGGTGTGGGGGAAGTGATTTTGGTGGGGGGATGGGCAGGGGGAGGGATTTTGGGGGAGGGGGGACGGGATGTTGGGGGAGGGGAGAAGGGGAGGAGGCAGTGATGTTAGTGGGAGGAGGCAGTGATGTTGGTGGGGGAATGGGAAGGGGAAGAGATGTTGGTATGGGGATGGGGAGGGGGAAGGGATGTTGGTGTGGGGATGGGGAAGGAATGTTGGTGTGGGGTTGGGGAGGGGGAAGGGATTTTGGTGGGGGGATGGGGAGGGGGGAGGGATTTTGGTGGGGGGAGGGGGAAAAGATGTTGGTGGGGGTAGGAATGTTGGTGGGGGTGTGCTGGGGAGGGGGTAGAGATGTTGGTGGGGGTGGGAAGGGGTTTTGGTGGGGGGATGGGGAGGAGCAAGTGATGTTGGTGGGGATGGAGAGGGGGAAGGGATGTTGGGGGAGGGGGGGAAGGGGAGAAAGGATGTTGGTGAGGGGCAGGGAAGCTGGTGAAGGGGTAAGGAGGGGGCAGAGATGTTGCTGGGGGGAAGGGAAGGGGGCAGGGATGTGGGGGGGGAATTGATGGCCCTTTATATTTTGGAAGTCGTTCATCTGTAATGTGTTTTCATTTTCCAACCTTCACATAATGGGAACAATGAAGATGCAATTCTCTTCATAGCCACTAGGTGAGAGAGGAGCAGTCTGACTGTTGATATGAAGGTTCTTGCAAGCCTTCACATCGTTGCGATGGTGGTATAGTGGTGAGCATAGCTGCCTTCCAAGCAGTTGACCCGGGTTCGATTCCCGGCCATCGCAAGCATTTTCATAAAAACTGAAGCAGAATTGTGTGTATTTTTTGAGTGTCAGACTTGGTGTCCGGACTCGGTTTCTGAAGTTTCAATTAGTCTGTAAGTCTCAGGACTTTGTAAAAGTCAGTGGGATCTATTGCCGCCCGGTGGACATTGTCAGTAACGCAGCATTCACACCCGGGATCGGGCTCCTGGTCTCTTCCCTGCAGCAGGAATGCTGTAACCGGGATGACAATCTCTGGCATACCAAGAACCTCCCACCAAAATGTTAATTTTCCTTCCTTCTGTCCTGATTTGATTTATGTTCGAACTGTATCGACGCGGATGTACCTCTGAGTTTTTAGAATAGATAGAGCTATTTGACTACGGTGGGCATCACAGACTGCATCTACCCGATCTGTTAACCTGTTAATTAATTACCCAGTGCCCTGGTTGGACGGGTGGGGAAGGGATACTCAAATCCTAACATCTGTTTTTTCCTGTGGTTCCGGTTTTGCGAACATGGTAAAAATGGAATTGATGAGCGGCAGGTCAGAAGTATTTTCCGTCTTATTCGAAAAGGCCTTAAAAAGCTTGGCCCTGCAGGGAATGAGGCTGAAAATCATAAACTCCAGAAATATCGATATTTTATATGACATATTTATTGCCCATCGATGCTTGACCTGAAAAGGTGGCAGTCAGCCTTGTGAGAGCGACAGGGATTTTTCTGGTTGACCTGCTGGGGGGCTGCGAGGGAGTTTAAGAATGAACCGGACTGGAGTCACATGTAGACTGGGGAAGGATGACATTTTTCCTTTTTCATGGGACATCGCTTGGATTTTTATTAATGTCAATTCCGACAGCTTCATGGTAACTTTTTACTAATGACACTAAAGAGCCGCATTTTGCTGTTAACGCGGAAATTAATGGGGGTGATTGAAAAGTGGGGCTGATTGTTGACAATGGCATGGAGGAAACATGTTGGTACCAAAGTTCCCTTTGATGGTAAGGTCCTGCTTAACTTTACTGCCCTCCCAATATTACAATGAGGAGGACACTTCAAAAGTATCTCATCGCTTGTAAATTGCTTTGGGACATCCTAGCAGATGCTGCAGACCTGCTGAGATTTCCAGCATTTTCTCTGTGGTTTGGGACATCCTAAGGCTGTGAATGGTGCTATATAAATGCAAGCTTTTTAAAAAATCCATATGATTTTTAAGTGGAGACCGACATTTCAAGCCAGCACTGTTTAGCTTGGGGGTGACTGAACAGAAATTTCTATTTTCTCTCAGCCATGGCGAGCAAGGATTACATTTGGATGGTTTACACCATTGCAGAGTTATTATAGTCATAGAGTTTTACAGCACAGAAAGGGGCCCTTTGGCCCATCATGTCTATGCCAGCCATCAAGCACTTATCTATTCTAAATCCATTTTCCAGCAATTGGTCTGCAGCCTTGTATGCCATGGTGTTTCAAGTGTTCATCTAAATGCATCTTTAATATTGTGAGGGTTCCCTCCTCTACCACCCTGTCAGGCAGAGTTCCAGATGCCCACCACCCTCTGGTTGAAAACGTTTTTCCTCAAATCCCCGCTAAATCTCCTGCCCATTACCTTAAATCTTTTCCCCCTGGTTATTGATTCCTCAATTAAAGGGGAATTTTTTTTAATAGCGAACCTATCTATATTCGATCATGGCTGATCTCATCCTGGCCTCACCTCCACCATCCTGCCCGTTCTCCATAACCCTTCAAACCAATACCAATTAAATATCTGTCTAACTCCTCCTTAAATTTACTCACTGCCCCAGCATCCACCGCACTCTGGGGTAGCAAATTCCACAGATTAACAACCCTTTGGACAAAGTAGTTTCTCCTCAACTCCGTTTTAAATTTGCTACCTCTTTACCTATGACTATGATATCGGCTAATAAAGGCCCTCTTAACCATCTCTACCTGCTCTACTGTCTTCAGGGATCTTTGGACATGCATCCCAAGGTCTCTCTGGTCCTCTGTACTTCCCAGCGTCCGGCAGTTAGTTGTATATTCCCTTGCCTTGTTGGTCCTCCCAAAAAGGCATCTCCTCACACTTTTCAGGGTTAAATTCCTTTTTTGCACTACTCCACTGGCCTATCTGATCAGCCTGTCTACATCACACTGTCATCTAAATCTTTCCTCCTCGCTATTTACCACATCACCGATTTTCGTGTCATCTGCAAACTTACTGATCATGCCCCCCCACATTCCTGTCTGGACCATTAATGTACATTACAAGCAGCAAGGGACCCAGTACCAATCCCTGTGGTACATTACTGGATACAGGCTTCCAGTCACAAGAACAACCTTTACCATTATCCTCTCCTCCTGCCACTGAGCCAATTTTGGATCCAATTTGCCAAATTTCCCTGGATCCTATGGGCTCTTACCTTCTTGATCAGTCTCCTATGCAGGACCTTGCCAAAAGTCTTACTGAAGTCCATGCACCTACCTCCACTATCGGCCTAGTCACCTCCTTGAAAATTCAATCAAATCTGTCAGACATGGGGCGTGATCCAATGGCCACGCTGCACCTTTGGGCTGACTGGTGCCCTGGCACTTCTGGTGCTGCCTGGGCACCCTGGCAGTGCCAGTCTGGCACCTTGGCAGTGCCAGCAAGCCACCCTGGCAGTGCCACCTGGTGTCAGCCTGGCACTGTCAATGTGCCCAGGCATCATTGCCAGCTGGCATGGACAATGCCAGGTTGCCACTGCACACACTCGTAATGGGGTGCCCTCCATGGGTGTTGGGGTGGGAGGGCTGGGGGGGGGGGGGGGGAACCTGGGGACCCTCCCATAGTGCGTTCAGACTGGGGGGGGGTCAGGTGTTGCTTAAGGGGCCTTGGAGTTCCGGCGAGTGGAGCGCCTCAGTGCACAAAACGGGGCCATGTGTGGCCTCGGCTGCACGTTCCCCACTGAGACCCCTTATACAATGTGAGTCACTTTGTATAGCCGTTTGTTACTCACCGCGGTGAGTGCTGGGAATCACATGGCTAAATGTGCTCATTATGGGACTTTGCTCCCAATTAGTTGAATCGAGTCCATGATCTCCCCTTGCTTAACCTTGATGTGGAGATGCCGGCGTTGGACTGGGGTGAGCACAGTAAGAAGTCTTACAACACCAGGTTAAAGTCCAACAGGTTTGTTACAAACACGAGCTTTCAGAGCACTGCTCCTTCCTCAGGTGAATGAAGAGGTTGGTTCCAGAAACATATGTATAGACAAAGTCAAAGATGCCAGACAATGCTTAGAATGCGAGCATTTGCAGGTAATTAAATCTTTACAGATGCAGAGATAGGGGAACCCCAGGTTAAAGAGGTGTGAATTGTCTCAAGCCAGGACAGTTGGTAGGATTTCACAAGCCCAGGCCAGATGGTGGGGGGGGGGGGGGGGGGGGGGGTGAATGTAATGCGACATGAATCCAAGGTCCTGGTTGAGGCCGCATTCATGTGTGCGGAACTTGGCTGTAAGTTTCTGCTCAGCGATTCTGCGTTGTTGCACGTCCTGAAGGACACCTCGGAGAACGCTTACCCGGAGATCAGAGGCTGAATGCCCTTGACTGCTGAAGTGTTCCCCGACTGGAAGAGAACATTCCTGCCTGGTGATTGTCGCGTGATGTCCATTCATTCATTATCGCAGCGTCTGCATGGTCTCGCCAATGTACCACACTTCGGGACATCCTTTCCTGCAGCGTATAAGGTAGACAACATTGGCTGAGTCGCACGAGTATGTACTGCGTACCTAGTGGGTGGTGTTCTCACGTGTAATGGTGGTATCCATGGCGATGATCTGGCACGTCTTGCAGAGATCACCATGGCAGGGTTGTGTGGTGTCGTGGTCTGTTCTGAAGGCTGGGTAGTTTGCTGCAAACAATGGTTTGTTTGAGGTTGCGCGGTTGTTTGAAGGCACGTAGTGGGGGTGTGGTGATGATCTTGGCAAGATGTTCATCTTCATCGAAGATGTGTTTAAGGCTGCGAAGAAGATGTCATAGTTTCTCCGCTCCGGGAAAATACTGGACGACGAAGGGTACTCTGCCGATTGTGTCCCGTGTTTGTTTTCTGAGGAGGTCGGTGTGGTTTTTTGCTGTGGCGCGTTGGAACTGTTGATCGATGAGTCGAGTGCCTTATCCCGTTCGTACGAGAGCATCTTTCAGCGTCTGTAGATGTCTGTTACACTCCTCCTCGTCTGAGCAGATCCTGTTATACGGAGGGCTTGTTCATAGGGGTCCTGAAGGCTGCCTTGGAGAACGCTTTCCCGGAGATCAGAGGCTGAATGCCCTTGACTGCTGAAGTGTTCCCCGACTGGAAGGGGACAAGGCAGAATCGCTGAGCAGACGCGCGACAATGCAGAATCGCTGAGCAGACACGTTAGAACACCACCCACCAGGTACGTGGTACATACTTGTGCGATTCGGCCAATGTTGTCTACCTCACACACTGCAGGAAAGGATGTTCTGAAGCGTGGTACATTGGCGAGACCAACCAAACACTGCGACAACGAATGAATGGAAATCGCGCGACAATCACAATCAGGAATGCTCCCTTCCAGTCGGGGAACACTTCAGCAGTCAAGGGCATTCAGCCTCTGATCTCCGGGTAAGCTTTCTCCAAGGCGGCCTTCAGGACGTGCGACAACGCAGAATCGCCAAGCAGAAACTTATAGCCAAGTTCTGCACACATGAGTACGGCCTCAACCGGGACCTGGGATTCATGTTGCATTACATTCATCCCCCACCATCTGGCCTGGGCTTGTGAAATCCTACCACTGTCCTGGCCTGAGACAATTCACACATCTTTAACCTGGGGTTACCCCTATCTCTGCATCTGTAAAGATTTAATTACCTGCAAATGCTCGCATTCTAAGCATTGTCTGGCATCTTTGACTTTGTCTATCTATATGTTTCTGGAACATATCTCTTCATTCACCTGAGGAAGGAGCAGTGCTCTGAAAGTTAGTGTTTGAAAAAAACCTGTTGGACTTTAACCTGGTGTTGTAAACCTTATCCTTGTTTAACCCTTGCCTCTCCAATTGGAGATTCATTCTTTCCATTAGAATTTTTTCCATTGACTCTGTGATTGAGCTGTCCACATCTGCAAGAATCCCAGATTATTGTTGGGGGTGAGGGGTGGGGCAATGGTGATATCCGATTAAATACCAGCAGGGAAATGCCAAAGCTTTGATGGGTCAAATTAAGCATCATCAATGTGGAACATCACAGCCTATTTGTGCTGGGCATTATCCCAAAACCAACTTCAGAACCAGCCAGGCTTCCTCAGGTACTAGACCCAATTTGCCACCTTCCCTCGAGTCTCTTTTCGTCACCACTTCTCTGTACCGTTACTGCCAACATAATAACAGTGAGTACTTGACTAAGTAATTTATTAGTTGCGAAGCCCTTTGGGACACCCCAATATGAAATATGTTATATAAATGGACGGTTCATTCCTGCTTCAACTGATTAGAACGGAAGTCATGTTAAACATTAAAACAAGCAACATTTCTTCTCTTGCCCCAACCCTCCATCCCCAACCTTAACCTTGTATATGTTAGTGAATTGGTTTCACTATTGTTGTCTGCCACAGCTCTGTTGTGCATGACCTGTGTGGGTGCATGTACGCATGAGCCTGTGTGTGTATGTAATGTGTGCTTGTGACTATGAGTATTTCTGGGCGCTATCTAACGGAAATATTTTGTAAGTGTAATTTCGGGCCGGTTTGGCTGGGAGTTTCTCCCCGGCTCTGTCAGTGAGTTCTCCACCGCTATCTAACCACGCTTAGTCACTTTTCCGGGTCCTGGGGAGCTTCCCACCGGGCTAGCCCACACTTTGAATTATTTTCATCACTGGGGAGCTGAACTTGCCAGTGAAAACGGCTCCTCACAGACCGGGCCACCATTTTGAAATGGTGCCCCGATTTTCAAGCGAGTTTGAGAGTCCCCCACGCCCCTCACCCATGGGCAATGTCACCCCCCACACACATGGGCATTACCCCATACTGCCCCCAAATGAAGACACCCCGCTATGGGACTGCTGAGGGCCCCACTTTTCAGGTCTTCCCATGTCCCCTTTCGACCCCCCCTTCCAGGATCCCTACCCTTAACCCCCAACCTTCCGGAGGGCCCTGCACAGCTGCCCTTTACTCCCCATTCTTCATACACCCCCATCCCTCCTTTCATGAGTTTGGGCATTCTTGCAGGTGTCAAATGAAATATTTAAAAAAATTTTTTGGGTACCTTGAGTACCCAATTCATTTTTTCCAATTAAGGGACAATTTAGCGTGCTCAATCCACCTAACCTGCACATCTTTGGATTGTGGGGGCGAAACCGATGCAAACACGGGGAGAATGTGCAAACTCCACACGGACAGTGACCCAGAGCCGGGATTGAACCTGGAACCTCGGCGCCGTGAGGCAGCAATGCTAACCACTGTGCCACCGTGCTGCCCAAATTAAATATTAAATCACTTCAACTGTCAACCTTTGACCCTTGTAGGATATGAATCTCCATCCAGCATGCTGTGAATTTGCTCATTATTTGAGAGATACCTCCTGCTGCAAAGTGGAACAAAGGCTGTTAGTAATAGTTTTATAACAAAATGTAGATTGCCCAATTCATGTTTTCCAATTACGGGGCAATTTAGCGTGGCCAATCTACCTACCCTGCACATCTTTGAGCTGTGGGGAGGTTGTGTACATTATTTTATACAAGATTGCTTTTGCATATCATCACGTCCCCTTTCCTTTGGAAATATAGTTATTTACATTCATGACTTCATTTTTACAATGCAATATGATATGCATACATCTTTCTCATGTTTATCTATTTACAGTCCGTCACAAATTCAGTCTTTCAGGTTTACGTCTTTATCTTATAGATCTTCTGAGTGGCGGTTGAATTTATGAAGTTGCTTCATCTTCCTTTGTCGCTGTGGATGCTGCTTGTTCTTCTTCTTGTATTGGTGTGTCTTTATCTTGTTGCTGCTGAACTGTATCTTATTCAACTGTCTTAGGATTGCTCACAACTTCGTCTTGCGGTCGCATTACAAAAGGTTGCTGAACTTTCAGCAGAGCTCTTCTGTTATTTCTGTTTTCACTCTGCTCTTATTTCTGCTCTTCTGTTTCTTCTTAAGACTGTGCCATCATCCGTGAAGATTAGACACGAATTTGGACCTGCTTGTCGCAGTACCTTCGCATACTTTGACCATCCATTCCCTGTGGAATCTTCCAGTCTGACTGTGTCACCTCTCTGCAATGGTTGGAGTCTTCTCGTGGATTTATCATCAAATCTCCTTGTGGATTTGTCGTCAAATTTCCCAGGGATTTGTCATCACATCTCCTTTGCCTCCTTTTTTGAAAGATTGGTTTCCTCTCTAATCTTGGAGTAACTGACTCTTTCGGCAGTTTGAACTGAAGCTTCCTACACTGTGTGCAGTTTCTTACCATTGCTTCAATATCTCAGTTGATGCCCGGCCAATAGACTGTGTCTTCGGCTCTTTTCTTACACTTTTTTCTTCCCAGGGGCCCTTCATGGATTTTGCTTAATGATTGCGGAATTACAATTCTTTGATGTCGAAGCAAAAATCCATTTGCATCATTTAACTCTGCTCTTATATTATAACTTGAGCAGGAACCTTTAGGCCATCCCTTGTGGAGATGTGTTATCACCTTTTGCAAGACTGTGTCTTTGGTCCTTTCTTTATTTTGACACAAACCACAGAGTTTACCCAATCAAAAGGTTCTTCTATGTGTTTAATTATGCCTAAAGCTGTCATCCTTTTGAACTCAGCTTTCAATTTGTCTTTCAATGAAGTTGATACACATCTTGGTACGTGTATTACTGGCTTTGTGTTGTCCTTTAACTGGCTTTTAAAAAAAAAAAAATTTTTATTCAAATTTTTCAACCACAAATTTTCTCCCAACAATAAAGTAAACAAGGTGTAAAATTAAACAGAAAAAGAAATCCCCCCCCAGTACAAAGCAATAAATTAATAACTTAATAACAATACAAAAAAGAAGATAATAGCGAACACACCATCGCCAAACCAAACCCCCTTAACAAGCTTTAACTGGCTGTTATATGTGTACAGTAAAGTGCCAAGGCCTTGACATATCTCAGGAAGTTCTTGTAGTATCGAATCTACTGATGCATGTTGGCTGATTGCAGAGTTGTCTGCACTGTAAACCCACTTAAGTAGCTTAAGTTCTTCACACACTTCCACTCCTCGTAGCGATCCACGTTCCACGTCTACAATGGAAAATTTTACAGCGTAAATTTTGTTTTTCACATTTAAACCAAGCTCACATGCTCCTAGCATCGTAATTACATTTCCGTTGTAGTCTCTCAGTAGTACTGCTTTGTTTAACACTTACACTTTAATTCTCAGCTCTTTTAAATCTGACAAACATATAAGGTTGGCCCTTGCTCCTGTGTCGTGTTTGAAGTTTATTAATGTGTCATTAACCATTAACGGAACTGTACATTTATCTTTTGGAGTATTTGCTTTTAATTCACGATTGCTGCAAATCGTCATGAAAATGTTGTCATTTTGGATTTGGATTTGTTTATTGTCACGTGTACTGAGGTACAGTGAAAAGTATTTTCCGCAAGAAGTTCAAACAGATCATTTAGTACATGAGAAAGAAAATAAAATAAGAAGAAAATACATAATGGGGCAACACAAGATCCACAATGTAAATACATAGACATCGGCAACGGGTGAAGCACACAGGGCTGTCGTATTAATCAGGTCAGTCCATAAGAGGGTCATTTAGGAGTCTGGTAACAGCGGGGAAGAAGCTGTTTCTGAATTTGTTCTTGTGTGTTCTCAGACTTTTGAATCTCCTGCCCAATGGAAGAAGTTGGAAGAGTGAGTAAGCCGGGTGGGAGGGGTCTTTGATTATGCTGCCCACTTTCCCCAAGCAACGGGAGGTGTAGATAGAGTCAATGGATGGGAGGCAGGTTTGTGTGATGGACTGGGCTGTGTTCACGACTCTCTAAAGTTTCTTGCCATCTTGGGCCGAGCAGTTGCCATACTAGGCTGTGATACAACCAGATAGGATGTTTTCTATGGTGCATCTGTAAAAGTTATGATGTGGAGATGCCGGTGTTGGACTGGGGTGGGCACAGTAAGATGTTTTACAACACCAGGTTAAAGTCCAACCAGTTTGTTTTGAATCACTAGTTTTCAGAGCACAGCTCCTTCCTCAGGGCTCTCTAGTGATTCGAAACAAACCTGTTTGACTTTAACCTGGTGGTGTAAGACTTCTTACTGTAAAAGTTGGTACGAGTCAGTGTGGACAGGTCAAATTTCCTTAGTTTCCTGTGGAAGAATGGGCGTTGTTGTGCTTTCTTGGTGGTAGTGTCGACGTGGGTGGACCAGGACAGGTTTTTGGTGATGTGCACCCCTAGGAATTTGAAGCTGTCAACCATCTCCACCTCAGCTCCGTTGATGCCGATAGGGGTGTGTACAATACTTTGCTTCCTGAAGTCAATGACCAGCTGTTTAGTTTTGCTGGCATTGAGGGATAAATTGTTGTTGTTGCACCATTCCACTAGGTTCTCTATCTCCCTTTTGTATTTTGACTCGTCGTTATTCGAGATCCGGCCCACTATGGTCATGTTGTCAGCAAACTTTTAGATTGAGTTGGAACCAAATTTTGCCATGCAGTCGTGTGTGTACAGGGAATATAATAGGGGGCTAAGTACGTAGCCTCGCGGGGCCCCGGTATTGAGGACTATTGTGGAGGAGGTTTTGTTGTTTATTCTTACTGATTGTGGTCTGTGGGTCAGAAAGTCGAGGATCCAGTTGCAGAGTGAGGAGCCATGTCCTAGGTTTTGGAGCTTTGCTATGAGCTTGGCTGGGATTATGCTGTTGAAGGTGGTGCTGTAGTCAATAAATAGGAGTCTGATGTAGGAGTCCTTGTTGTCGAGATGCTCTAGGGATGAGTGTAGGGCCAGGGAGTTGGCTTCTGCTGAGGACCGGTTGCTGCGGTGTGCAAATTGCAGTGGAGCAAGGCATTCTGGGAGTATGGAGTTAATGCGCTTCATGACCAACCTCTCGAAGCACTTTTGCATGAATTGACTATCCTTGTCCTCACTAGAAATGATGTCGATGAAGAATGTGTCTTCGAGGCACACTTCATCAACTGTGTTAATTGATTTTGTTTGCTCCGCTTTTTTCCTGGAAAAGCATTGCGTAGTAAAATGATTTTTGCTATTATATTTGGAGCATACCTTTCCAAATGCTGGACATTGTCTGAGATTCAGAGTGCTAATCTGATGTGCTGCAAGCTCGCTAGCATGACATATTTTAATAGCATCATCAAGCTGAAGCTCATTTTCTCTTAGTAACTACTTAGTAACTTCTCACGTAACTTGTCGCTAGAAATATCGAACACGATCTGATCGCGGAACATCGACGACTGAAGGGTATTAAAATTACACGTCTGCGCCTTCAACCGCAAGTTGGTTAGAAAACTATCAAATGATTCACCTGCTTTAAGGGGGCACGTGCAAAATATGTAGCGCTTGAATGTCTCATATATTTTAGGAGAGCAATGCCTATCTAATTGCTTGAGAACTTTGTCGAAGTTCTTGCTATCTGCCTCGCTATCGAAGACAGACATGTAAAAAAATTTCAATTGCTTGGGGACCTGCAACAGTGAGCAGCAATACAATACACCTCTCATCAGGCTGCTCCTGTAGACTAAGGGCTGCAACATAGAGTTTGAACTGCTGTTTGAACACCCTCCAATTCTCGTCTACATTACTGGTGATCCAAAGCTGTTGAGGTGCCTTCAGACCTTTCATCCTGGGCTTCCAAGTCTTACAGTGCGTCGAGTATTAGTTGCCAGTAGCTAACAAGGTTAGTAGAAAAACATTTGTCTTCTTATTGTACCATCTTCTTCTTCTGAGTTATCTTTAATTGTCCGGATCTTCACAGAATTTTTGTGTGCTTAGTCGATCTGCAGACCTAGTACCTGGTCATGTTCTTGTGCACTAGCCAGTAGGAATGATGCACGACAGAACACCTAGTTCTAGACTAGTTAAAATAATTTATTATAAAACAAATGTGTGGTACAGATAACTGGAATAAATATATTACAAACTACTAACACTAACTAATTATTGTTGAGCTACTGCAAAATACTTCTGTCTACCAACACAACTTACCCCCAACTCCCCCAGGCACAGAGTCCCATGGCAGTGCCACCTGCTGGTTGGAGGTCATGTACATTATTACATACAAGATTGCTATGCATATCGTCACACCTCCTCCACCCATTAAAAAAAATGTTTTTATGAAGGGTTTGTCGTATTATATAAAGCAAAGATAACATAAACGCACATGGAAAAAATATATGTACATCAGTGGGTATTCGCTGTTCCTGAGACTAAGTGTTGACACCGGCGCAGGATTCGTGGAGTTCCAGGACAGCAAAACTGGTGCTGCACCTGGACCGATTCAGTGACTGTTGTGGGGCTAGCACAGGTGGCACGTGAAACACAATTGATTCTAATGAGAAACAATGTGGGATTTGCCGGATTCACGATCGACACTTAGGAGGTTGACAAGTTGTAGCCGCACATACACACTGCACTCCCCACACACACCATTCCAGCCAATAAGATGGCAGTGAGGAGAGCAGCCCCACAATTTACGGACGTCAAGCTGCTGACCCTGCTAGACATGGCGGAGAAGCGGCAGGCCACCCTGTATTCCGGCCCGGGAACAAGGCTGCCACCTGCCACCATTTGCCGTGCCTGGGCGCAGTGGCAGAGGCGGTCAGCACCGTGAGCAGTGCCGGAAGAAGCTGCACAAACTCCTCAGGGCGGCCAGGGTGAGTAGGCAACACTAAGCCCTGGCATTAACCCCCACCCCACACACCTGTAACCCTACCCCTGGAGCCCCACTGTGAGCCGACCAGCGATGAGGAGAGCAGCACGGACGGGAGCCATATTGCTGTGACCCAAGACACCCTGAGGCTCACGTCCGAGGATGATACTGATTTCCCGTCACAGCTGTCTCCAACATCTTCCACAATCCCAGAGACACTCACCTCAGTTGGGCACTTTAGTAAAGAGGCTCCTGGGACACTATGTGGTGCACACCACACAGCTGATCTGCTACAGCAGGTGGAGGTAGGACCACCCGAGGGGGCGGACGGTCAGAGGGCAGGCCGACCCCAGGAACTAGCTGCCGTCCAGATGGGTTTTGGGCTTCTAGAACGGATCGTCCCATCGATTGTGGAGATGCAGTTGCAGAGCCAGGGACTACATGAGGGGTTGTCGGCGAGCATCCAGCACCTGCAGGTGCAGTTGAAGGAGTCCAACCACTTGCAGGAGTAGGAGGTGGTGCTGACCATGCGTGCCACCCAGGCTAACATCACACGGCTTGTATCCGCGGTGGAGTCATTGGGGGCGAGGGTTTTGGCTGTGGATCAGCATGTCCGAGACTTGGGCATTCAGTGCAGACGCTGGCCGAGGCCCAGGACAGGGTTGTCACCTCACAGGGAGCCATGTGCCAGAGCTACCTGGACATTGGAGCTGCGTTTCTGAGCGTGGCCCAGTCGCAGCAGGCCATGGCTGGGAACGTCAGCAGCATTGCCCAGGAACTGGCCGACATGGCACAGACACAGAGGGAGATGGCGAGTCACTGGCTGATGTGACCCAGTCCCAGACGGCAATGTTCTATTCCCTGTGCTCCTTGGCTGCGAGCATGCAGAACCTGGTCGAGACCAGAGGGGGCCTCCAGGACTGGCAGCACCAGGTGGTGGGGGAGCCTCAGGGGATACACTTGTACCTCCATCCCGGGGTCCATTGAGCATCCTGAGGGAGGAGGAGGTGATGTGGCCTGTGCCGGTGACTCCTGCAGGGGTTTGTGCCAGAACACCGCAGCACCTTGGGCTCCCCCCTTCCTGTCCCTGGCAAATCTGGTGAGACGCAGGCAGAACAGGATGACACCACACCACCTGGAACACCCGAGCTGCAGCCGGGCCCATTCAGGCCTGGTTGCCCCAGAAGACGACTGCCAACAGGTCACAGGGTGGGCATCACAGCAGCCATCTGTACCATCTGGGGATCCACCTAGACATAGCGTTAGGGTCCATAAGGCCAGAAAGCTAGACACCAGTTAAGTCGGCACGGGTGACGGGCAGCAAGTGGCACTTTGTTTAGCACCACTGCCTACGCCGCTGAGGACCAGGGTTCGATCCTGGCCCTGGGTCACTCTGTGGAGTTTGCACATTCTTTCAATGTCTGCATGGGTTTCACCCACACAACCCAAAGATGTGCAGGTAAGGTGGTTTGGCCACGCTAGATTGCTCCTTAATTGGAAAATAAAGTAATTGGGACTCTAAATTTATTGAAAAAAAAGGTTGGCACAGTTGCAGGGCACAGTTTAGTTATTGGGGCTAGAATGGTGTTTTTCAAACTGTTTTCCTGGTGATCCAATGGCTGCCCCTCGCTAATTTACACCACTTTCACCTACTACTCATGTGAGCCTGTCCTGACTTTTATGCATTTGAAATTAATATAATTGGTCTTCCTCATGTATTATGGTAAATTGCATTCAGTTTTGAAATGAAAAAAAAAATGAAAATGAAAATCGCTTATTGTCACGAGTAGGCTTCAATGAAGTTACTGTGAAAAGCCCCTAGTCGCCACATTCCGGCGCCTGTCCGGGGAGGCTGGTACGGGAATTGAACCATGCTGCTGGCCTGCTTGGTCTGCTTTAAAAGCCAGCGATTTAGCTGAGTGAGCTAAACCAGCCCCTTTCAGACTTAAAGTGAAGATGTTGCATGGGATCAAAATGATTCCACCTTGTATTTTGCAAATTAAACTTATCAACAGTTTTACATCTCCGACACTGAAATCGCTGGTTTTGCCCAATTGGACATTTCCAACTCGAAGCTGAGATTTAACTCTGGGCACCAAAGTACCAAAAGGCTGCTTAATCAATCTGAGGATTTGACACGTCGTGTACCATCCCACCGACATGAACACATTCGCTGATCTCAGAGTGCTGTATCATCACCAATTCAGCTGGAAAGAAATACGATCAATCTTATTCCTCTTGTCAACATATAAATTGAAAATAAATGTCCAACGTCAGACAATACACTCATTTACAGTGCATCAGCCATGCATGTTTTTGAGATGTCATCTGATTTTGAAATTGATTCAACTGCAAAATATTTCAGTGTACACAGGGAGAAATAATGAGTTGGGGTGTGAGGTAATAACAATGCTCATCAAATTCTGAAGCCATAGTCTGCCTTCATGGCGGGAAATTCGAGACTCGGGCAGAGTCCACTGACCAGGAAAGAGGCTACACTGCTCCTACAGTCGCAATCTAAATGGGATTCACTGAACATGTAAAAATACACCTCCCTCCCAATTGTTACCTTTCCTTTCATAAAGTACACATAACTTGTAGGAGGCAGTACTAAGCTTTTCCTCCAGATCAAAATACCTTATATACTGGCTATGTCATTGAAAGGTTTTCAATATCCTGGCTGGGAGGTTTGCTAGAGTCACTTGAGAGGATTTAAGCTAGTATGGCAGGGGGATGGGAACCAGAGCGTTAGCTTAGAAGGTGTAATAACTGAAGGGAAAATAGAGAACAAAAATAATTGAACAACATCACCCTGTCTGCTCAAACGCAGTGGTTTGAAGTGTATTTGTTTAAACGCCAGAAATATAGCGGGTAAGGCAGATGAACTTAGAGCACTTGTTAGTACTTGGAATTATGATGTTGTGGCTATCACAGAAACATGGTTAAAGGAAGGGCAAGATTGGCAGCTGAACAATGAAGGACGTAGATGCTTCAGGAAAGATAGAGAGGGATGTAAAAGGTGTGGGGGAGTAGCATTACTGGTTATAGCCGTACTGCAGGAGGACACCTCGGAGGGTCCATACAATGAGGCAATCTGGATAGAGCTCAGGAACAGGAAGGGGGCAAACACAATGTTGGGGGGTTTATTACAGGCCCCCAAACTGCCAATGAGAGATAGAGGAGCAGATAGGTAGAGAGATTTTGGATAGGTGTAAAAGTAACAGGGCTGTTGTGGTAGGGGATTTTAACTTCCCCTATATTGACTGGGACTCATTTAGTGCTCGGGGCTTGGATGGGCCACAGTTTGTAAAGTATATTAAGGAAGGCTTCTTGATGCAATCTGTAGATAATTCAACTAGGGAAGGGGCAGTACTGGGCCTGGTATTGAGGAATGAGCCTGGACACGTGGTTGCGGTTTCAGTGGGGGAACATTTTGGGCATAGTGACCACAATTCTGTAATTTTTGGGTACTTTTGGATAGGGGTGAGGGTTAGGGTGCTAAACTGTGGAAAGGCAAATTACAATAACATTAGACAGGAATTGAAGAATTTGGATTGGGTGCGGCTGTTGGAGGGTAAATCAACGTCGGACATGTGGGAGTCTTTCAAGCGACAGTTGATTAGGATTCAGGAAAGTCACATTCCTGAGAGAATGAAGGATAAGTATGGGAAGTTCAGGGAACCTTGGATAACGAGGGATATTGTGAACCTCGTCAAAAAGAAAAAGGAGACTTTTGTATGGTCTAGAAGGGTGGGGAGAGTCGAAACCCTTCAGGAGTAAAAAGAAAGTAGGAAAGTATTGAAGCGGGAAATTAGGAGGGCTAGGAGGGGTCATGAAAAGTCCTTGGCAAGTAGCATTAAGGTGAATCCCAAAGCTTTTTATTCATATGTAAAAAGCAAGAGGTTGGCCAGGGAAAGGATTGGACCACTTAAGGACAGTGGGGGGAACCTATGTGTTGAGCCAGAGGAAATGGGTGAGGTACTAAATGAGTACTTTGCATCAGAGTTCACCAAAGAAAAGGACTTTGTGGAAGATGATTCTTGGGTAGGGTGTGTGGACAATCCCGGTCATGTTGACATCAAAAAGGAGGAGGTACTGGGTGTTTTAAAAGCATTAAGGTAGATAAGTCTCCTGGGCTTTACCACAGAATACTGAAGGAAGTAAGGGAGGAAATTGCTGGGGCCTTAACTGACATCTCTGTATCCTCATTGGTTACAGGTGAGATCTCAGAGGACTGTAGAATAGCTAATGTGGTACTGCTGTTTAAGAAAGGTAGCAGGGATAATCCAAGAAACTATAGGCTGGTGAGCCAATAGTAGGTAAACTATTGAAGAGAATTCTCAGGACAGGATTTTTACCCATTTGGAAACAAATGGACTCATTAGCAATAGACAGTATGGTTTTGTGAAGGGGAGGTTGTGCCTCACTAACTTGATCAAGTTTTTTGAGGAGGTGACAAAGATGATTTATGAAGGGAGGGTGGTGGATGTTGTTTACATGGACTTCAGTAAAGCCTTTGACAAGGTGCCTCATGGTACAAAAGGTGAAGTCACACGGGATCAGAGTTGAGGTGGCAATACAGAACTGACACAGTCACAGAAGGCAAAGGGTAACAGTAGGATGTTTTTCAGATGGGAAGGTTGGGACTAGTGGTGTTCCACAGGGATCTAAGATGGGGCCTCTGTTGTTTGTCGTAGACATAGACGATTTGGAGGAAAATGTAGTTAGTCTGATTAGTAAGTTCGCGGATGACACCAAGGTTGGTGGAGTGGCAGATAGTGTTGAGGATACAGCAGGACATAGATAGGTTGGAGACTTGGGCAGAGAAATGATAACTGGAATTTAATCCAGACAAATGTGAAGTAATGCATTTTGGTAGGTCTAACATTGAGGGGAAATATACCATAAATGGCAAAACTCTAAGGAATATAGAAAGTCAGAGAGATCTGGGCGTGCAGATCCACCGGTCTTTGAAAGTAGCAACACAAGTGGGCAAGGTAGTCAAGAAAGCATACGGAATGCTTGCCCTCATTGGTCGGGGCATCAAGGATAAAAACTGGCAAGTTATGCTACAGTTGTATAGAACCTTGGTGAGGCTGCACTTGGAATATTGTGCACAATTCTGGTCACCACACTACCAGAAGGATGTGGAAGCTTTGGAGAGGGTGTAGAGGAGGTTTACCAGGATGTTGCCTGGTCTGGAGGATGTTAGCTATGCAGAGAGGCTGAATAGACTAGGACTGTTTTCATTAGAAAGTCGGAGGTTGAGGGATGACCTGTGTTATAGGAGAGGCGTTTTCAGAACCCCAAAATGTATTATGGAGTTCAACCAACCTCCCCCTTTAATGTATTGTTGCTTTTGAAGCACACGGCTTGGCCTCCAGGTGAGGTATTACAATTATGGACACGTGGGTTTTTAAACACAAAACAATGTTTATTCCATGAATTCAGCTTAACCTTTTAAATAAACATTGGATCACTCAACACCCCTTACTTCAAAGATAACCTCAAAAATAATACAAAGGGTGGTATCATGACCGGTATAGGATTGGAAGGCCGGAGAGCCTGTTCCTGTGCTTTGTTCTTTGTTCATTGTAATACTGCCTTCTACAAAATGCATGTTATAAACAGAACAGAAGCATACATATATGTAACGCCACACCAGTGTCAATGCTACAGCCATCCCAAATAACAGGTTTCATAATGAAACATTGTATTTGTATATTGGATAGCTATTAAACTTAATCTTATGTATGCGTACTTTCTTTTCGAACAGGATCACATTATCTTTGATCTTTGAGGTCTATTTTTGGAGACCCGTTTTTCAACACCTGCGACCCACCTGCCGGTCGTGACCCCCACTTTCAAAAACACTGGACTGGGGCATGTATCTAAATATTTACGCACATTAAACACCTGTTCACACTGTTACAATCTGCCTCGGTGCTCTGTCAAATGGGTGTGGGGGGGAATGGCGGATGTCGCGGAGGGCTAGGCTCCCCGCCCTACCCCCCCGACCATCCCCACCACCGTCACCCCGGGGATCTGATGGGACCATGTGATAGAATGGCCAGCTCGCATGCAGGGATCACCCTGCATGGGAAGAGCTACCATGGGCAGGGGAGTTGCAAGCGAGGGGGAGGAGGGGGGTGTGGGGGTGCCGGGGGGGGGTTGGCATGTAGTTTTCGTCCCCCTAGTCAGTTTCCCCCCCCTCCCCCACCTGGTCGGTGAACCTGGAGGTGATCAGAGCGTCCCATGCACGTTGGCCCTGGCGCACACGTCGTGCGATCTCCCATGCCTGCCCGGCCCCCATCTTCTACCCACCCTCGCCCACCCCCACATCCTCTTCGTCAGACGAGACCTGGTGTTCATCCTCAACCTCCAGCATGTCGCCCTCTGCTGCGCATCTGCATGGGCATCGTTTTAGCGGGTCTCGGTGCTAGTCTTTGGCCTCTGGATAGGCATCATTAGCCACGAATGCAGTAGATAATCCCTGTCTCCCAGGAGCCAACCCTCCAGCCAGGAGGACTACTCGAACATGCCAGGAATTATTGAGTGTGCCAGGAAGTAGGCGTCATGCACACAACCCAGGTATTGGGTGCAGACGTTTACGATGCGCATCTGAAGGTCACATATGGGCAGCAGGGTAGCATGGTGGTTAGCATACATGCTTCACAGCTCCAGGGTCCCAGGTTCGATTCCCGGCTGGGTCACTGTCTGTGTGGAGTCTGCACGTCCTCCCCCTGTGTGCGTGGGTTTCCTCCGGGTGCTCCGGTTTCTTCCCACAGTCCAAAGATGTGCGGGTTAGGTGGATTGGCCATGCTAAATTGCCCGTAGTGTCCTAAAAAAAAAAAGTAAGGTTAAGGGGGGGGGTTGTTGGGTTACGGGTATAGGGTGGATGCGTGGGTTTGAGTAGGGTGATCACGGCTCGGCACAACATTGAGGGCCGAAGGGCCTGTTCTGTGCTGTACTGTTCTATGTTCTATATCAGCTGCATGTTTACTGAGTTGAACCCCTTTCGGTTTGTGAGGACTGGCCTGTCAACTCCAGGCGCTTGGAGGGGACACACATCCTGTCGATCATCCCCTGGACCCGGGGCATCCCTTTGATGGTGGCAAACCCTGCTGCACGTGCACTCTGGTGGGCTCGGTCCACATTGAAAAGGATGTATTGTGCTGACTGGGCATATAGGGCCTCCGTGATGGCACGGATGCACCTGTGCACTGAGGTCTGTGAGATCCCAGACAGGTTCCCACTTGGCGCCTGGAAGGACCTAGTGGCGTAAAGGTTCAAGGCAACGGTCACCTTGATGGCCACTGGGATCTGGGGTCCTCCACCATTCTCCCGCGGTGCAAGGTTTGCCATGATCTGGCTGATATGTCGCACTGTCTCCCTGCTCAGTCGAAGTCTTCAACAACATGCCCGTTCCGGCAGGTCCTCAAATGACAGGCACTGCCGGTACACACGAGGCCTCATTCGGCACCTCCTTTGCGGCTCCTCCTCCTTGGCTTGTTGGCATCTCCCTCCCTATCCTGGGCGGCTACCTCCTGTTCCTCTGTGGCAAGCTCCGCTGTGCACGCTCTGCTGTTGCAACTTCCTCCTCCTTGAGCAGCGCCTGCCTGTACCCCCAGGGCTGCAGTGACAACCACCATTCCAATATCCATTGTCGTGTCCCTGTGCCCAACCAGGTCTAACGGGCTACATGGTGGCCCTGGTTGGCACTGCGGGCTCTGCCCCCGTCTACTCCCCCCCCCCCATCTTCTCCCACCGCTGACCACATTGGTGCCTGGCACTGTGGGAGCCTCTGGCCCTGGCACCAGTCCCTGCTGCTAAGGGTACCGTCAGCTGGTGCCGCCCTTGCCAGCGATATGGTCCACAACCCTGTCCGGCGCCACCATAGGGGTTATAGTGAGCATTGTTTTGGGTGGGCTGCCTGATGCCCCGCCGGTTGATGGTGGGCGGTATGGTGGAGGGCAGGGTGCGTGGGTGGTGCGGTGGTGGAGGGCGACTGGGGTGTGGAGGTGGTATTGCAATTTGGCGCCAGATCGACACTGCCGCAATTTTGGCGTCGGCTGACGGAGAATCCCGCCCGTCGTGTTTTATTATGTACATTGGTTGCCTTTCATTATGGCAGATGGAATACAATGTTGACAAATGTGAGGTTATCCATTTTGGTAGGAATTACAGCAAACGGGATTATTATTTAAACTATAAAATATTAAAGCATGCTGCTGTGCAGAGAGACCTGGGTGTGCTAGTGCATGAGTCACAGAAAGTTGGTTTACAGGTACAACAGGTGATTAAGAAGGCAAATGGAATTTTGTCCTTCATTGCTAAAGGGATGGAGTTTAAGACTAGGGAGGTTATGCTGAAATTGTATAAGGTGTTAGTGAGGCCACACCTGGAGTATTGTGTTCAGTTTTGCTCTCCTTACTTGAGAAAGGACGTACTGGCACAGGAGGAGATTCACTAGGTTAATCCCAGAGCTGAAAGGGTTGGATTACGAGGAGAGGTTGAGTAGACTGGGACTGTACTCTTTGGAATTTAGAAGGATGAGGGGGGATCTTATAGAAACATACAAAATTATGAAGGGAATAGATAGGATAGATGCGGGCAGGTTGTTTCCACTGGCGGGTGAAAGCAGAACTAGGGGGCATAGCCTCAAAATAAGGGGAAGTAGATTTAGGACTGAGTTTAGGAGGAACTTCTTCACCCAAAGGGTTGTGAATCTATGGAATTCCTTGCCCAGTGAAGCAGTTGAGGCTCCTTCATTAAATGTTTTTAAGGTAAAGATAGATAGTTTTTTGAAGAATAAAGGGATTAAGGGTTATGGTGTTCGGGCCGGAAAGTGGAGCTGAGTCCACAAAAGATCAGCCATGATCTCATTGAATGGCGGAGCAGGCTCGAGGGGCCAGATGGCCTACTCCTGCTCCTAGTTCTTATGTTCTTTACAACGATTATAGTTTCTTGTTTTTCATTTTCCAGTGCGCATTTAGTTCTAGTTGGGTCCCCTGCTTCCCTCGCCCCCCTTTCTTCCTGACCCCCCCTCCCCTTCTAGTCGCCTGGTGTGCTCTCTTCCCTCGTCGGGTCCTTTATCCTGTTCGTGTTGCGGTGGCGTGAGGTCATGCATTTTGTTATGTGATGGGCATGGTAGGGCTCACTGCCTCTTTATTCCCTCCCCGTTCTCCTCCTCCCCTCCCCCCACCTTTTCATTTGTGTGGGTTACTTTACTGTGGCTTCCCCCTTCCTCCCTCTGGCTGATTGGATGTTGGCTACAAACCCAGTCTTGGAGCAACTGGGTGAATGGCTCCCACGTTTTGTGGAAGCCCTCTTCCGACCACCAGATAGTGAATTTAATTTTTTCCATCTGGAGAAATACCAATAGATCGGACAGCCAACCTGCAGCTTAAGGTGGTCGCCAGTCAAGCAGGATTCTCCGGTGGAGGGATGTGGAAGGGCAGGATCTGAGAGGCTGGGTGGCTGGCAGAGCAGGGAGGTGAGCAGGTGGTGAAGTTTAACGAGAAGTGGGAGGGGGAACGGGAAGGGAAAATAAACTGGGAAGTATAGAGTGAGCCGCTACAAAGGGTAAATGTGACCTCTTTGTGCACAAGGACGAGCCTGATACAGTTCAAGGTGGTACTCACAGTACATGTGACTCAGGCAAGAATGAGTGGATGGGTTTTTCCAGGGAGCGACAGACGAGTGTGAGAAATGTGGGCGAGGACCAGCGAATCACGCACATATGTTCTGGGGCGGCGAAAGTAGTGAAAATTTCGGTGGGAGTGTTTGCGGCAGCAACAAGGATAGTGGGAGAGGAGGTTGAGCCGATATTTGGGACATCGGAGATGCCAGAGCTGATGGAGGGGAGGAAGGCCGATGTTGTGGCCTTCCTCTCTCTGATTGCTCGGCGAAGAATTCTGCTGGAGTAGCTGTCAGTAACGCCATCGGGGGTAGCGGTTGGCAGTTGGAAAAGATTAAGTACGAATTAACGGGTTCAGCGGGGGGCTTCAAGGCAATGTGGGGCATGTTTGTGGCCATGTTCGAAGAGTTGCTCATTGCAAGAGAGGGAGGGGGTGAGGGGGGAGGGAGGAGGGGGGTGAAAAATAGGAACATTTGTACAAACTGTATAGTTGTGTGTTGGGGAGTTTGTTCCCCGAATTATTTATGTTTTGTAACCTTTCATATATGTTTGGAATAAAATACATTTCAACAAAAAAGGACTCTCCGGCGGGCGATTAGGGAGGCAAAGGCAAGGGCGTCCGCCCTCCTCCCCATGAAGAGACCTGGCTGTTCTGATACCCCTAAGACCGCCACCCTCGGCCATGGCTCCATCCTCACCCCCACCACCTTGGAACCACCTCGAAGAAACTATCCAGTATCTGACTAATCTGGGGCAAGACCAGAACGTGTGGATGTTGTTGGCCGGGCCTCCTTGGCACCATTCGCATTTGTCCTCCACCTCCAGGAAGAACCTGCCCATTTGGGTTCTGGTTAAGTGAGCTCTGTGTACCACTTTAGGCTTAGCCTTGTGCAAGTGGAGGTGAAGTTGACCCTGTACAGTGCTTTGTTCCAGAGTCCCCACCCTATTTCATACTCTAGGTCTTCCTTTCACTTATCCCTTGTCCAGTGGTGTGCGTGCCCTTCCCAGTAGTCGCCCATACAGGTTGCCGCAGTTCCCCCTCTCTAAGATGTCTGTAGGTCCTCGAACAGCGATTGTTGCGGTGGTCGTGGGTATATCCTTGTTTCCCTATGTAAGATGTATTTGACCTGCATGTATCTTAACTCATTTCCCCCTGTCAGCTGGAACTTCTCTGTTAGTTCCTCTAGTTTTGTCAATCTGTTGTCTGTGTAGAAGTCCTTAACTCAACGTTCCCCCCGTCCTGCCTCCACCTTTTGAAAGTAGTGTCCATTATGGCTGGCATGAACCTGTGGTTGTTGCAGATGGGGGCAATAATGGACATTTTGGTTAATTCGAAGACATTCCACGACCGGAGTGTGGGTATTACCACTGGGCTCCTTGAGTGTTTGATCGGTGGGGCTGGGTGCGCAGCTGTGGCCAGGGCCCGGAGGGAGGTCCCCATGCAGGAGCCCTCCTCCATTCTCACCCATTCGGCTTCTGGCTCTTTTCTCCACCCCTTTACCCTTTCTGCTGTTGCTGCCCAGTGGGGATATTGCAGGTTTGGGAGGGCTACTCCCTCGTGTTTCTTGTTCTTTGCAGGACCTTTTTGGGGATCTCATCCCCATTCTCATGTCTTCTACCCATAACCCCTGATCCCCTTATTAATCATGAATCTATCTATCTCTGTCTTAAAGACACTCAGTGATTTGGCCTCCACAGCCTTCTGCGTCAAAGAGTTCCACAGACTCACCACCCTCTGGCTGAGGAAATCCCTCCTCATCTCTGTTTTAAAGGATCGTCCCTCCTGTCTGAGGCTGAGCCCTCGGCCTCTAGTTTTTTCTACGAGTGGAAACATCCTCTCCACGTCCACTCCATCCAACTCTCGCAGTATGTTGTAAATTTATTTATTTTTAAAAATATTTTATTCAGGCATTTGTATAAACAAACAAAACAAATAAGAGCAGAAGTAAAATTGTCCAACACAATAAATAACCAACACCCACTCTCCCCTTGCCCTACCTCTCCTCCCTTATCCACCCCACCCCGCCTTTCCCCTTTACTGACACCTCAATCCTCCTTGAAGAAGTCAATGAACGGCTTCAATCTCCGAGCGAACCCATCAACCGACCCCTAAAGACGAACTTGATCCTCTCCAGCCTCAGGAATTCCGCCAGGTCACTCACCTACACCCCGCATTCGGCGGCTCTGAGTCCCTCCACCCAAGTAAAATCCGTCTCCGGGCTATCAGGGAGGCAAAGACTAAAACATCGGCCTTTCTTGCCCCCTGGACTACTGGGTCTTCCGACACCCCAAATATTGCTACCTCTGGACTTGGGGTCACCTTTTCCCCCAACACCTCGGACATTACGTCCGCAAGCCCCAGACAAAACCCCCTCAGTTTTGGACACGCCCAAAACATGTGGACATGGTTCACAGGCCTCCTTGCGTATCGCCTATACCTGTCCTCTACTCCCACAAAGAAACTACTCCTCCGCGCTACCGTCATGTGTGCCATGTGGACTACCTTAAACTGGATAAGACTGAGTCTTGCATATGACGAGAACGCATTTACCCTCTGCAGGGCCTCCTCCTAATTCCCCGCCTTCAACCCCCACCTTAGCTTCTCCTTCCACTTCCATTTAACATCTCCCTTCAGGGCTCCCGCCCACTCCATCAGCTCCTTGTAGACCTCGGACAGGCTCCTCTTCCCTACTCCCTCCCTTGAAAGCACCTTATACCAGGGGTGGCAACTGGGAAAGGAAGGTACCTCCCACCTCACAAAATTCCGGACCTGTAAGTGTCTAAAACTATTCCCACTGAGCAGCTCCCACAAAAACCATTCCCACTGAGGACCTGGAGGATGAGTATGAGCTGCCCAGGGGGGAAACATTTCAGATACTTGCCGATCCGGGGTTTTCGTGAGGAGAGAGGTGCCATCCTTTCCCGGGTTGCCACCCCCCTGGGGCTGCAGCATAAAGTGCTGTCAAGGGACGGGATAGGGGAAGGGATGGTGTCCGAGGTCTACAAGGAGCTGATGGATTGGAAGGGGGCCCTGGTGAAGGACAATAACAGAAGTGGGAGGAGGAGTTGGGGGGGGGGGCAAGTGGAGGCTGAGACGTGGGAGGAGCCTCTGCGGAGGGTGAATACGTCCTTGTCGTGTGCAAGAATCAGTCTTATTCAGTTTAAAGTAATCCACAGGGCGCATACGATGGTGGCAAGGTGAGTAGGGTCTCTGAGGGAGTAGAGGATAGGTGTGGGTGGTGCGCAGGGGGACCCCCAAATCATGTCCACATGATTTGGCCATGTTCAAAGCTGAGGGGGTTCTGGCAGGGGTTTGTGGTCATAATGTCCGAGGTGTTGTAGGTGAAGGTTGCCCCGAGCCCAGAGGTAGTGATGGTGATGTTTGAGGTGTCGGAAGACCCAGGAGTCCAGGTGGTGAGAGAAGCCTTTGCCTCCCTGATAGCCCGGTGACGGATTTTGCTAGGGTGGAGGGACTCGGAGCCGCCGATAGTGGGTGTGTGGGTGAGCGACCTATCGGAATTCCTGAAGTTGGAGAGGATCAAGTTGTGGGGGGCGTTAAGGGAGCTGAAATGGGGCAGGCAGGACGGGAGGAGGGGGTAGGCGGGGGGGGGGGGGGGGGGGGGGGGTTGTGTGTGGAGTGGGTGTTGGTTAGTTATTACGTTGTACTATTGTACTTCTGCTTTCATTTGTTTCGTTTGTTGTTTGTCTATGCAAATTCATGAATAAAATATTAAAATAAAATCTGCCCCGCAACTCTGGCCGGTCCGACACCCTGAATTATGTCCGCAAGCCCTTGCCAGAAGCCCCTCAGTTTTGGACATGGCCAAAACACGTTCCCCTTTCAGGGGACCCAGCTCCACATCCACATGCAGAACCTCCAAAATGGTGCTGAAAACCCCCCTCCAAAACCTTTCCCGCTTCGAGCAAGATCAAAACATACGTACATGGTTCGCAGGGCCCCTCCCACATCGCTCACTGACATCCTCCACCCCCTCAAACAGCCGGCTCAACCTTCACTTTGTCAAGTGTCCTCTGTACACTACCTTTAGCTGTATCGGCCCCAGACTCGCACATCGAGGCATTCACCCTCCGTCATACCTCGCACCACAATCCCTCCTCCAGTGCTGCCCCCAGCTCTTCCTCCCACTTCGCCGTAATCCCCTCCATAGATACCTCATCCACCAAAATCCTCCCATAAATCACTGATAAGGCCCCCCCTTCCCAACCCCTCCGCCGATAGCATCGCCTCCAGCAACGAGGAGGCAGGCGCTATTGGGAAGGTTGGGAAGACCTTCCTCACAAAGTCCCGCACCTGCATTTACAGGAAACTCTCCCCCCGCGCCGACCCAAACTTCTCACTCAGCTCCTCTAAACTCGCAAACCACTGTATCAGAAACAGATCCTTCATCTCCCTAATCCCCATGTCTTCCCATCCCCAGAACCTCGCATCCATCCTCCCTGGCTCAACCCCCTGATCAGCATCCCCTCCGACCCTGCTCCCAACCTAAAATGCTGCCGAAACTGCCTCCAAATCTTAGCGTGGCCACCACCACTGGACTCACCGAAAACTCTCCTGGGGCCATCGGGAGCGGTGTTGTTGACAGCGCCCGTAACCCCGACATGAACCTGATCCATCTTCATCCATAAAACCTCACTCCCAATTCCATCCCTGAACCTTCTCTGCATTCGTCGCCCAATAATAATACATCAAATTTGGGAGGCCTAACTCCCACCCCCCTGACTGCCGTCCCCTCTACGGCATCAGCCTCCTCATCCCAGCCACCTTCCCCGCCCAGACAAACAAATAAACCAGCCTAACCACCCCCTTAAAAAATACCTAAGGCAAAAAGACTGGCAGCACTGAAACGGAAACAAAAATCAAGGAAAAATATTCACCTTAGCTGCCTGTACCCTGCCCGCCAATGACAGAGGAAGATCTTCCCACCTCAACATATCAGCCTTCACCTTCCCCACCAAGCTAGTGAAATTGAACTTCCGAAGACCTGCCCAATTCTGGGCCCCCAGATACCTAAAGTGAGACGCTGCCAGATAAAATGGCAGCCCCATCCCAGCTCCCGCCCCTGGAGAGGAAACCACAAAGTACTAATTTTTCCCCAAAATTCATCTTATACCCAGAGAACGTCCCAAATCTTTGAAGCAAATTATTATGTCACCCACAAATTATGATTAAACACGTTACAAGGTATTAACTAATAAATTAGACTATACTATATCTAAGCTACAGAACTCTGTACTACTGATCTATCTTAGCTCACACCTACTCTAAGCTTCTCCTTACTCCTTCTTACACCTTCTTCCAGACGTTTGAGAGGCATTCCCTTTTATGGGTCTGCTCTCCAGCTCCATCTGGTGGTAGAATACAATATTACATTAACTCTTAATGTGACAGACACTACACATAATGTCACAGTGCCCCCCCCGGACAGTAACCCAGAATTGAGAGCTGGATGTCCAGTCTCCACGCACTATTACTGTCCAGAGCATGGCCAATCCACCGAACCTACATCTCCTTGGGGTATGGGAGGAAACTGGCGTACCCGGAGGAAACCCACACAGACATAGGGAGAATGTGCAAACTCCACACTGACAGCCACCCAAGGCCAGAATCGAACCCGGTCACTGGTGCTGTGAGGCAGCAGTTCTAACCACTGTGCACCGTGACACCCTATTTTGTTCGGAAAAACATGGAGAGACAAATTAAAATAAGGGATACAATTCTAAGGGAAGTGCATGAGGAAAGGGACCTGAGTGTATGAAGATGGCAGACAGATTGAGAGAGTGGTTAATAAAGCATACAGTATCCTGGGCTTTATTAATAGAAGCGTAGAGTACAAGAGCGAGGTGTTATGTTGAACTTGTATAAGACGCTAGTTTGGCCTCAGCTGGAGAACTGGGTCCAGTCCTGGGCGCTACACTTTCAGAGGGATATGAAGGCTTTTTAAGAGAGTGCAGAAAAAAATCATGAAATGGCTCCCGGGACAAGGAACCTCAGTTATAAAGGTAGATTGGAGAAGTTAGGTGAATTCTCCTTGGAGAAAAGAAGTTTGAGAGGCGATTTGATAAGGCCTTCAAAAGCACGAGGGGTCTGGACAGCTGGACAGAGTAGAGAGGGAGAAGCTGCTATCTCTCATGAAAGGATTTGAGAACAAGACGGCACAGAGTTAAGATAATTGACACAAGAAGTAAAAGTGACAAGAGGAAAAACTTTTTCATGAAGTGAGTGGTTAAGGTCAGGCTTGCACTGCCTGAGAATGTGGTGGAGGCAGGTTCAATTGAAGTGTGGTAGTATGACTAGGGAGATCATATTACCTTAGAACCAAGTTGCCATTGGTACAGCAGTCCCGCTGCCCATTGGCCCAGGCAAGTCATGTGCCTCTCTGCCAATTGGCTGTGGCTAGTCATGTGACTCCCTGTCGATTGGCCAAGAGGATGGTAGCTCCGCCTACAAGGCGGGGTATAAAAGCTCGTACCAGCTGGCAGTCGGCCTTTCCTTGTACGACCACTGCCGAGCTCACATCTAGCTTATTAAAGCCTGATATTTGGATCCTCTCTACAACTCGTGTCCGATTGATGGTACATCATGGAGCGTTCAAAAAGGAATTAGACAGTTACCTGAAGGATGAATGTACAGGAGAATGGCACTAAGTGAATTGTTCATTCGGAGACTCGGTGGCGAGTTTTTATGGTTGATTGAGACGATCTTTCAAGGTCCCTTTATAATATGACATAGTTTATTCTCTGCCTCCTTACTAGTCCCTTTAAGCAAACTTCACGGAGGAAGTAGTTTGGCCTGGGCTCAGGTGGAAGGCAACTTCTTGTTTGTCTTTTTCTCTTTTCGTGCTGCCCACGAGCCTCTCTCATTTCCTCTTCCTTGCTCCTGTTCTGTCTCCAGGGAGATGGATAGAAATGCTAGTGACCCTGTGGTGAAGGCTTTTTGACAGAAAGGACCCTGCCTGAAACTGAGGAAAGATCACCTTGGACCTGCAATTGCAAAACTGAGAAAGGATTTTCTAATCACTTAACTCAGCACTATTGCTAGCGATAAAGTTTGTGATTGTTGCTTGTGAGACCACATCCTGCATGGTTTAACAGTCACACATGTTAACCAACACTTTCCTTTCTACAGATTTAGATTCAGTAGTGCCAGTCTAAGTAGCAGAATTTCTTGGCCCTGATCATTTCTCTCTCATTTGAAAACTTGCACCACATTGGTGTCAGGCCCATTAGCTCCACTGGATTTTCATATGTATTTGAATACTCCTGTAACTCTGGTGAATCTGATTTAGGGCCCTAAATTCCATCCCCTGACATAATCCCTTCCCGTCTTCTAAAATTGAAGCCTCCCCTCTGTTGCCATCGCAACACTGGACCCCCAGTTTGGACTGCAGCCCAGTATTCCTCTGGGGAAAGTAACAGAAAATGCATTGTTTTTTTTTCTTTTTTTTATAAATTTAGAGTATCCAATTATTTTTTTCCAATTAAGGGGCAACAGAAAATGCATTGTTAAAATGGAGGACAGAGACTAGCAGATGCATGTGGAAGGTATTAATTTGCTAATGTCTAATTCACACTGATTGACTGAATTTGCTAAAATAAGTCACAAAACACTTTAACTGAACTTAAATTATACAAAAATACATGGAGGAACCCCTTTGCACTTTCTGACCCACCTGGCTAGTTTTAATCCGCATCCTGCAACTTATTAAAGATTTATTAATTATTATTGCTGCTGCTCACATCTCCCTATGAAGGCTGGCCACTCAAACAGAGACGACATGAGATAGCCGCCTGGTTGTTTGGTGGTTCCCAGACATGCCTCCGGCGCGTGAGCTTCAGAAAACAGAAAACAACTCTCAGGTTCACAGAACATAATCGGGTGCTGCACTCACATGCATTCTCAACAGACCATTTGTCCACATCAAGGGTGGTCGAAATGGTCAACGGCAGCACTGTCAAACCTTACACACCATCAACCAGAATTTAATTGGCCATTGGAGGTGAACGCCTCTTAATCATTGACTTTTGAACTCTACAGGGACAGAGCTCTTAAATCCTCACCTAGATGGCACAGTGGATAGCTTCACAGCACCAGAGTCCCGGGTTCGATTCCTCACCTTGGGTGACTGTCTGTGTGGAGTCTGCACGGTCCCCCTCTGTCTGCGTGGGCTTCCTCTGGGTGCTCCGGTTTCCTCCCACAGTCCAAAGATGTGGAGGTTAGGTGGATTGGCCATGCTTAAAAAAAAAATTGCCCTTTAGTGATTTGATTTGGTTTGATTTATTATTGTCACATATATTAGTATACAGTGTTGTTTTTTGCATGTTATACAGACAACGCATACCATACATAGGGAAGGAAGGGGAGACTACAGAATGTAATGTTACAGTAATAATTGGGATGTAGAGAAAAGATCAACTTAATACGAGGTATTTAAAAGTCTGATGGCAGTAGGGAAGAAGCTGTTCTTGAGTTGGTTGGTACGTGACCTCAAACTTTGGTATCTTTTTCCTGACGGAAGAAGGTAGAGGGGAATATGTCCAGGGTGTGTGGGGTCCTTAATTATGCTGGCTGCCTTTCCGAGGCAGTGGGAATTGTAGATAGAGTCAATGGATGGGAGGGTGGTTTGCATGATGGACTGGGCCGCATTCACTTTTAAAATAATAATGGGCGTGATTCTCCGCCCCCCACGCCGGGTGGGAGAATAGCAGGAGGGCCTCCCGACATTTTTAACGCCCTCCCGCTATTCTCCCCCCCCCCACGCCACGAATCGCCGCTCGTCATTTTTTATGGCGAGCGGCGATTCTCCGAGGCCGACGGGCCGAGCGGCCGGGTCTTCTCGCCCGTTTCAACACGGCAGCAAACATACCTGCTCGCTGCCATCGTGAAATGGGTGCCAGATGCCCGTTTGGGGCATCTGGGGGCCCGATTGGCACGGCAGTACCAAGGCCGTGCCAAGGGGGGCATAGGCCTGCGATCGGTGGCGACTGATCGGACGCACTGTTTTCCCTCCGCAGCCCCGCAAGATCAAGCCGCCACGTCTTGTGGAGCGACTGAGGGAAAAGACGGCAACTGCGCATGTGCGGGTTGGCGTTGTCCAACCTGTGCATGCGCGGCTGACATCATCGGCCGCTTCAGCCGGCGTGACGCTTGACGTGCGGCCTTGACGACCGTTGTCAAGGCCGCGCCACCGTGACGCACAGGGCCGCGCTCCTAGCCCGCCCGGGGGAGGGGGGGGGAGAATCAGCCCTGGAAGTGGCCGTGAAGGCTGCCGTGGGTCACGCCTGTCCCACGGCAGCCTTTACGATTCTCCGCATTTGCGGAGAATCTCGCCCAATATTTTATTGAGGTATTTGAAAATTTTTAATAACAGTAACATAAACAATGACATCAACATGGTAAAATAAACATCCCCCCCCAGCCCAATCTTCACGCACCTCAACCAAACAACAACAATCCGCCCCCTCCCCCCCCCCCCCCCTTGGAATACTGCATCTGCTGACATTTTAATTTTCCCTGAGAAAGTCGACGAACGGCTGCCACCTCCGGGTGAACCCTACCATTGACTCTCTTAAGGCGAACTTTATTTTCTCGAGACTGAGAAACCCAGCCATGTCACTAACCCAGGTCTCTACACTCGGGGGCTTCGAGTCCCTCCACATTAATCAGATCCGTCTCCAGGCTACCAGGGAGGCAAAGGCCAAGACGTTGGCCTCTTTCGCCCCCTGAACTCCCGGCTCTTCAGACGCTCCAAAGATCGCTACCTCCGGACTCGGCACCACCTGTGTTTTTAGCACCGTGGACATTGCTTCAGCAAAACCCTGCCAAAATCATCTGAGCTTCGGGCATGTCCAAAACACGTGGACATGATTTGCTGGGCTTCCCGCACACCTCGCACACCTACCCTCTACCCCGAAGAACTTACTCATCCTAGCCACTGTCATGTGTGCCTGGTGGACTACCTTAAATTGTGTCAGGCTGAGCCTGGCACATGATGAGGGGGTATTAACCCTGCTTAGGGCATCCGCCCATAGACCGGCCTCTATCTCTCCTAGCTCGTCCTCCCACTTGCCCTTAAGCCCCTCCACCGGGGTTTCCTCCGCCTCTGAAAGCTCCTGGCAAATATCCAATACCTTCCCCTCTCCCACCCAGGTACTGGAAACTACTCTATCCTGTATCCCCCATGGCGGCAGCAGCGGAAAAGCTGGCACCTGTTTTCTCAGCCTCACACCTGCAAATATCTAAAACCATTCCCTGCTGGCAAATTTAAATTTATCCTCCAAAGCTTTCAAGCTGGGAAAGCACCCGTCTATAAATAGATTCCCCCATCCTTCTTATTCCTGCCCTCTGCCAACTCCGGAAATCCGCCATCTAGCCTAGCCATACAAACCTATGGTTATTATAAATTGGGGTCCAAATCGATGCTCCCGCTACTCTCTTATATCTCCTCCATTGCCCCCAGATTCTCAGAGCCGCCACCACTGAAGTGTTGGCTAGTGTTGACTTGAGAGATGAACAGACACTTCCAACACTGATGAAGGTTCAACTCAATTTTATTAACTACTTCTAACTAACTAACACACGATGACTGTTGGTCTAAATGATGCTAACTTAAACTAGAGACCTAAGCCTTGTCCGAACCAGTTGATTCTCTCAGCACGTGGTGTGAGTCTGTGCTGGGCTGGATGAGTTCTTGTTACACTGAGAGGCAGCACCCAGAATGAACAGGAACCGTGGTGCCCTCTGCCTTTATAGTGTATGTATTCTAACTGGTGATTGACTGCGGTGTTTGTACATGTTGATTGGTCCCTGTGTGTGTCCATCAGTGTGTGTCTGCACCATGATATACTGGTGTATATTATGACATCCCCCCTTTTATAAAAAAATGTTGATATAGACCATGTGATAATAAATAGTGTGGGCGTATGGAGAATGTACCTAGCTACGTGTGAGGTGCAAAGACATATGTACAAAGCTATATACAGGGAACAAGACTATTTACAGAGGAAGGTGCCTGGTGCAGATGACGACCATGAACTGGAACAACCAACGAATCTATTTACAAATCACTGGATAACGAATGCAACAATAAAGGATATAGGAAAAAAAAACATTTCAGAGAGTCCACATGTGTACAGAGTTCATAAGTTCAGACTCTGAGGTGGGCGACGAACTCTGGTTGACCGCCTCAAGGGTGGGGCAATGGCTGGCGCCTCAGGAGCCGGGAGGGCTTCTGCACTGTCAGGGGCAGGCAGAGTGACGGGAAGCGCCACACAGTCCACGGCAGGATCAGTAGAAGAGCTGGTCGGAGGATCCCGTGACGACCCTGGAACCAGGCGAAGCGCACGCCTGTTGCGGCGCCGGTAAGCGGACCAGGAAGGAGCGGGGGGCCATCTGCATTAGAACGACAGCAGGCGCAGACCAGCCACCATCCGGGAGGTGGATACGAACCTTGTCGCGTGGATGGATGTCGGGAAGGTCAGCAGCCCGTGAGTCGGAGGAAGATTTCTGCTGCAGTTGAGACATGTGCATGCGGTGGAGCACGGGGACATAATCGAGGTTGGGAGTGAGAAACGATGGCACTGTCGTCCTGAGGGTGTGGTTCATTAGTAGCTGAGCAGGCGGCATTCCAGTGGAGAGCGGGGCGGAGCGATAGGCCAGCAGAGCAAGATAGAAGTCAGAGCCGGCATCGGCGGCCTTGCTGAGTAGCCGCTTAACTATGTGGACCCCCTTTTCCGCCTTCCCATTGGATTGGGGGTATAGGGGACTGGATGTAACGTGCTCGAAGTTGTAGTGTTGGGCGAAGCCGGCCCATTCCTGGCTCGCGAAACAGGGGCCATTGTCTGACATGACCGTCAGCGGAATGCCATGTCGGGCAAATGTCTCCTTACACGCCCTGATCACAGCCGAGGGTGTGAGATCGTGCAGCCTAATGACCTCCGGGTAACTGGAGAAGTAGTCGATGATGATGACGTAGTCCCTGCCCAATGCATGGAACATGTCGATGCCCACTTTGGTCCAAGGCGATGTGATGAGCTCATGGGGCATCAGGGTCTCTCGTAGTTGGGCGGGCTGAAAACGCTGGCAGGTAGAGCAGTTGAGCACCACATTGGCGATGTCATCATTGATGCCCGGCCAGTAGACGGTTTCTCTGGCCCTGCGGCGGCATTTCTCGATTCCTAAATGGCCTTCATGGATTTGCTCCAACACTAGCTGGCGCATGCTTTGTGGGACGACGATGCGATCTAATTTCAGGAGCACCCCGTTGACAACCGGCAGGTCATCGCGGACGTTGTAAAATTGTGGGCATTGGCCCTTGAGCCACCCATCTGACATTAGACACATCACCCGCTGCAGAAGTAGATCAGCCGCTGTCTCGCGGTGAATTTGCATCAGTCGTGCATCCGAAGCTGGCAAATCGGAGGCTGCAAGCTGAACTTGAGCATCTATTTGGCAAATGAAGCCGTCATGATCACACGGAGTTGTGATCAACCTTGAGAGGGCATCGGCAATGGCAAGGTCCTTGCCAGGGGTATAGGTCAGTTGAAAGTCGTACCTGCGCAGCATGAGTAGGATACGCTGGAGGCGAGGCATCATGTCATTCAAGTCCTTTTTGATAATATTTACAAGGGGGCGGTGGTCGGTTTCAACCGTGAACTGCGGAAGTCCATAGATGTAGTCGTGGAACTTCACGACTCCAGTGAGAAGGCCGAGATACTCTTTCTCAATTTGCGCATAGCGCTGCTCTGTGGGAGTCATCACCCGCGACGCATATGCAACGGGGGCCCATGACGAGGCTTCGTCTCGTTGCAGCAGCACGGCACCAATCTCCGACTGAAATTTTGGTCTCTTTGGTCGGGTCGAAAAAGGCCAACACTGGGGTTGTGGAAAGCTTGGCCTTCAGCTCCTGCCATTCACGCTCGTGAGCAGGGAGCCATCGGAAATCTGTGGTTTTGCGAATCAGGTCTCTGAGGGCCGTGGTGTGTGACGCGAGATTCGGGATGAACGTCCCGAGGAAATTCACCATACCCAGGAACCGCAGGACTATTTTCTTGTCCTCGGGCGTCTTCATAGACGTGATTGCTGCAATCTTGTCCTCGTCCGGACGCACCCCCTGGTGGGAGATGTGACCCCCAGAAACTTGATACTCGACTGGCCGAAGGAGCATTTGGCCCTATTGAGGTGGAGGCCGTGTTCGTGGATGCGCCTGAAAACACGCTGAAGGTGGGCAATGTGTTCCTGCGGGGTGGTTGACCAGATAATGATGTTGCGACATATATCCGGACGCCGTCGATCCCCTCCATCACCTGCTCCATGATCCGGTGGAAAACTTCGGACGCAGAAATGATGCCGAAGGGCATCCGGTTGTAGCAGAACCTGCCAAAGGGTGTGTTGAATGTACACAGCTTCCTGCTTGACTCATCTAGTTGGATCTGCCAGAAACCCTTCGAGGCATCCAGTTTTGAGAATAGTTTGGCGTGGGCCATCTCGGACGTGAGCTCCTCACGTTTCGGAATCGGGTAGTGCTCCCACATGATATTCTGATTCAGATCTTTAGGATCAATACAGATCCGCAGTTCGCCGGTCGGCTTCCAGACGCAGACCATGGAGCTTACCCAGTCTGTGGGTTCTGTGACCCTAGAGATGACTCCTTGGTCCTGGAGGTCCTGGAGCTGTTGCTTCAGGCGGTCCTTCAGGGGCGCTGGGACTCTGCCAGGTGCGTGAACGACAGGTGTGGTGTTGGGCTTGAGTAAGATTTTGTACGAGTACGGGAACGTGCCCATGCCTTCGAAGACCTAATGGTATTGCTGGATGATGGAGTCGAGTTGCGCCCTGATGTCTGTGTCAGAGGATGCAGACACATCGCTTGAAGAGAGAGAGTGTACTCTCTGCACTAAGTGGAGCAGCTTGCGTGCCTGCGCACCAAGTAAGGTGGCTTTTGAGGCGGCAACAATCTCAAACGGGAGAATGACTGGGTGAGCACGATGTGTCACCTCAAGGCGGCAGGAGCCGCTGGTGGCGACGGCATTGCCATTGTAGTCCAGCAATTTACACGCAGATGGCAGGACAGCAGGCTGTACGCAGAGCTTGCGAAAATCAAAAGCGCCAGTGTCCAGGCGGAACCTGACAGGGGACCGGTTGACCGTAAGGGTGGCACACCACTCATCATCCTGGCTGACGCTGTGGACGTGGAAGGGTTCAGTGCCATGCTTGGGGGACATCCTGTTCGTGGTGTGGTGAATGTGATTCACACTATATATAGTTGCCAATATCACTCCATGTATATATGTTCGTTATCTACCAGTTGTAAGATCAATGCTGTATATAGCTGCCAATATAACTCCGTGTATATATGTTCACTATTCACCATTGTAAGTGCAGTTGCACTATCCGACCACCAGGGGGAGTCGCTCTGGGAGTACGCGAGAGTTTGTACTGGGCTCCTCCCTTGGCTCCGCCCAGGACCCCTCCCCCTGGGACTGATGTATAAAGATCAGTGCCTTAGAGCCAGCCTGCCAGTTCATCTGAAGTTCAACGGTGAATAGGCTGGCTCTGTTGTAAGTGTATTAAAGCCTCTGTTCAGATCCAACTACACGTGTTTACTGAATTGATGGTTCCATCACATGGTAATGACGCCGATTTGGAACGGGACCTGTGGGTCATTGCAGGCACATTCGGAATCAAGGTCTGGAGTAGGTTCATTAATGGCAGGCTGGGTAGCCCTGACGTCTCTGTGGGGTTGGGTGGACCTCCTAAAAACAGCAGGCATGGGAGATCTGTACATTGTAGCATTTGCCACACTGCAGGCAGCGTCAGGTCTTCGCGGGACATTGCCGCTTTAAGTGGGCGGAGCCGCAGTTGCCGCACGCCGGAGCATCAGAACATTTGTCGCACCACCGCGCATGCGCGGGGCGATCCAGCGTGGCGTGCACCTGCGCAAAGGGGTCCGTGACGTCAGCACGCTCGATGCGTGTAAGCACGGGACTCCGCGAAAAGCACGCAAAATGGCCGCCATCGTTCAGATCCAGAGCCTGAAAAGATTTAATCATTTGGACCCATACTGCCTCGTAAGGGGCTTGCCGCGCCGTTTCAGCAGCCTGGATGCAGGAGTAGCGCGTGGAGGCATGTTCATGAAGTACAATGGCCATAGAGAGAGTGAGCTGCTTTACATTTAGTAGCTGCTGGCGCAGGGGCTCAGATTGAACA
This sequence comes from Scyliorhinus canicula, assembly GCF_902713615.1. Taxonomy (NCBI): domain Eukaryota; kingdom Metazoa; phylum Chordata; class Chondrichthyes; order Carcharhiniformes; family Scyliorhinidae; genus Scyliorhinus; species Scyliorhinus canicula. The sequence goes on from NC_052163.1 coordinate 81,665,503, forward strand.
CCAAAAACAATCTGGTCATGGAGCATGGAGTCAGAGGTGGACCCGTAGTTGCTAGACTGCGCAAGGACGCGGAAGTGGGTAATAAAGGACTGGAAAGGCTCCTCCTTACCCTGGATTCGCTGCTGAAACATGTATCTCTCGAAGCTCTCATTGACCTTGACCGCGCAGTGGCTGTCAAACTTTAGAATTACGGTCTTGAACTTCGATTTGTCCTCCCCCTCATCGAAGGTGAGCGAGTTGAAAATGTGCAGAGCGTGGTCCCCGGCTGTGACGAGGAAGAGAGCAACCTGGCTTTGAGGTACAGCTGGAAGTGCTGTTTGAAATGTTTCCAGTTCGAGCCCAGATTCCCTGCAATGCGGAGAGGCGGAGGTGAGCGAACGGAATCCATTCTGCAGGATGGCGCGAGACTGGTGGGAGGCAGATCACTGAAAGGTAGGTCTCAGAAGTGCGAGCATCCCTCAACTTCTGGTACCATGAAGTGTTGGCTAGTGTAGACTTGAGAGATGAACAGACACTTCCAACACTGATGAAGATTCAACTCAATTTTATTAACTACTTCTAACTAACTAACACACGATGACTGTGGGTCTAAATGATGCTAACTTAAACTAGAGACCTAAGCCTTGTCCAAACCAGTTGATTCTCTCAGCACGTGGTGTGAGTCTGTGCTGGGCTGGATGAGTTCTTGTTACACTGAGAGGCAGCACCCAGAATGAACAGGAACCGTGGTGCCCTCTGCCTTTATAGTGTGTGTATTCTAACTGGTGATTGGCTGCGGTGTTTGTACATGTTGATTGGTCCCTGTGTGTGTCCATCAGTGTGTGTCTGCACCATGATATACTGGTGTATATTATGACAACCACCACCGGACTTGTGCCGTATCAGGCTGGCGAGAACGGACGTGGTGCTGTTATCAGTGCTCCCAAACTGGTGTCTTTACATGACGCCGCCTCCATCCGCTCCCATGCCGACCCCTCCCCCACTACCCACTTCCTAATCATGGCTATATGAGCCGGCCAGTAGTAATTGCAGAAGTTTGGCAGCGCCAACCCACCCACCCACGACTGGGCTCCAGCAACATTTCCTTCACTCACGGGGTTTTACTCGAAGCCCGAAATAATCTTATTCACCCGCTTGTAAAAGGCCTTAGGGATGAAGATGGGGAGGCACTGAAAGACAAACAGAAATTTGGGGAGGGCCGGCATTTTCACGGTCTGTACCCTCCCCGCCAGTGACAGCGGGAGCATGTCCCATCTCTTAAAGTCCTCTTTCATTTGTTCTACCAACCAGGATAGGTTTAACTTGTGCAGTGCCTCCCATTCCCGGGCCACCTGGATTCCCAGATACTGAAAGCTCATCCCGACCATTCTAAGCGGCAGCTCTCCCAGTCTCTTCTCCTGTCCTGTTGCCTGGATTGCAAACATCTCGCTTTTCCCCATTTTCAATTTATACCCCGAAAACCTGCCATATTCCCCCAAGATTCACATTACTTCCCCCATCCCCTCCAGCGGGTCCAGAATTTACAAGAGCAGGTAATCTGCGTAGAGCGAGACCCGGTGCTCCCCCCCCCCCCCCTCGAACTAGCCCTTCCCAGTTCCTAGAGGCTCTTAACACTATGGCCAATGGCCCTATGGCCAGAGCAAACAGTAGTGGGGAGAGGGGGCACCCTTGCCTCGTCCCTCGGTGTAGTTTAAAATACCCCAACCTCAGTCGGTTCGTACGCACACGAGCTATTGGTGCCTGATAGAGCAACCACACTCAGTCAATAAAGCCCTCATGAAACCCAAACCTTCCCAGTGCCTCCGACAGGTATTTCTACTCCACCCGATCAAAAGCCTTCCCATCATCCATCGCTACCACCACCTCCACCTCCTCTCCTTCTGAGGGCATCATAATAACATTGAGAAGCCTTTGAACATTGGCCTTGTGTTGCCTGCCCTTAACAAATCCCGTCTGGTCTTCCCCTATCACCCCCTGGGACACAGTCCTCTATCCTTGTGGCCAGTATCTTAGCCAGCAGTTTGGCACCCACATTCAGTAGAAAAATCGGCCTCTAATCCAGCTAAAGGTGCTGCATAGGGCGCATATGACTGGGACCAGGCTGAGCTGGTTCTTTGGGGGTGAGGACAGATGTGGCAGATGTTCGAGGAGCCCAGCAAATCACACCCACATGTTCTGGGCGTGTCCGGCGTTGGAGGGTTTCTGGAAGGGGGTGGCGGGGACCTTGTCCAGGGTGGTTGGCTCCAGGGTGGAACCGGGCTGGGGGCTCGCTATTTTTGGGGTAGCATCGGAGCCGGGAGTGCAGGAGGCGAGAGAGGCCGGTATTCTAGCCTTTGCGTCTCTAGTAGCCCGGCGAAGGATCCTTTTGCAGTGGAGGGACACGAAGCCCCCGAGCCCGGAATCCTGGGTCAGCGACATGGGCGGATTCATTAAACTGGAGAGGATCAAGTTTGCCCTGAGGGGGTCGGTGCAAGGGGCAAGGGTTCTTCCAGCGGTGGCAGCCTTTTCTAGATTTCCTGGCGGAGCATTAGAGGGTGGTCAATTTCAGCAGCAACCCCGGGGGGGAACTATAGGTTAGTTATGAGAGTTTGTTCTTATGGTTCTATTTGTTATTACTCTTTCTTGTTGTTAATTTATTGTTTTTGTACTGGGGGGAGGGGTTATTGTTTTTCTCTTTTCGTTGTTGGGATAAAATTTGTTGTTGGAAAATTTGAATAAAAATTATTTTAAAAAGAAAGTAGAGAAATCGGCCTGTATGACCCGCATTTCTCCGGATCCTTCTCCCATTTCAGGATCAATGAAATCAAGGCATGCGACATTGTTGGAGGAGGACTCCCTTCTCTCTTGCTTCATTAAATGTCCTCACCAGCAGTGGGCTCAATATCTCTGAAAACTTCCAATAGAATTCCACCGGGTAGCCGTCAGGTCCCGGGGCCTTGCCCAACTGCATGCCCTCCAACCCCTTGATTATTTCCTCAATCTCAGTTGTAGCTCCCTTCCACCAGGTCCTCCTCCACCCTCGGGAACCTCAACTGATCCAAAAACTGCCTCATCCCCTCCACCCCAGCCGGGGGTTCCGACTCATATAATTTACTATTGAAGTCCTTAAACACCTCGTTCACCCCCGCTGGGTCCAGGACAGTATTACCGCCTCTACTCTTTACTTTACCTATCTCCCTGGCCGCCTCCCTTTTCCTGAGCTGGTGCGCCAACATTCTGCTTGCCTTTTCCCCATACTCATAATTCGCCCCCCTTGCCTTCCTCAACTGGTCCACCACTTTCCCTGTGGTCAACAGCCCAAACTCTGCCTGTAACATCCCCCGCTCCCTCAGTAGCACCGCCTCCAGGGCTTCCGAGTATCTCCTGTTCACCTGGAGTATCTCCTCAACGAACCTATCCCTCTTAGCCCGTTCTGCCTTTTCTCTGCGGGCCTGTATTGAGATTAATTCCCCTCTGACCGCTGCCTTCAAAGCTTCGCAGATCGTCGCTGCAGAGACGCCCCTCCCCCCCCATATCATTTGTTTCCAAGTAATTTTTTTAAAAAATAATTTTTATTGAGATTTTCACAAAATATCAAAAACAGAAAATATCAACAAGAAAACAGTATTAACAACAAAAAAGAAAAAAACACATAAACCCCCAAAATCAAACCCCCCCCCCCCCCCTCCCCCCCCCCCCCCCCCCCGGGTTGCTGCTGCTGCCGGCCTATTTTCCTACCGTTCTGCCAGGAAGGTAAGGAAAGGCTGCCACCGCCTAAAAAAACCCTGTACTGATCCCCTCAGGGCAAATTTCACCCTCTCCAATTTGACCCGCCATATCATTGATCCAGGCCTCCACGCTTGGGAGCCTCGCATCCTTGCACTGAAGCCAAATCCTCCGCCGGGCTACTAGGGACACAAAGGCCAGAACACTGGCCTCTTTCGCCTCCTGCACTCCCGGCTCCACTGCAACCCCAAATATCGCGAGCCCCCAGCCTGGCTCGACCCTGGATCCTACCACCCTCGACACCGTCCTTGCTACCCCCTTCCAAAATACCCCCAGCGCTGGGCATGCCCAGAATATATGGGCATGGTTCGCTGGGCTCCCCGAGCACCTAGCACACCTGTCTTCGCCCCCGAAGAATCTTCTCATCCTCGTCCCGGTCATATGAGCCCTATGTAGCACCTTGAACTGTACGAGGCTAAACCTCGCACAAGAGGAGGAATTCACCCTTTCCAGGGCATCTGCCCACGTCCCCTCCTCAATCTTCTCACTCAGCTCCTCTTCCCATTTACCCTTCAGCTCCTCCACCGAGGCCTCATCTACCTCCTGCATTAAGTGGTACACGTCCAAAATCCTCCCTCCTCCAACCCACACCCCCTAGAGCAACCTGTCCCGTACCCCACGTGGGGGCAACAGAGGGAACCCCTCCACTTGCCGCCTGGCTAACGCCCTAACCTGCATGTACCTAAACATGTTCCCTGGGGGGAGCCCAAACTTCCCCTCTAACTCACCCAAGGTCGCAAACCTCCCATCTACAAACAGGTCCCCCATGTTTCCAAATTGTTCTGGATGGACTTGTTAACCCGTCCACAGATTGCTTCTTCCGCTAGCAACCCCACATCCAGTCTCCACAGCGGGCCTTGCCCTCTCTCCACACTAACCCGTAGATCCACCCAGTGCGGGGCATGATCCGACACTGCGATTGCCGAGTACTCAGTATCCACCACCTTCGGTATTTGCGCCCTGCTCAGAACAAAAAAGTTGATTCGAGAGTTATCTTGTGGCCATGAGAAAAAAAGGAAAACTCCTTCGTCCTCGGCCATGCAAACCTCCATTGGTCTACGCCCCCTCACCTGTTCCATAAATCCCTCCAATTCCTTTGCTGCAGCTGGCGTCCTCCCTGTCCTGGAGTTTGACCGGTCCAATTCCGGATCAATGACTGTGTTCAAGTCTCCTCCCATGATCAGGTTATGTGATTCTAAGTCTGGGACCTTACCTAACACCCGCCTCATAAATTCCACGTCTTCCCAATTCGGAGCATATATGTTCACAAGTACCACACGGCACCCCCTGCAGCTTCCCACTCACCATTATGTACCTACCCCCCTTGTCTGACATGATTCTCACTGCCTCGAATGCCTCTCGTTTGCTGATCAAGATCGCTACACCCCCCTGGTCTTTGAGTCCAGTCCTGAGTGGAACACTTGACTGACCCACCCCTTCCTCAATCTCATCTGGTCTGTAACCTTTAGGTGTGTCTCTTGTAGCATTGCCACGTTCGCCTTCAGCCCCCTCAAATGCGCAAACACGCGAGCCCTCTTGACCGGCCCATTCAGTCCTCTCATGTTCCATGTGATCAGCCTGGTCGGGGGGCTTCCAATGCTGACCAGCCATCACCCTTTTTAGGACAGCCTCGAGCTCGCGCCCTCCGCTCCTCGAGTCCCCACTCGGGCATTCGCCATTCCCGATCCCCCATTTGTCCCCTAGTAACAGTTCCTCCCCTGTCAGCAAAGCAGCTCCCCCCTCCCCCCCAGCAACAACACTAGAAACCCAATCCCCCAAGTCAAGCTCCAGCTTAACACCTGCTCACCCCCCTCTACGCTTCCGAGAGTCAGCTGACCCATGCTGACTTGATAGCTCTCGCCCCTGGCACCAAGCAGTCGGTCTCCCTATTGTTCTCTCCCCTCTCCCCCCACAGGAATAAACATTTTAAAAGCATCACATTCCCCAGTAGACAAACATCAGAAAAAACAGTGAAGAAACAGTCACTTTAGAAAAATAGTCACCCAAAAAGCAGATCCAAATTCAAAGCCCATTGCCCCCCTAACCAGCTCTCTGCAAGACAAAGCAAACTTTAAACCATCCACACAGCCCATTATTTCACATAGAGCTACTTAAATTTATACAATTCTGCACAACAAATCGCCGCCACAGTACTTCTCCAAGGCTTCAGTGTCTTTTAATTCGCCTCCAGCTTCATTTCTTTAATAAAGGTCCAAACTTCGTCTGGTGTTTCAAAGTAGAAGTCCCGTTTCTCATGTGTGACCTACAGACGGGCTGGGTACAGCATCCCAAACTTCACCCTCTTCTTAAAGAGGGTCTTTTTTGCCCGATTGAACCCAGCTCCCCTCTTGGCCAAATCCACTCCCAGGTCCTGATAGATGCTCAACTCACAGTTCTCCCACTTGCTGCTCCGTTCTTTCTTGGCCCACCTCAAAACGTGTTCCTTGTCCATGAAACGGTGAAAACGTACCACCATGGCCCTTGGCTACTCATTTGCTCGGAGTTTCTTCGCGAGGGCTCTGTGCGCTCTGTCCAATTCCAGGGGCCGAGGGAACTTCCCAGCCCCCATCAACTTCTCCAACATGTCCATCTCATAAGCCCTCGCATCCGATCCCTCACTGCCTTCAGGGAGGCCAACAATTCTGAGATTCTGCCTCCTGGACCTGTTCTCCAGATCCTCCAGCTTCTCCTGCATTCTTTTCTGGCGGTCGTTCATGATCCCCGTCTTGTTATCCAGCACGGTTATATACTCCTCGTGCTCGGACAACTTTTGTTCCACCTCCTGAATCGCTCTCCCGTGGGTTTCCTGATTCTCAACCACTTGATCAATCGAAGCCTTAATTGGGTCCAGCGTGTCCTTCTTCAGCTTGGCGAAGCAATCCTCGAAAAACGTCACCAGCTGCTCCTTCGACCATTGTGCCGTCTCCCCACAGCCCTGCTGCCCCGCCATGCTGTCCTGTGTTACCAGCTCTACTTGCATCTCCCTTATAGGACTTTGTCGTCTCACACGGCCACTTCTGGTCCAATTCCCCATACACCGGAGCGGAATTTCTTCTTACTGTCTCGCTGTTCACCGATTTATCCCATAAAATCCGGACAAAAAGGGGGAAATGGGTCCAAAAGTCTGTTACAGTCGGGAGCTATCAAATGTGTGACCTACTGCTCCATGGCCGCCACCGGAAGTGACTGGGCTGCATTCACAACCTTTTTCTATTTTCCTGCGGTCTTGGGCAGGGCAGGAACCATTCCAAGCTGTGATATAGCCAGAAAGAATGCTTTCAATGGTGCATCTGTAAAAGTTATTGAAAGTCGTAGCTGACATGCCAAATTTCCTTAGTCTTCTGAGAAAGTAGAGTCGTTGATGGGCTTTCTTAACTATAGTGTCAGCATGGGGGGACCAGAACAGGCTGTTGGTAATCTGGACACCTAAAAACTTGAAGCTCTCGACCCTTTCTACTTCGTTCCCATTGATGTAGGCAGGGGCATGTTCTCCACTACGCTTCCTGAAGTCGATGACAATCTCCTTCGTTTTGTTGACATTGAGGGAGAGATTATTGTCGTCGCACCAGTCCACCAGATTGTCTATCTCATTTCTATACTCTGTCTCGTCATTGTTTGAAATCCGACCCACTACAGTGGTGTCATCAGCAAATTTGAGAATCGAGTTAGAGGGGAATTTAGCCACACAGTCATAGGTGTATAAGGAGTATAGTAGGGGGCTGAGGAGACAGTGTTGTGTGGCACCGGTGTTAAGGATGATCGTGGAGGAAGTGTTGTTGCCTATCCTTACTCATTGTGGTCTGTGGGTTAGGAAATTCAGGATCCAGTCATAGAGGGAGGAGCCGAGGCCCAGGCCACGGTGTTTGGAGATGAGTTTCGTCGGAATAATAGTGTTGAAGGCTGAGCTGTAGTCAATAAATAGGAGTCTGACATAGGTGTCTTTGTTATCTAGGTGTTCCAGTGTTGAGTGCAGGGCCAGGGAGATGGCGTCTGCTGTGGATCTATTGCAGCGGTGGGCGAAATATGGTGGATCAAGGCAACCCGGGACGCAGGAGTTGATTTGTGCCATGACTGACCTTTCGAAGCCCTTCATAATGATGGATGTCAGATCCACTGGACGATAGTCATTAAGGCACGCTTCTTGGCTTTTCTTTGGTACAGGGATGACGGCCGTCTTCTTGAAGCAGTTAGGGACCTCAGATTGTTGTAAAGAGAGGTTGAAGATGTCTGCGAATACCCCCGCCAGCTGATCCGCGCAAGACCTGAGTGCTTGTCCGGGTACCCCACCCGGGCCAGTGGCTTTCAGGGGATTGACCAGCAATGGTGACCTTGGATACAAGTTCATCTGAGGCTTCCAGGGTGGAGGGCGTGCTCTCACTGACCTCTTGCTCAAAGCGGGCGTAGAATGCGTTGAGCTCATGAGGGAGGGGTGCGTTGGAGCCGGTGATTTTACATGCCTTCATCTTGCAGCCCATTATGTCTTGCAGGCCTTGCCATAGTCGGTACAGATCCGCGTGGCTAGCCTGGGACTCGAGCTTGGTCCGGTATTGTCTTTTGGCATCTTTTTTTGAAATAAAGTTAGAGTATTCAATTCATTTTTTCCAATTAAGGGGCAATTTTGCATGGCCAATCCACCTATCCTGCATATCTTTGGGTTGTGGGGGCGAAGCCCATTCAATCACGGGGAGAATATGCAAACTCCACACGGACAGTGACCCAGAGCCAGGATCGAACCTGGTACCTCAGTGCCGTGAGGCAGCAATGCTAACCACTGTGCCACCGTGCTGCCCTCTTTTTACATCTTTGATGGATTTCCTTAGATCATATCTGGCTTTCTTGTATAGGTCAGGGTCGCCTGACTTGAATGCCTCAGACCTAGACTTCAGCAAGCAGTGGATATCCCTGTTCATCCAGGGTTTTCGGTTGGGAAACACGCGGATTTGCTTCTTTGGCACACAGTCTTCTACACACTTACTAATGAAGTCAGCTACTGTCGTGGCATACTCGTTCAGGCTGGTCGGAAAGTTTATAAATACTGACCAGTCCACTGACTCTAAGCAGTCCCATAGGAGATCATCCGATTCCTCACACCAACATTGCCCGATTTTCGAAGACTTAGTGTTCACAGATGTTACAGGTTAGGCGGGGTTTCAGGGATCGGGTGGGGGTGTGGGCCTGGACAGTGTGCTCTTTCAGAGGGTCGGTGCAGACTTGATGGACTGAATGGCCTCCTTCTGCACTGCAGGGATTCTTGAGCATTCTATGAGATGCCTTTAGTGATAGTGCCAAATGGCCTTGCAGAAAAATACAAACCATATCCCCATTTAATTGAACCCATTAACAAAACCATGCAGTGCTGCACCTGCTTTGGATGTTGCTGAGGACAGTTCTCTAAGACGGCTGGGAATTAAACAATGCGTCCACTTACACCAAATGAACAGTCATTAATATATTTGAATTTACAGTATTAACAATGTAGGTGTATTTCAGTCCAACCTTCTCCTGGTTGCTCCTGAATGGCCTGGACTCTGCTGCGTGGATTGGCAGGTGGAACATTTATGCCTCTCTGAGATTGACATTAAGTTTTTATTTTTTCATTCAAGGGATGTGGACACTGTTGGCCAGGCCTGCATTTATTGTCCATCCCTAATTGCTTTTGAGAAGGTGGTGGTGAGCTGCCTTCTTGAACCGCTGCAGTCCATGGGGTGTAGGTACACCCACAGTGCTGTTAGGGGGAGAGTTCCAGGATTTTGACCCAGTGACAGTGAAGGAACAGCAATATATTTCCAAGTGAGGATAGTGAGGGGCTTGGTGAGGAATTTGCAGGTGGTGGTGTTCCCATGTATCTGCTGCCCTTGTCCTTCTAGATAGTAGTGGTCGTGGGTTTGGAAGATGCTATATTGAAGATCCTTGTTGAGTTCTTGCAGTACACCTTGTAGCTGGTACACACTGATGCTTCTCTGCCTTCGTGGTGGAGGGATTGAATGTTGAAGATGGTGGATGGGGTGCCAATCAAGCAGGTGGCTTTGTCCTGGATGGTGTTTACCTCCTTGAGTGTTGTTAGAGCTGCACTCATCCAGGCAAGTGGAGAGTATTCCATCACACTCCTGACTTGTGCCTTGTAGATAGTGGACAGGCTTTAAGAAGAGTCGGGAAGTGAGTTACACACCGCAAGATTCCTGACCTCTGACCTGCTTTGGTAACCACAGTATTTATATGGCTAGGCCAGTTCAGGTTCTGACCAATGGTAACCCCCAGGATGTTGATAGTGGGAGATTCTGCAATGATAATGCCATTGGATGTCAATGGGCGATGGCCAGATTCTCTCTTGCTGGAGATGGTCATTGCCTGGCACTTGTGTGACATTTATGTTACTTGCCATTAGCCACTCAAGTCTGGATATTGCCCAGTTCATGCGGCATTTGCTTCAATGTCTGAGGAGTTGCAATGGTGCTGAACATTGCACAGTCGCCAGCGAACATCCCCACTTCTGACCTTATGACAGAAGCCGTTCATTGATGAAGCAGCTGAAAATGCTTGGACTGAGGACGGTACCCTGATGAACCAGGACTCAGATGATTGGCCTCCAACAACAGAATCATCATCCTTTTTGCCAGTTAAAGATTTTGCCTCCTGATTCTCATTGACTCTAGTTTTCTTTTTAAATTTAGATTACCCAACAATTTTTCCAACTAAGGGGCAATTTAGCGTGGCCAATCCACCTATCCTACACATCTTTTGGGTTGTGGGGGCAAAACCCACACAAACACGGGGAGAATGTGCAAACTCCACACAGATAGTGAACCAGAGCTGGGATCGAACCTGGGACCTCGGCGCCGTGAGGCAGCAGCATTAACCACTGCGCCACCGTGCTGCCCCATTGACTCTAGTTTTGCCAAGGATCTTTGATGCCATACTCAGACAAATGCTGCCTTGATGTCAAGGGCAGTCACTCTCACCTCACAAGTGTTGACAAACTTTTCAAACCATGGTCTTATCACTGCTAAACCTGAACCGATTCGCGTGACATCTCAGATGTTCACTTCCATCAGTAGATGGGTTGGGAACCGTTGTCAATTTTCTCCGTTAAATGTTCTTGGGTACCGCCCTGTTGTTGGCGAGGGTAGAGGAGGGGAGTGCTCAGGAATTTACGGGAGGATCCTGGTGGTGGGCGGTGTGTCATTGGGGGGGATTACGGTCAAATGGTGGCGGCATGGTGGCACAGTGGTTAGCACTGATCGATCCTGACCCCGGGTCACTGTCCGTGTGGAGTTTGCAGATTCTCCCCATGTCTGTGTGGGTCGCACCCCCACAACCCAAAGATGTGCAGGGTAGGTGGATTGGCCACGGGTTGGAAATAAAAAGAATTGGGTACTCTAAATTTAAAAAAATTAAAAAGGAAGAGTTGGGAGGGGAGGTGGAGGAGGGGATGGGTGTGAAGTCCTATGGAGGGTGACTGCCACGTCTTCTTCAGAACGTCTTCCTCCATGTTTTTTTTAAATAAATTTTTTTATTGAGTTTTCATATTTTATATCCAACAAATTACAAATTATTAGAGAGAAAAAAAACACGCAAAAATTAACATGTATATTTACAGGTAAGCATCTTCATAATAACAACTGTGGCTGTCCCCTTTAGCCGGCATACATATTTTACATTCCCCAATATGGCCGAGGCACATGTTATAGGCATTTATTTACAGTTTGGTTTTGGGCCTTAGCTAGCCATCAAACCCCCCCCCCCCCCCCCCCCCCCCCCCGGCTACCTTCCCCCGATTCCCGTCCATTTTCCCCTGATTCTTGGCCACCCGACTATTCTTCCTCTTGTACGTTGGCCACAAACAGGTCCCGGAACAATTGCACGAATGGCTCCCACGTTCTGTGGAAGCCGTCGTCCGACCCTCGGATGGCGAATTTGATTTTCTCCATTTGGAGAGATTCCGAGAGGTCGGACAGCCAGTCTGCAGCTCTGGGCGGTGCTGCTGACCGCCAGCCAAACAGGATTCTACGGCGGGCGATCAGGGAGGCAAAGGCAAGGGCGTCCGCCCTCCTCCCCAGGAATAGATCTGGCTGGTCTGAAACCCCGAAGACCGCCACTATCGGGCATGGCTCCACCCTCACCCCTACCACTTTGGACATAGCCTCAAAGAAGGCTGTCCAGTACTCCACAAGTCTGGGGCAAGGCCAGAACATGTGGGCGTGGTTGGCCGGGCCTCTTTGGCACCGCTCGCATCTGTCCTCCACCTCCGGGAAGAACCTACTCATACGGTTTCTCGTTAAGTGGGCTCTATGTACCACTTTTAGTTGCGTCAGGCTGAGCCTTGCGCACGTGGAGGTGGAGTTGACCCTATGCAGTGCTTCACTCCAGAGTCCCCACCCTATCTCCATCCCCAGGTCGTCCTCCCATTTCCTTCTTGTTGCGTCCAGTACGGTGTCGTCCCTATCTACCAGTCGGCCATACATGTCACTACAGTTCCCTTTCTCTAGGATACTTGCGTCCAGTAGGTCTTCCAGTAGTGTCTGTTGTGGCGGTTGTGGGTACGTCCTTGTCTCCTTTCGTAGGAAATTTTTGAGCTGCAGGCACCGTAGCTCGTTCCCCCCAGCTAGCCAAAATTTCTCTGTCAGTTCGTCCAGTGTTGCGATCCTGTCGTCCGTGTATAGGTCCCTGACTGCCAGTGTCCCCCCGTCCTGCCTCCACCTTTTGAAGGTGGCGTCAGTCAGTGCTGGTGTGAACCTATGGTTGTTGCAGATGGGAGCCTTGTCCGACATTTTGGTCAGGCCAAATTGCTGCCGCAGTTGGTTCCAGGTTTGGAGGGTGGCTGTCACCACTGGGCTGCATCTTCCTCCATGTTGACAGTCATTTTGGACTCAAAGGGCAGGATCCCCCCCCCCCCCCCCCCCCCCCCGTGTTTTACAGGGAAGGAGGCCACCCACCATTGGTCAGTGGCAGGACCTTTTGATCCTGCCACTCTCAATGGGCTTTCCTGTTGTTCGCACCCTCTGCTACTGGAGGACCCTTGGCAGACGGAGGGGCATCATCGTCTGCAGGACCGGAAGATCCCATTGGTGGGGATGGACGGAAACCCCTGCCCATTAACCCTGTTTTCTTCACAGACGCTGCCCGACAGTTGAACCTTTCAGTTCTTTTATTTCAAGTCTGCTGTATCTGCAGTATTTCATTTTTAGTCAGCTGACGTACTTCTGCTTTTAAATAAATGGCCCTCTGGATTTGACTGAGCTTGATAGAATTATTTTGCAATTAAAGTAAAAATGTGTCTGATGATGCATCACATGATAGTTAACTTATTTTCACTTCTGTGACACATCGGTTTAGGGGCATGAAATCAGCAGTTAGTGAGACCACAAACCAATGTGTGGAGGAATACCTAGTTGTGATCTGAGTGTCGTAACGAGCAATGGCAAAGATTGAAGTGGGGGTGTGATGTTTGTGGGAGTTGTACTAACCTGGAGATGCTCTCCTTGTCAGCAAAAAAACTTATGACCTAACAGAGAATGTGTTTGAAACTGCTGTAGAAGAAATCATGCAAGGCTCAAGTGATAGGGGAGCAACTGCAAAGTATTACTTTGTGGTCAGTGGCCTCTCTGAGTGGACTAACTCAAATGCCTTAGACCCCACTGATTTAATGGGATCTGTGAGTTGTTTCATTTACAAGGCTTCACAATTACACAAAGTCCAAACGATGGGGCCCAACGACGGAGTGAATCCCGCAGACTGTGTTTAGATTAGTAAGATTATGTAGTTAATGGGAGTATCCAGGATTGATGCAGTCAGGTTTGAGTTTTCAGTTTGAAATTCAATTTAGATCTCTTTGAGCAATCGAGCAGTTTTGAGAGAAACAGTAACTTTGATCTGTCTGTGAACAGACTAGCTTCTTCTCTCACAGAAGTTTAGTTTAAAAGATTTTACTTCTGAACAGAACACCAGTTTCAGAAAAGACTGGCAGATTAAACAATAGTTTGACAGAGGCAAGAAAGTGCAAGCTATTTCCTCGAGGATCTCTCTCTCAAGAGTGGTTTATCACAGACATCTCTTTACAGCAAGTATTCCTGGGTTGGATAACTGTATTTAAATGTGGATTTTGACCTGAGAAGGGGTTTGCTTGAGTGGAGCTAAAAGATAGCAATCAGGAATTAATGTTTCATTGTCATTGGTAAGCATTGTTTAACAGGTAATTGTAAGCTATTGTTTTTATGATATTAAAGTTAATAATACTGTGTGAATAATTGGAAAAAAAAAATCCAATTAAGGGGAAATTTAGCATGGCCAATACGCCTACACTGCACACCCTTGGGTTGAGACCCATGCGGTCAAGGGGAGAAAATGCAAACTCCACACGGACAGTGACCTGGATTCAGGATCGAACCTGGATCCTCGGCACTCAGCATTGCACCACTGTGACGCCCACACTGTGTTAATAATAAGATCTGTTTTAAAGTATACCATATTCCTATTTGTGCATGGAATCAGTCCTGGAGCGAAGTATCCTTTCCTCATAGTCTTACAAATTAAATAAAATTTTGGGGTTTCTGTCAGGTATCCTAGCAACGTTTGGAGTCCAGTCCGGGATTGTAATCGTGGGGAAGAGGTGTATTGGTGATCATCATGCAGAACATTGCCAGGAACCAGTGACACTTTGAAGGTGGATTGGGCTTGGAGCAGATGTACCCTCCCGTATTTCAGATCGCTGTTGTCTATTCACAGGAAGAGAAATGTCACGATGCCAAAAGCTATCAAATAATTTAAGTGGTATTGGTCTTAGAACATAGAACATTACAGCACAGTACAGGCCCTTCGGCCCTTGATGTTGCGCCGACCTGTGAAATCACTCTAAAGCCCATCAACACTATTCCCTTATCATCCATATGTCTATCCAATGACCATTTGAATGCCCTTAGTGGTGGCGAGTCCACGACTGTTGCAGGCAGGGCATTCCACGCCCTTACTACTCTCTGAGTAAAGAACCTACCTCTGACATCTGTCCTGTATCTATCTCCCCTCAATTTAAAGCTATGGCCCCTCATGCCAGACATCACCATCCGAGGAAAAAGGCTCTCACTGTTCACCCTATCTAATCCTCTGATCATCTTGTATGCCTCAATTAAGTCACCTCTTAACCTTCTTCTCTCTAACGAAAACAGCCTCAAGTCACTCAGCCTTCCCTCCATACCAGGCAACATTCTGGTAAATCTCCCCAGCACCCTTTCCAATGCTTCCACATTTTTCCTATAATGCGGCGCCCAGAATTGCACGCAATACTCCAAATGCGGCCGCACCACAGTTTTGTACAGCTGCAACATGACCTCATGGCTCCGAAACTCAATCCCTATGCCAATAAAAGCTAACACACCGTACGCCTTCTTAACAACCCTCTCAACCTGAGAGGTTTTAATTTTAATTTAATTTTAATTTTAATTTTTTAATTTAGTTTTAATTTTACCTTTACAGGAAACATGTAAGTTAAATAACAGCTTTCTAGACAAAGGAGAAAACCCACTCACTTTGGATTTATTCTTTCGTTTGATGAGGCAGCGCTTCAGTAAGAAGATGGAATCTATAGGATGAGGTAGTCAAATCTTGCAATCGATTTAAAATGAAGACAGAAAAATGCTGGAAAAAGCTCAGCAGGTCTGGCAGCAGCTGTATCGAGAGAAACAGAGTTAACATTTTGGATTAGTGTGACTTTTTCAAAACTACACCGTTGGCTCTGAAGAAGTCATACGGATCTGAAACGTTAACTCTGTTTCTCTCTCCATAGATCCTGTCAGACTCACTTCGTTTTTCCAGAATTTTTCTGTCTCTATTTCAGCTTTCCAGCATCCGTAGTATTTGCCATTAGTCTTGGGATGTATTTGCTAAGCGTGTTCCAGCTCTGACAAAGGGTCATTTGGACTCGAAACGTGAGCTCTTTTCTCTCCCTACAGATGCTGCCAGACCTGTTGAGATGTTCCAGCATTTTCTCTTTGGTTCCAGCTCCGAGATCCATGTCCATGAGAGATTCGAAAAGGGGGAGTGAGGCAAGATTGTCTACTGTCAATCATCCCATTCAGTATCTCTATCTACCATCTGTTGAATGATAAACAGGAGCCATTGGGCTTGAATTAGAGATCTTGAAAATGCGTATGGTTTCTCAAGCATGTCAGACACCAAGCTGAACAAAAATAACAATTTATTTCCAAACTACTGTTCTCATTTCATTTTTTAAAATAAAGTAAGAGTACCCAATTATTTTTCTCCAATTAAGGGGAAATTTAGTGTGGCCAATCCACCTAACGTGCATATCTTTGGGTTGTGGGTGCAAGACCCACGCAGACATGGGGAGAATGTGAAAACTCCACACGGACAGTGATCCAGGGCTGGGATCGAACCCGGGTCCGCAGTGCTGTAGGCAGCAGTGCTAACCACTGAGCCGCTCTGTTTGTTCTAATTTCTCAGGGTTAATATCATCCCCACAGAGCAGAAGGAACCCATTCGGCCCATTGAGTCTGCACCGAACCACCAAAACAGTACATTACCCAGGTCCCACTCCCCTGTTCTATCCCCGCAACCTCATCTAACTCTCTGGACACTGAGGGACGATTTATCATGGCCAATCCACCTAACCTGCACCTCTTTAGGCTGTGGGAGGAAACCGGAGCACCCGGAGGAAGCCCACACATACAGGGGGAGAATGTGCAAACTTCACAGTCACCCAAGCCGGAATTGAGCCCAGGTCCCTGGCACCGTGAGGCAGCAGTGCTAACCACAAATGGCTTCACCTCACCCTTTCACATTTTAAACGGAACTGTGAATGCACCTCAGAAAACAAAATCTTAACTTAAATCTTAAATCGAAGATCAAACAGTGCTTGGCTCCAGAAGCAAGGTTGTGCAATGAGATCTCACCAGGGCGCAAACAGGAAAACCATCTCAATAGGGAAGTGGAAGTTTGGCAGTCAAAAACCCTTCACTTCAGTGGACCAAACATTTCACAAGAAAAACCTACCACAGTCACATGAAACTTGTGTCAAGATCTGGGAGGAGTTTGAGAGCGTAAACTGATAAACTGTTCAAGCGTTAAGCAGTCTGGAAGCAGGTTGGAGTTGAGAGGAGGGGAGGATCATTGGCAGGTAAGAAGCTCAGAGGAGGAAATGCCCCTCGAAATAGATTTCTGGTGGGAATTGGAAGATTTGATTGAGATCTGAGAGCAAGGCGAGTGAAACTGACAGGGATTTGTTGGATTTTACTCAATGGGACTTTTCTACAATGGGCGTTGGGGAAGATCGTGGTCGCTCTTCTCTCTCCCAGAGTTTTAATCCTCACTAAACGTGTAAACCTGGAGAATCCCGAGAGCTCTTCAAAGAGAATGCGAATTAAAAATTAAGAGGGAGGTAAGCCTCCGGTCGGGGACTGTAGGATTTCAGAAACTTTTAGTTTCATTTTGATGTGGGTCCATGTGTCATTTGCCAATCCACATCGTGTCCCCGGCGTTTTATTTTATTTTTTATGCGGAGTGTTTTGTTTTCTAACTTTAGTGCGACGCAATGGGAATAAACAGACACAGGAAGAGTCAAAGAAATCTCTTCCTCTTCCCACTTATACTTTCAGGGAAGGGGCAGCAATACTTCACTGGGGGCATCTGGGGCCATGACTGGCACCCTGGGGCATCTGGAACCTGGACTGGTACCCTGAGGGCATCTGGAACCTGGACGGGTACCCTGGGGGCATCTGAAACCTGGACTGGTACCCTGGGGCATCTGAAACCTGGACTGGTACCCTGGGGCATCTTGTGTCTGGGCTGGTACACGGGGGTATTTGGATCCTGGATTGCTCTACACTGGCAGTGTCTGAAACCAGGATTGCTCTCCCAGCCTGGGCTGGTAGACAGGGATGTTAAGGGAGTGATCATCAATGGAACATAAGGACTGAATGTTCCCATTAGGGAAGGATCGATTCCCTGAGGGCGCAGATTTAAGGTAACTGGCAAAAGAAGCAATGACATAATGGGAAAAACATGAGGTATGGTTAGGATCTGGAATGTGCTGCCTGAGAGTGTGGTAAAGGCAGGCTCAACGCACACACAGGGAGGATGTGCAGACTCCGCACAGACAGTGACCCAAGCCGGAATCGAACCTGGGACCCTGGAGCTGTGAAGCATTTGTGCTATCCACAATGCTACCGTGCTGCCCCAATATGTGCTGTAACCATTCTTTGTTTCCACAAATGGTCTTACTTCTTTTCCAATCCAATCAGGGATTGAACACAGAGCCTCCCTCAGGCTGTTGTGGTACCATTTATCACTGACCTATCAGGATATAAAATCACATTGTGTCAAAAACAACAACAACATGCATTGATGTAGAACCTTCAATGCAGCAAAATATCCCAGGATGCTTATCAAACAAAATTTGAGCCCCAACCAGAAGACATATATTCAGGTCAATGACCAAGCGCTTGGCCAATGAGATAAATTTTAAAGAAGGAAGAGGGACCGAGAGTTGAAGGGGAGCAGATTCTAGAGCTTGGGGCCCTGATAACTGAAAGGACAATCACCAGTAATGGAGCAATTAAAATAGGTGAGATTGAGACAGTATAAATCTTTACTCTATCAGTCACTGCAGCAGTCTCTGACAGAAGCTCGACATGACCATCCCTACCAACTGCACCAGCTTGCTAGGTCCATCATACAATATAATAATAATCTTTATTGTCATAAGTAGGCTTATATTCACGCTGCAATGAAGTTACTGTAAAAAGGCCCAAGTTGCCACATTCTGGCGCCTGCTTGGGTACACGGAGGGAGAATTCAGAATGTCCAATATACCTAACAGCACGTCTTTCGGGACTTGTGGGAGGAAACCGGACACCTGGAGGAAACCGACGCAGACACAGGGAGAACGTGCAGACTCCGCACAGACAGTGACCCAGCGGGGATCGAACCTGGGACCCTGGCACTGTGCAGTAACTAGACTAATCACAAATGAAAAAATGAAATGAAAATCGCTTATTGCCACAAGTAGGCTTCAAATGAAGTTACTGTGAAAAGCCCCTAGTCGCCACATTCCGGCGCCTGTTCGGGGAGGCTGTTACGGGAATCAAACCGTGCTGCTGGCCTGCTTTCAAAGCCAGCGAATTAGCCCTGTGCTAAACAGCCACTGTGCTACTGTACCACCTTTGTAATAGATATAAATTTTTTAGGAACAGAAGTTAGGCTATTTCGCCCCTTGCACTTTTTACCATGAGATTATGGCTGATCTGTGATCCAACTGAATGTGTTCGCCTATTGCTCATATCCCTTAATCGCTTTTGTTAACAATAATTTCAGATTTGAAATTTACAATTAACCCAGCATCGTTTTCTGTTTGCAGAATTCCAACCTTCTATAATCCTTTGTGCATGGAACTATTTCCTAACTTCACCCCCGAAAAGCCTTGCTACAATATTTACATTATGACCCTGGTCCGAGGTTTGCCAATCAGCAAAAATAGTTTTTCTCTATCCAGTCAATCAGTTCCTCTTCACATCTTGAAAGCTACCCCTTAACCGTCTAAATTATTGGGAATTTAACCTTGGTTTGTGTAGTCTGTCCTTGTAAATTAACCCTTGGGGCCCAAGTATAAAGGGACCAGGTAGGGGGGGCATAGTGGTTAGCACTGCAGCACTCATGAGGAGCTGCTGATTGCATATTAGTGCCGATCATGATCTCCATAAACTTGAGATTATCCAAACCTCTGATGCCTTTATACGAATGAGTACAAAGTCCCATTTCACCTAACATCCCGTGCTTTCTGAACTACACTGGGTCTCAGTCCACTGGTGCCTCGATTAAAAAAATTCTCATCCTTGTGTTCATATCCTTCCATGGTCTTTCCCCTCCCTGTCTCTAACCTCCTTCAGCCCTACAATTCTCTGAGAACCCTGCATTTTTACAACTCTCACATCCCAATTTCACTCTTTCCACCATTGGCAGCTGCGCCTTCGCCCATCTCGGCCTAAGCTCTGAAATTCCCTTTCCAGACCTCTTTGTCTCTTCAACACTCTGCCCCTTTAAGACACTAAGAATCAACCTCTTTGACTCACTGAATCGGTCAACTCCTACTTTGCTTTGTCTTTTTTGTTCGTCTAATATACCCTGTGAGAGGACCAGTTAGCTGGGTTGGTGAGACAGCTAGTGTGTGGTCCAGAATAATGCCAGCAGTGTGGGGTTTGATCTCTGTTCTGGCTGAGGTAGGATTGGGGCTTGCTTCATCACTCCAGCTCGTAATAAAATCATGGCATAAGCTATCATTCGATAATCCCCGAATAATCAAGGATGATTCCTGGAGAAAAGATACTCTTGCGAGGTCCCTGAGGATGGTGTTCTATGTTAAAGGGGCTACATAAACATTGTTGTAAATATATCAATTGTTGTTGTTGCAAGAGATACATTTTATTTAAAAATTAGCAAGAATTCAACTCCGGAGAATAGTATTAAAGTCTACATTGCAACACCCAAAGGAATAAATAGTATCTGAATTATGCATATCATTTTCAAGTTTTTACTTGTCAAGCAGACAACACCTGACCTTTTCCACCAGAGTCTGATCTATCAGCTGTAAAATGTTGGCACAGTTTGCTGTTCTTGGTTTCCTGTTGTAACAATGTCCAATCTAGTTTCTATACACTGCTACATCACACATATAACTTACAATCAGTGCGGTCTGGGGTTTTCTACTCGATAAGGGGCTGGTTTAGCCCAGTGGGCTAATGCAGAACAAGGCCAGCAGCGCGATTTCAATTCCCGTACCGGCCTCCCCAAACAGGTGCCGGAATGTGGCGACTAGGGGCATTTCACAGTAACTTCATTGAAGCCTACTTGTGACAATAAGCGATTATTATTAACAATGACCAGCCATGGTGATTCACTTTCCCCCGCCGGCAGCGCAATCCTGCCTGCGGGTTCCCCGGCGGGGTGGCCTCAATGGGGAATCCCATTGACAAGCGGCGGAAAGACAGAATCCCGCCGCCTGCAAACCAGCGCACCGCCGAGGAACACGTGGCTGGGGAATCGTAGAATCCAGCCCAATATGTGAGCAACGTCTGAGATTGCTTTCGCTTTGTTCCAAACCTTTATGGAGAAAATGAATATGTTGTTTGTTTTCTTGATCGCAATCTGGTGTGAAATCACCACCAGTCTATCCACTCTCTTGTAATGTTGCTGACAGTCGTACACTTAATAAAATTCACCAGCAGCGGGTAACCAGAACTCCATTTATGACCACAATGGTTAAATTGAAGATATTCAACTTGATTTTAAAGGCAGCTTAATTTTGGTCTTATTAACACCAGTTTTGAAGGTGCTAAATAGTCTTTAACAGTCTCAAATATTGTATTTTATAACTGTCAACAAATATATGCACCAAGAATTTTACTGAAAAGAGACTTTCTACTCACTGCTAAACAATTAGATTTACGATCAATTCCACTTATTTTTCCAAAGATAAAATGGATTTTCTGAAATGCTTTGTTTATTTCACAATTGCTTAGGAAAGAAAAAAATGTTCTCATGCAGCCCAGAAAGAGGCCATTTGACCCATTTTGTCAATGCTGGCCACTTGAAAGAAATATCGAATTAGACTCACTGCCATTAGCACTGCCAAGTGCAACTAGAAATTATAATCCTGCTTTGCACATCAAATTCTCTTTACAGCCAGTTAAATACTTTCTGACACATAGGTGGTGTTGTGTGGGCAAATGTGGTAACCAGTGTGCAAACAACAATGTTAAACAAACAGCAAATGTTTAACCTGCTGACCTGTGTGTGAATTGGATTCTGTACAGGGTGTTGTTGATACGGAGGCATTGAGCCAGCTATGAGTCTCCCTGCAGAGTTAAATCTGGGTGTGGCTTCTCAACAGGAAACATCTTTTGAAATCCCCTATGTTGTAATGTTGTAAAGTTCCTTTTCCGCTTATCTTCCACCAAAGTGCCAGTGGATGATTGGGCGAATCCTTGTGATTCACCGCTAATATGTATTTACGTCCTCGTTAGCATTCATGATTTTTATGATTTTGTTGCCTGACAGGGAACCATTATAGAGTTCCAGTGCTGTCTGCCACTGTACAAAATTCGGAGGGACATAGATTTTTTTTCTTTGTCTTTTATTTTCTTTTATTTACTTTTCTTTTCACGTACTTAATGATCTGTTGAGCTGCTCGCAGAAAAATACTTTTCACTGTACCTTGGTACATGTGACAAGAACCAGATCCAAATAAGGTAGGTAGCAAGAAACTTTTCCCCTTAATAGAAGTCAGAATCCCTACAGTGCAGAAGGAAGACATTAGGCCCATCAAGTCTGCACCTTTCCTCTGAAAGACCACCCTACCTAGGCCCCATCCCTGCCCTATCCCCGTAACCCCACCTCACCGTTGGACACCAAGATGCAATCCAGCGTGGCCAATCCACCTAATTTCACATCTTTGAACAGTGAGAGGAAACTGGAGCACTTGGAGGAAACCCAGGCAGACAAGGGGACAAAGTCCAAACTCCACACATGAGAGTCACACAAGGTTGTAATCGAATCCAGGACCCTGGCACTGTGACACAGCAGTGCTAACCACTGTGCCACCATACATATGATGTGGAGATGCTGCCGTTGGACTGGGGTGGGCACAGTAAGAAGTCTTACAACACCAGGTTAAAGTCCAACATGTTTGTTTGGATTCACTAGCTTTCGGAGCGCAGCTCCTTCATCAGATGACTCACCTGATGAAGGAGCCGCACTACGAAAGCTAGTGATTCCAAACAAACCAATTTTAAATTTTTTTATTTTTTTATATATCAATTTTGAGTACCCAATTCATTTTTCCAATTAAGGGGCAATTTAGCATGATCAATCCACCCACCCTGCACATCTTTGGGTTGTGGAGGCGAAACCCACGCAAACACGGGGAGAATGTGCAAACTCCACATGGACAGTGACCCAGAGCCAGGATCGAACCTGAGATCTTGGCGCCGTGAGGCAGCAGTGCTAACCACTGGGCCACCGTGCTGCCCATATTCCAAACAAACCTGTTGGACTTTAACCGGATGTTGTAAGACTTCTTCCTGTGCCCACCGTACATAGAGATTGGAGAGGTTTCGGGAGAAAATTCTAGAGCTTAGGGCCTTGCTAACTGAAGGCACGGCTGCTAATGGTGGAGTTATTGAAATGAGTGATGTGCAATCAATGGACATGGAAACGAAGGAGTAGTCCATTTCAAAGGCTTTAATCTACAAGAAGTGTGCCCAGCAGCAGGAGTACAGAAATGACCTGGCTGCTGGGGACACGGGTTCTTATACCCTGCCTCGTGGGCGGAGCTACCTTCCCCTCGACCAATGGGAATGCAGAGAACACAATACTTGGGCCAATGGGCAGCGAGCCTTCTGCACCAATGGCAGCTCACACTCCCACGTACCGTAATACCCCTAGTCATACTACCACATTGAGGGATATCCAATACCTGAATTGGAGAATTGTAGAGGGTCGGGGGGGGGGGGCTGCTGGAGCAGATTCCTGAAATGGGACAGGTCCTGAAAACATGGTTGAGAATTTTAAAATCGAGGTGTTGCTTCACCGAGAGCCAGTGTAGGTCAGAAATCACAGAAGGGTTGTTTGAGTGGAATATGGTATAAGGTAGGGCACAGCTGCAGGGTTTTACATGACTGCAGGCTCATGGTGGATAGATGGCACTAATTGGCCAGGATTACATTGGAACATACAAGCCTGGGATGAAAAAGGCATGGGCAAGGGCTTCAGCAGCAGATGAACTGATACAGGGATGGATAAGGCGATGTTACCGAGATGTAAATAGCCTTAATGCCTCAACATTATCTGCTCCAACCACTCCATGCAAAAGGGCACCCTGCAATCGGAACACTCCCAGTGTAAAAACGTTTCTCCTAAATTCTTTAGTTGATGATTCCTGGGCATCCTATATTTATGTTTGCTCATTTCTGAACTTGCCCTCAGCTGAAATAGTTTCTCCATGTACACCGTCGTGTTAAAGCTGCTGATGCTCTGAATTTAAATTGCAAAGTGAAAATCTGAGCACTGGGCAGTGACGATGCAGAATTCACCCTGCAGATGATTGAACTGATGCTGCAATTGAACATGTGATGCAAGAAAACACTTTTTCACACAGCGAGTGGATGGGGTCTGGAATGCACTGCCTGGAAGTGGTGCAGGCAGGTTCAATCAAGGCATTCAAGAGGGCATTAGATGATTTTTTGAATAGAAACAATATACAGGAATACAGGGAAAAGGGAGGGGAATGGCACTAAGTCGTGATGCCCGTTTGGAGAGCCGGTGCAGATAGGATGGGCCAAATGGCCTCCTTCTGCACCGAAATAATTCTCTATTTGTGAAAATGCCACCTTAAAACAAAAGGGACCATGTTTGATTTGATTTCACTTCCCAGTGTCACTTACAGCTTCAAACTCGTCAGCATATATTTACCCAACATTAGTGTCGGACACACAGAGGTGGGAATAGCAGATCCCTGCCACCCGTGGTCAGAACTCCAAGTGATATGCATCCTCCAACATCGATGGCAGCATCTATCCAGGGTTACCTGACCACCCCTGCCTTGGGTGGCACAAGAAGTTACCTGCAGTGTGCCACCTCGTTGATATTACACTGGAACCAGGTGCTTAGTCCAAATGGACCATAAAACGGCTGCAGTTTCTTCACCTTGGAGATTAGAGAGGCTCGGGGTGAAACAGTTCGATGTTGGACATAAGCTGCAAACTATCACAAGCATGTCATTGTCTATGAATAGTTATCAATTGTCTGTCACTGACCCTGGTGTATTCATTCTATTAGGCTGTCCAAAATGAAGGCCTCCTTCCTTTCCATTTGCTTGGTGGTATCCATTCTGGCTGTTGCCCTCGCGCACACACACGATCCTTCATTGGACGATGCTTGGTTGAACTGGAAGTCATTTCACAACAAAGACTATACTGAGGTAAGTGGCGGAAACATGAACATTTCAGCCAAACACCAATATCTGAATGTCCATAATGATGCCCATAACCAGAAACTGTATCCAAGTTCCATGGTTTAATCTTGAATAGCTTGTGATTGTATAATTAGGGAATTTATTTTCAGCCAAAAGAAAAGGCCGCAACGCGGCATACAGCACACATGTCCCATTGGGACTACGGATCATACCGGTCCCAATCCAAGCCGGCTTTTATGAGGTGATTTCCATGAGCCCCAGTTGATGGGCCTCCTCCCATTAACAGGGAGCTGGTATTCCATGAGCCCCATGGGGGGACCAATTGGGTTGCCCCCTTAGATCTCATGAGGGTTATTACATTCCCATTATCTGAGAATCTTCTAAAAAATACATTTAGAGTAACCAATTATTTTTTTCCAATTTAGGAGCAGTTTAGTGTGGCCAGTCCACCTACTCTGCGCATCTTTGGGTTGTGGGGGTGAGACCCACGCAGACACAGGGGGAATGTGCAAACTCCATACGGACAGTGACCTGGGGCTGGGATTGAACCTGGGACCTCGCTGTCGTTCCCACAGCACAGAATCTGAGAATCTGGGCTCCTGGATTATCACATACTTCCCCAATGCATTATCCTAATTTCTTTTGATTTTGTGAGGTTCTGTATACCACACGCTGGCCAGCTGCCAAGTCAAAGCCAGAAGGGGAGAAGAAATACCTCCTTTTAAAACTTCTCAGGTTCAGAAGAGCTCTCTTCACTTAGTTTGTGTAGAATGGGAAATCTTCTCTCCGATTGTTGTTGTCCCTCATGGACAGGAAGGGAAGGAAATGAGGTGAACCATTAAATCCCAGGCAGCATCAGAGAGTGAGTGAGGGGGGTGCTAAAGGACTGAGGGGAGGGGAAGGGCATCAACAGCAAGGGCAGGGGGTTGGCTCTCAACTTTGCCCTCCACTGGTGCAGCTCTCCTCATGTCGGCCACAGTTC
The DNA here is from genome assembly GCF_902713615.1 of Scyliorhinus canicula. Classification (NCBI taxonomy): domain Eukaryota; kingdom Metazoa; phylum Chordata; class Chondrichthyes; order Carcharhiniformes; family Scyliorhinidae; genus Scyliorhinus; species Scyliorhinus canicula. The sequence continues at coordinate 81,691,224 of NC_052163.1, forward strand.
TCTATGGTGGGAGGGGTCAAGGAGAACATTGATTTTCCACTGCTCTGTTCCTTATCAAAATATTCCTAAATCTTTAAGCCAGGCTTGTACAACCTCTTTGCTTGATGATGGGGGAGGGGTAGGGGGGGCAGTTAAGAAGAGAAACGATTGTTGAGCAAAAGTAAAGCAATGTCTTAGCATTTGTTTGACAAGTTAAGAAAGAGTAGTTGATAAAATTGACCAGGTGAGAGGGTCAGTGTGTGCGTATCTGACTCACTCCCTGTCTCAGGGTTTTCACTGACTCACTCTCACCCATTGTGTGAGTGGGCGCCTGGGAATGTGTTGGTGTGAGGCGGTGAAGTGGAGGGAAGTGGAGCGAAACCTGAGACTGGGAGCAAGGCACACTCACTCTCTCTCCACAACCCCAACCCCCACCTCCTGTGTTGACCTGTCCCTCTGAGCTCCGCACGCAGAAACCGAAAATTCTAATCTACCTGGCAACTGACTGCGTGCCCTCACCCAATCATAAGCTGCTTTCAACCTGTGTTGACTGTTGATAGGCTCACGTGAGCCTATCAGTTGCCAATGCCTAGAGAAAGGAGCCTGGGATTGGACGAGTAAGCATTTATCAAAATTCTGTCCCTGAGGTCTTCAACGGTTGAGTCCAATGATGCGGTGGGCCGGATCAAAAGGCCTTAATGGCCAGCGGGCCGGAGGTTGGGCAAGCCTGCTTTTAGAAATGTTCTTCTTTCTTCATCTAACAAAGCACAAATTCTGTTCCAAAAAGCCTTTGCAATAATAGCATGACTTTGATCAGCCACGACTGACCATTCTTTATCTTGCCTCAGAAAAAGCAGTAAAATGTGGGAAATTACTGTGTTATGTCCTTTGTTGTAGCTGCAGAGAAAGAATCAAAGGTGGCATACGTCGAGTTCGTACAACATAGTGAAAGGGATTTATTTACACGTTGCTGCTCAAACAGGATACAATGGTGAACTCCACAAAAGCCCACAAAACGCTCTGATGACATCATTGCGTAACATTGGACATTGCACCAGCCAATGGTGTTATTCTGATACATAACAGATTGGTACTGGTCTAAGCAGGTCTATTTGGATCCCTTCAAATAGGGTGGCACGGTTGCACAGTGGTTAGCACTGCTGCCTCACAGTGCTCAAGTCCCAGGATCAATTCCAGCCTTGGGCACTGTCTGTGTGGAGTTTGCACATTCTCCCTGTATCTGCATGCTCCGGTTGCTCCGGTTTCCTCCCACAATCCAAAGATGTGCAGTTAGATGAATTGGCCATGCTAAATTGCCCCTTAGTGTCCAAAAAAATGTTAGGTTGGGTTACAGGGATAGGATGGGGGCGTGGGCCTACGAAAGGTGCCCTTTCAGAGGGTCAGTGCAGATTCGATGGGCCAAATGGCCTCCTTCTGCAGTATAGGGGTTCTATTATTCTATGAAGTGGAACTTCAGTTCGGAAAAGCAGCAGTAATTTTGAAGTTCTACTGGTTTTCTTTCTGGGTATGTAGTAATTAGACATGTTTCAGAAGATCCTTTTTTCTGTGACAAGCTGCCAGTTTTTATTTGCATTTGGCTGAACACAAAATGGCTTCCGGACAGTTTCACTTCCCTATTTCCGTTTATTCATCGAACTTGATATACGGGATTTTCAGCCTCTGCTAGGGGATTTCTCTGTTTCAATAAACAAAAGCATCTCTGTGTGTTTCAAATACAGGGAAGTGTTTTGATATATATATTATTTGAATATTTTAAAAATCTCCTTTGTTGGTGAAGACTCTGACTGGCTCACGCCCACCAAGCTACAAGTGCACTTGAATACCTCAAACCACCTGATGAGCCATCAATTGCACGAGAGACAAGTTGCATTACAAAGGTTAGGCTTTAATAAGCTAGAACTTAGCCCTGCGGTTGTCTACACTAAAATGGACGACCGCAGAGCGTTTCGACTATATATACCTCGCAAAGGAGGCGTGGTTAACTCAGCCTCTCGACTAATCGGAGAGCTGTCACATGACTGGTCTCAACCAACTGGTCGAGAGGCACATGACCGACCAGGACCAATGGTAAGCCGGTGTTCTGCCCCAATGGCAGACAGCTATGCAAATCATATCACCACATTCACCCATTGCGGAGACAGAAGCCGGGAGGGGGGGGGGTATCAACGAGAGCCGGGGCGGGGGGGAGGGGGGGGGAGAGAGAGAGAACTGGTAATATGAGTAGCAGCCGGGAGGGCAAAAATTTTCTCTCCTTTCTGTTATTAAATTTGGGGGCTTCCCACTGGCTCAGACAATAAGCAATATTATACAAAGTCCCAACAAAGTCCATGGAGCTGTTGGAATTTAGATCGATTCAATCAGTCTTTTCGTGGCCCGTGACGTTCTGGCAGACCGCCGCAGTGGAGGAGGTGACGTCAGGTCAGCCGATGGTGGTGGTTCCGCTGACGTCCTGGAGTCCGGGAGCGATGGTCCTTGAATCGTCTCCGTCACCCGAGCTGGCTGTGGAGACGCCATGGATGGGGAAGGGGTGACCTGAGTGGGGTGCTGGGGGGAAAAAAACAGGGGGGGGATCTGTGGTGGAGGGGGGGGGAAGGCCGCATGCCGGCGGGTGCCAGGTCCCGGAGGGAGACCGTGTCCTGCCGACCGTCGGGGTACTCCACATACGCATACTGCGGGTTAGCGTGGAGTAACTGGACTTGTTCCACCAACGGGTCGGATTTGTGCACCCGCACATGCTTCCGGAGCAAGATGGGTCCGGGGGTGACCAGCCACGTTGGGAGAGGGGATCCGGAGGACAACTTCCTGGGGAAGACAAGAAGACGTTCATGAGGTGTCTGATTTGTTGCGGTACAGAGGAGTGAGCGGATAGAATGTAGGGCATCGGGGATAACCTCTTGCCATCGGGAAATAGGGAGATCTCTGGACCGGAGGGCCAGTAGTATGGTCTTCCAGATGGTACCATTCTCCCGCTCGACCTGTCCGTTACCCCGGGGGTTATAGCTGGTCGTGCTGCTAGAGGCGATGCCGCTGTTGAGCAGGAATTGACGCAGCTTGTCGCTCATAAAGGAGGACCCCCGATCGCTGTGTATGTATGTGGGGTAGCCGAACAGGGAGAAGATGGAGAGGAGGGCGTTAATGACGGTCGATGTGGTCATGTCGGGGCAGGGAATGGCGAAGGGGAAGTGGGAGAATTCGTCAATAACCGCCAGGAAGTAGATGTTGCGGTTGTTAGAGGGAAGGGGCCCCTTGAAGTCAATGCTGAGACGTTTGAAGGGGCGGGATGCTTTGATCAGGTGTGCGCGCTTGGGGCGGTAGAAGTAAGGTTTGCACTCGGCGCAGATGTGGCAGTCACGGGTTACTGTCCTGACTTCCGCGATGGAGAAAGGCAGGTTGGGGGCCTTAATGAAATGGTAGAGGCGGGTCACCCCTGGATGGCAGAGGTCCGCGTGGAGGGAGCGGAGGCGGTGTATCTGCGTGCTGGTGCAGGTACCGCAGGACAGGGCATCAGGAGGCTCATTGAGCTTCCCAGGACGATACAAGATCTCATAGTTGTATGTGGACAACTCGATCCGCCACCGTAAGATCTTGTCGTTCTTGATCTTGCCCCTTTGTGCATTATCAAACATGAAGGCTACTGACTGTTGGTCTGTGAGGAGGGTAAACCTCCTGCCGGCCAAATAGTGCCTCCAATGTCGCACCGCTTCGACTATGGCCTGGGCTTCCTTTTCCACAGAGGGGTGGCGGAGTTCGGAAGCCTGGAGAGTTCTGGAGAAGAAGGCCACGGGTCTGCCCGCTTGGTTCAGGGTGGCCGCCAGAGCAACTTCTGATGCGTCGCTCTCGACCTGGAAGGGGAGGGACTCGTCGATGGCGCACATCGTGGCCTTTCCGATGTCCGCTTTGATGTGGCTAAAGGCCTGGCAGGCCTCTGTCGACAGCGGGAAGGTCGTGGTTTGAATGAAGGGACGGGCCTTGTCGGCGTAATTGGGAACCCATTGGGCGTAGTAAGCTAAGAAACCCAGGCAGCGTTTGAGGGATTTGAGGGTATTGGGAGAGGGAGTTCCATTAAGGGGCACATGCATTCGGGGTCGGGGCCTATCACTCCGTTACGCACTACGTAGCCGAGGATGGCTAGACGGTCGGTGCTAAACACGCACTTATCCTTATTGTATGTGAGGTTAAGGAGTTTTGTGGTTTGGAGGAATTGCTGGAGGTTGGCGTCATGGTCCTGCTGGTCGTGGCCGCAGATGGTGAAATTATTAAGATACGGGAAGGTAGCCCGTAATCCGTACTTGTTGACCATTCGGTCCGCCTCCCGTTGGAAGACCGAGACCTCATTTGTGACACCAAATGGAACCCTAAGGAAGTGGTAGAGGCGCCCATCAGCCTCAAATGCGGTGTATTTGCGGTCACTCGCGCGGAGGGGAAGCTGGTGGTAAGCGGACTTAAGGTCCACAGTGGAGAAGACCTTGTATTTCGCGATATCGTTAACCATGGCGGAAATACAGGGGAGAGGATACACGTCCAGTTGCGTAAACCGGTTGATGGTCTGGCTGTAGTCGATGACCATCCGGTTTTTCTCCCCAGTCCGGACCACCAGCACTTGGCCTCGCCAGGGACTGTTGCTGCCCTCGATGACCCCTTCCGTCAGCAGCCTCTGGACCTCGGACCTGATGAAGGACTGGCCCTGGGCGCTGTACCGTCTGCTCCGTGTCGCGACGGGTTTGCAATCGGGGGTGAGATTAGCAAACAAGGAGGGGGTCCACTTTGAGGGACGCGAGTCTGCAGACAGTGAGGGGGGTATAGGGCCGCCGAATTGGAAGGTCAAGCTCTGCAGGTTGCATTGGAAGTCCAGTCCTAGGAGTGCTGGTGCGCAAAGGTCAGGGAGGACAAGGAGTTTATAATTTTTTAAAACCTTCCCTTGGACCGTGAGGTCCGCGATGCAGCACCCGGTGATGTGGACGGAGTGCGAACCTGAGGCTAACCCCATTTTGTGTTTTACAGGATGGACAGGGAGCGCGCAGCGTCTTACCGTGGCAGGGTGAACGAAGCTTTCCGTGCTCCCGGAGTCCAGCAGGCAGCCCGTCTCGTGGCTGTTGAGGTAGATGAACGTCGTGGACGTGACTGGTCGAGCAGAATGGCCGCGAGCCGTGGAGAAAATCCGTATTCGTTGTCGTCGTCCGAGTAGATGTTGGAAGGACCTTGCGTGCCAGTTCCGGAAGGCGGTGGCCAGGACCCGCACGTGGAGTCGGGGCCCCAAGATGGCGTCGCCCAGGACCCGCACGTGGGGTCGGCGCCTCAAGATGGTGGCGCCCAGGACCCGCACGTGGGGTCGGCGCCCCAAGATGGCGGCGCCCAGGACCCGCACGTGGGGTCGGTGCCCCAAGATGGCGGTGCCCGTGGGGCCCTCGTGGTTGCTGGAGGCGGGGCTAGCGGTGCCGGCATGCCGTTTGGAGCGGCTGCGAGCAGGGGCAGCGAGGCGCGCAGGCCAGGCGCGGGGGCCCGGGGGCGGCGAGCTGGGAGGAGCGCGGTGCGCTGGAGGGGCCCTGGAGGAGAGAGAGAGGCGCGCAGGTCAGGCCCGGGGGCCGGGGGGGTGGAGAGTTGCGCGGCTTCTAGGAGGGGACCGGGAGGGCCCGGAGGAGCGAGAGAGGCGCGCTGGTCGGGCGCCGGGGCCCGGGGGGAGAGAGAGGCGCGGCAACCAGGAGGGGACCGGGAGGAGAGAGAGAGGCGCGCAGGTGAGGCGCGGGGGCCCGGGGGAGAGTGTTGCGCGGCGGCTAGGAGGGGACTGGGAGGCCCCAGAGGAGAGAGAGAGGCACGCAGGCCAGGCGCGGGGGCCCGGGGGGAGGGGGGGGGGGGGGGGGGAGAGTGTTGCGCGGCGGCTAGGAGGGGACCGGTAGGGCCCGGAGGAGCGAGGGAGGCGCGCAGGCTGGGCGCAGGGGCCCGGGGGCGGGGGAGAGAGTTGTGTGGCGCTCAGGAGGGGACCGAGAGGGCCCGGAGGAGAGAGAGAGGCGCACAGGGCGGGCGCAGGGGCCGGGGGGGGGGGGGGGGGGGGGTGGGGAAAGAGTGTTGCGTGGCATCTAGAGGAATCGCAGCGACCGTTTTGGCCTGGCAGACAGTGGAGAAGTGGCCCTTCTTCCCGCAGCTCTTACAGAGGGCGGAGCGGGCTGGGCAGCGCGGGCGAGGGTGTTTCGCGAACCTGCAAAAGTAGCAGCGGGGCCCGTGGACTTGTCGGGGCGTCCCGCGGCACAGGCCGGAGGGAGGTCGGGAGCGGCGGATGGTGGTGGGGAAGCGTGCCAGGAGACCCAGGATGGTGCCGCAAGGCTGGGGACATAGGCACGGGCGTTTTGATCGGTGACCTCCAGGGAGGTGGAGAGAGTCCGTGCCTCAGTTAAGCTGAGGTTGTCTCTCTCCAGCATCCGCTGGCGGATAGCGGGGGACTGCATCCCAGCTACGTAAGCGTCTCTGATCAGTAGTTCCATGTGCTCCGTAGCTGCGACTGCGAGGCAAGAGCAATTCCTCCCCAGGATAGCGAGGACCTGGTAATATTGGTTTAGTGACTCACCAGGGAGCTGTTGTCTGGTGGCCAGCAGATGTCGGGCGAATACCCTGTTGACTGGTTTAATGAATTGTCCATTCAGCTTTAGTCTGGCTGCCTCGTAATCTTTTTCCTCCTTGATTATCGCGTAGGCGTCGATACCCACGCTGGAGTGGAGGATGTGCAGCTTCTGTGCCATGGTGGGGGGGCTGGTTGCAGATTCCAGGTATCCTTCGAGGCATGTCAGCCAATGTTGAAAAAGTTCTGCAGAGTTCGGTGTTTGCGGGCTGATGCGGAGGCATTCGAGCTTGATCCGGAACTCCATCTTCAAAAATCTAGCTTATTAAATTGATGAGCCATCAATTGCACGAGAGACGAGTTGCTTTACAAAAGTTAGGCTTTAATAAGCTAGAACTTAGCCCTGCGGTTGTCTACACTAAAATGGACGACCGCAGAGAGTTTCGACTATTTATACCTCGGCAAGGAGGCGTGGTTAACTCAGCCTCTCGACCAATCGGAGAGCTGTCACATGACTGGTCTCAACCAACTGGTCGAGAGGCACATGAACGACCAGGGCCAATGGTAAGCCGGTGTTCTGCCGCAATGGCAGACAGCTATGCAAATCATATCACCACACCACCATTTTCTTAAACGTATGCCAATGGGTTAATTCACTCTGGGCGCATCCCAGTCAAAACCCACTCTGTCCTCACCCATGGCCCATGTTTCTCCAGCAGAGCTTGCAGTACAGCAGAAATCGGGGCCAGGTCCCGAGCCGAGAATTTGGCCCATACCAAGGACCAGTCTACCTGCCCATATCTGGGCAGGGGGCAGATGCATGTCAAACCCACAAAGTCACAGGGAGAAAGTGCAAACTCCACACAGACAGTCACCCGAGGCCAGAATCGAACCCGGGTCCCAGTCGGCTGGTCGGAAGACAGTCACGGCCGTGAAAAGGGTGTTTACACTGTGGCCTGTCAGACTCTTAATCAGCCTTTGTATCCTGACACTATTTGTGTCTCTGAGAAACGTGTACAAGTTTATAACAGGAACTTCATTTTAGGAACTGTTTAAGGTATTTTTGAAATATAAAGGTGCCGTATAATTTGTCACATGATTCATTTCTTTTCCTCTTTCTCTTTCAGGATGAAGGGTATTACAGAAGGATGGTGTGGGAGAAAAATTTGAAATTAATCCAGCTTCATAATCTGGAGCACTCGATGGGGAAGCACTTATTCCAGTTGGGAATGAACCACTTTGGAGACTTGGTGAGTATGAATACAACTGTTATGTTGCAGTACATAATTTGGCTCCTATGATACAGATCAGAACATGTAAGATTGAGCCACGTTAACCAACAATGCCCGAGGCTCAATCCCGAATCTATATTGTGTTGACCAGAGTCAGGTTGGTAATAGGGGCAATATAATGGATATCAGTGCCCCAGAAGCCCAATCACTACCCAGTGGTCGCTATCAGGTGTCATATTGGGTGAATGGTCACCTTCATCTCACACCAGTTGGGTGGTTGCTGGGGAGATTGCTCTGGCAAGGTGCTCGATTTTAATGAAAGGGCCTCATTTAAATACAAGAACCAGCTTCATACTGTTGATGGTAAACTCGGCATTTGAGAGGGCAGGAAATCCATCCCCAGTCTGCTGCGGCCCTTTAAGAGCAGAAGCACCGGGGGTGAGGGAACACCGGAGTGAGGGACAGCAAGTTGCAGCAGCAGAGAAACTTTAGCAGTAAAATCTTGGGAATCCCCTCCCCAACAGCACTGTGGGTGTACCTACACCACATGGACAGCAGCGGTTAAAGATGGCAGCTCATCACCACCTTCTCAAGAGCAATTAGGGATGGGCAACTAATGCTGGCCTAACTTGTGAAACCCTCATCCCATAAAAAACAAGGAGGTTAACATATGGGAACCTTTAATTCTCAAAATACATGAGAGACTGAAGAAAGACAGAGCATCACACTTTATAAATAAATAAATAATCTTTATTGTCACAAGTAGGCTTACATTAACACTGTAAGAAGTCTTACAACACTAGGTTAAAGTCTAACAGGTTTGTTTCAAACACGAGCTTTCGGAGCACTGCTCCTTCCTCATTCACCTGAGGAAGGAGCAGTGCTCCGAAGGCTCATGTTTGAAACAAACCTGTTGGACTTTAACCTGGTGTTGTAAGACTTCTTACTGTGCTCACCCCAGTCCAACGCCGGCATCTCCACATCATGGCTACATTAACACTGCAATGAAGTTACTGTGAAAAGCCCGAGTCGCCACATTCCGGCGCCTGTTCACGGAGGGAGAATTCAGAATATCCAAATTACCTAACAGCACGTCTTACAGGATTTGTGGGAGGAAACCAGAGCATCCATAGAGCATTCACTTGTTTCTAGTATTCATTGGCTGCAGCTAAAGGTCGTTTTAAAGATGTCAAAGTTGCCGTGGAATCATAGAATCTCTACAGCGCAGAAGGAGGCCATTTGGCCCATCAGGTCTGCACCGACCCTCCAAAAGTACAGCCTGCCTAGCCCACGCCCCCACCCTAACCTCGTAGCCTCACCTAACCTTTTGAACACTTTAAGGGGCAATTTAGTAAGGCCAATCCACCTAACTTGCACATCTTTGGACTGTGGGAGGAAATTGGAGCACCCGGAGGAAACTGACCCAGACACGGGGAGAACGTGTAAACTCCACACAGACAGTCAACCAAGGCCCAAATTGAACCTGGGTCCCTGGCGCTGTAAGACAGCAGTGCTAACCCCTGTGCAACCGTGTCTAAGGAATTCCTGCTTTCTGATCCGTTAAGTAGGTAGCAGTCACATTGGGAACACTGACACCTCCTGTTGAGCCTGATCTGCTTCTCCCAAATGGAAGCATGGCCTCCTCCTAAATTACAATAGGCCCAAAATTCAGAACAGCTGGACCACCAGCAGTAAGTTAGCAGAACGATTTTCCAGACTTCCCTCCCAATACTGTCTCATTTATGCCTAAAAGCAGGCAAAAAGGGTTCTCCTATGTGTATGGATCAAGCTTGGTCTCAGCGTTTGAACAGACTGCTGATATTTAATGCTGAGGTTTGTGAAAGGACACACACACCAGCCACTGACCCTCCTCCAAACTCTCTTTCCTCTCAAAGTCCCATGAATATTTCATCACTTTTCAACCCCATGTCTGTCAAGGTGTGGCGATCTGAGGTGTTGGCAGATTTAACAAATATTATGATCCCGGACCAGACCCCAACATTTTCTAGGATACAGGACAGAAATCCAAAAGCTGTGAGGAAAGGAGATGTCACTCCGGGACTGACTCCATGCACAATAAGGAGATGGTATATTGAAACAAACTTTATTACTAACACAGTATTAATCTACCTTTAGCAGCACAGAAATATAGCTTATCAGTTAAATAATATTTAACAATAACATGAAACACTTTAACTCCTAACTGATCCCTTCTTTATCCAATCAAGCAAAACCCATCACAGGTCAAAGCCCACTTTTTAATAAAGTTAGCAAACACATGATTACTTGCCAGCCTCTTTATAAAGAATTCCTTCAAAAAACTGTATGGAGGGAGAGAGCGGAAAAAGCCTGCAGATTCCTGTCTGCGTCAGGCTATTGCTCAACCCGACAGCCTATTGCAGAAGCTGCTGGTTTGTTCACAGCCAAATCTAAACTGACTGCTAGAGATCTGGTACAGACCTGGCTCTTCTCATTACTACACCATCTTTATCCCACTCAAATCACCTAATTACTTAACTTTAAACTTAATTACTTAAGTTTAGAGGTCTAATGGAAATAAAACGGAGCCCCGTGTCGAGTGCGTTTAGCCGGGTGTTTCCCGTTGCTCGTAGCGCTGAGAAAGACCCTGCTATCTAACGAGACGCGTTTTATTTCAGGGCTACAGGGGGCTACAAGGGGTAACGCCTCCCCAAGGCTGTACTTAGTCTCACTGGTGAGCGGAATTCCTCAGTGCAGGAAGAGAAATGGTGCCCTGATCTCAATACCCCCTAACATGACCCCTGGACCCCCAACTCAGCTATAAGGAGGGGTAATTGGGTCCCCACACCCCACCTAACAAGGACAGGGTAAGCCAAGACCCCATCCCCGGTGCGGGAAAAATGCCACGCGGGTACCTTGGCACTGCCAACTTGGCACCCTGGTGGTGTCCCTGACAGGCTGGCAGTGCCACCTGGGCACCCTAGCAGTGACAGGGTGGCACTCAGGCAGCACTGCAGGGTGCCCAGATGTCACTGCCAGGATGCCAGGTTGGCAGTGTCAGGGTGCCCAGGTGGCATCAGTGGCACAGGTACCATCCTGCCCAGAGTCCAGCAGCCCAGAGGCCCCTGATCCTAATGGGAGGCCCTCCCAAGTGCCGGTGCATCTGGAACCTGTTTGTGGAGACCAATACTAACCAGCGCCTGTCGGGTTCTCCAAGGAGAGGGTGTTAGATCCTGTGGTGTGGGTAACTCTGGCGAGAGCATATTAAAGTATGCCTTAATACAACACTTTAATATGCAGATCAGCCAGATCTGGGTCCTACCTATTGTGTGCTGGATTGTGACATCTCGCGAGATCCCATGGTGAGTCAGATAGATCCCGGAAGAGGTCTCTCCCAGGATCTACCTGCCGAACCGCATCCTGATTCCGGTGACATGTGGCCAGTAAATCATGCCCAATGTCTCTAATTATCTGCTTCCCAGGAATCATAATAAAATCCATTAGCCTCTCCTTTTAAATGTAAGCATTGTTTCATATAACAATGTACTCACTTTTACAACATCTTAATTGCACCCTTTTGCAGTCACAGTGTCTGTCACTCTTTTTGACCAGAATTTTAAAAAAATTACTGCAACAGACCGTAACCCAGGCATTTAAAACCATTACTGCACCAGATACATATAATACAATATAAACACCAATTTATTATATTCATCACACAGGCCTCGACAGGGGGATTTCCAGAGAGAGTTCTTACTCCAGATCCCCATTGAACAATTCCCAGCCAACATTAAGTAAGAACAGGGCTGGCCTGAACGGTGATGCTAACATGGTAAAATAACCTGCTGACATAAGGCTTATACTTTAAGGAATAGCTACTTGGAATGTTAAAAATGGCAATACAAATAGAGTCCAATATAAGTCATGATCTTTAGAAGTGAAGAAGAATGGGGAAAGCCCAGGGCCAGGAGGAATTTCAATCGCATTACTCAATCCAACCTGCTTTAATTATATACATAGGAAAGAATTAACATAATTGATAGGGGCATTACAGGTTAACTGGCCCCAGGCTTTATTCAGTCTGAAGTTCATGTTTAATTCTGGGCTAGCCATCATTTCCAGCTGCAGATTGGACCAGTCGCAAGCTTCTAATGGCTGTAAAATCACAGAGAGAGTAATTGGGCGGCCTCGTAGCACAGTGGGTAGCACCGCTACTTCACAGTTCCAGGGTCCCAGGTTTGATTCCCGGCTTGGGTCACTGTCTGTGTGGAGTTTGTACTTTCTCCCTGTGTTTGCGCAGGTTTCCTCCGGCCGCTCCAGTTTCCTCCCACAAGTCCTGAAAAACCTGCTGTTAGGTAATTTGGACATTCTGAATTCTCTCTCCGTGTACCCAAACAGGCACCGGAATGTGGCGACTCGGGGCTTTTCACAGTAACTTCATTGCGGTGTTAATGTAAGCCTACCTGTGACAATAAAGATTACTTTACTTTAGGGTGAGATTTTCCAGCCCTTCCCATCCGTAATGGGTTACAGGCGGTGGGACAGGTGTGCCACGCAAAACGCCTTTGTCATCAGTGGGACTGGAAGATCCCACTGCTGGCCTATGGCGTGCGTCCTCCTCCACCAGAAAGCAAGCCACCGGAGTGTTGCAGAAAATCCTGCCCGTAGTGTCTGATCTGCCTCTTTGGTTTATGGGTTTGAGGAGATTTTGGTTCTGATCCTAACTGCAATGATCTACCTGTTTTACAGACAGCTGAGGAGTTCCAACATTTTATGAATCAGCTGCACCTGCTTGAAATTAAAAATTCAACCAGGAAAGAGCCTGCGTCAACTAGGCCCAAACCATTCCGACTTCCTCAGAGTATTGACTGGAGGGACAAAGGTTACGTTACTGCAGTGAAAAACCAGGTAAAATGACAAGGATGGTGGCTAAGCTATCTGAAGAGAATATTGTCATGTTACAACATAGAACAGAGTCATAGTATTCTCCGGCAGTGCAGAACAAGGTCAGATTTCCACAAATCCTCCAACTTGATACTTGGAATTCACCTAGGAATGAAAGACCAGGGGCGGGATTCTCCGACCCCTTCCCCGCTGGGTTGGAGAATTGGTGCCCCCCCCCCCCCCCCCCCCCGGCTATTCTCCAGCCCGCGATGGGCCGAGGTCCCGCTGGTTCTATGCCAGTCCCGCCGACGTAAATTCAACTAGGTCCCTTCCAGGCGGGACCTGGCAGCGCAGGTGGGCTCCAGGGTCCTGGGGGGGGGGCATTTGGCCCCGGGGGGTGCCCCGTCGGTGGCCTGGCCCGCGATCCGGGCTCACCGATCCGCAGGCGGGCCTGTGCCATCGTGGGCACTCTTTTCCTACGCGCCGGCCGTGTAAGCCTCCGCCATGGCCGACGCGTAGGTGAAACCCCCCCCCCGCGCATACGCGGGATGATGTCAGCAGCCACCGATGCTCCCGCGCATGCGTGGATCCGCGCCGGCCAGTGGAGTCCCTTCGGCCCCAGCTGGCTTGGCGCCAAAGGCCTTCCACGCCAGCCGGTGGGGCGCCAACCACTCCGGGGCGAGTCTAGCCCCTAAAGGTGCGGAGGATTCCGTCCCGCCGTGAACCCCCGCCCCGCCGGGTATGGGAGAATCCTGCCCCAGATTTTAATCCCAGTGTGAGTAAGTCTGGATAGGGGCTGAGCGTCAGGCCCTGGGATTTTACCAGTGTGCGTAATCTGTAATGGTCCCCATCAGTCCCTTGCCAATCCAATTGGAAGCGCTAACCTGAATGAACAGGCCAGGGAATTCAGGTAAGTGGTTAGACGGGGGATTGGGAATGCAGTGCAATCAAGGAGAGGGGCACAATGAGGCCGAGGTTTTCTTCTGAAGTCCTGTGGCAGGTTTCAAATCATGGCTTCAATCCTCAGAAATCTATAATTGTGCACTGATTCTCATCTGGTTCAGCTCACTTGGCTAAATCGCTGGCTTTTAAAGCAGACCAAGCAGGCCAGCAGCACAGTTCGATTCCTGTACCAGCCTCCCCGGACAGGCGCCGGAATGTGGTGACTAGGGGCTTTTCACAGTAACTTCATTGAAGCCTACTCGTGACAATAAGCGATTTTCATTTCATCTTTCTGTTGACTGATCACTTTATCTGTGATAATGTCTTGAACAGGGAGATTTACCTCATGCCTGACATCAATCCCAGTTTGACAGGTCGACAGAGAAGCCCCAACCCTCTGACTGAGACATTCATGAGCTAACAGTCACACAGCAAGGTCTCAGATGACTCTCCATCCTTCCGTCTAGAGATAGTGGGCTGGATTCTCCCAAAATAGGACTATGTCCCCACGCCTGCATAAATACGCTGGCGTTTCACTTTGAAGATTCCCGTGAAAAAGTGGAGCAGATTCATTGACCTGCAGGGGGCTATCAGGGACCCAGAGTAGTTCACGCAGCTTTAGCTGCAGATATAGGCCACCGCACTTCCGGTTTCGAGTCCGCACACGCGCACAGCGGCGGCCTCCAGCGGCCGGGCGAGCGCCGTGGTGGAGTCGGACCACGGAGGTAGATGAAGAATGTAGACCTCCCTGATCAGCCGCATGCCCGAAGATCCGACCGTGCTGATCTGTCCCCCGGCCGCATATGAAGGCCCCCTCCTGATGTCCGATCTCCCTCCCCCCACCAGGACTGAGTCCGCAGCCGCCATGCGTGCATCCCGACCAGCGATAGGTGGTTAGAACCACGTCATCGGGAACTCAGCTGGTCGGGAGCGGAGGATCGCTGGACGGGCCGCGCGGAGTACTCCGTGAACAAGGCGATTCTCTGGGACTGGCGCTGGGCCCGATTTCAGCGTGAAATTGGATTCTCCGCCCCAGTGCCGAACACGATTTCAGCGCGGGGCTGCGGAGAATCCAGCCCAGTATCTGTCTGAGCACCATTCAGATATTCAGAACATACCATGTGGAAAACCAGGGGCATAGTATTAGACACATTTTATATTTCTTTCCAAGTTGAGTCTGGCAAAAACCTTCATTAACCCAGGCCTTGAAGGATGACATGCAATAAGGCCTCCATCAGTGCTTCATTGAGACTAACTCCTTGGTGGAAGCACCAAGATAGCACTGTCTCTGACCTTTCCTCGATCCCTGACTTCAAAAAGATGTTTTTCCAAACAAGTTTTTTGTTTTAATTTAGAGCACCCAATTAATTTTTTCTAATAAAGGAGCAATTTAGCGTGGCCAATTCACCTACCCAGCACATCTTTTTGGGTTGTAGGGATGTGACCCATGCTTCTCTGAACATGTTTAATCGAGATTGGAAGATCATGGGCGATATTCTCCGTTTGGAAGACTATTATGGGCTGGACTCACCGTTTTGGAGGCAAAGTGCCGATGCCGGCGAGGGGACTGTGGCGTTTTACGATGGAAAAATCGGAGGCATGCGACGCATTTATGCCATTTTTGGGGTGCTGGAGGATCCTGATTTGGCATCAAACCAGCGCCTACCGCGATTTTGGTGTCAAAGGCTGTTCTCTGCCAATCGCGTTTCGCGATTTCGGCATTGGCCAATGGTGAATCCTGCCCTATGTTCTTCCACCGGAGCTGAATTGCACCGGATTTGCACTCTCGCCGGAAGCGCGAATCAGGAAGCGATTGCCAATCCTTCCTCATGCAAATATTGCACGGTGAGGATTGCAAGGGATTCCCTAGGGAATCGTGCTATCAGGCAGCCATTTTGGGTGATAGCGAGGCCCTGTGAGGTCCCCGCAGTGCAATTGAGCCCCCAACCCCTGGATTTTCTGGATCACCACCCTCCCCCCAGTACAGGGGTGCCCTGACCTCCCCCTGACACAGAGATCCCCTAAATAAATAGATCCCGCCACAGACACCTTAAATAAGGAACACCGCAAGAGACCCCCTAAAAAGACCCCCCCACAGAGACCCCCTAAATAAGGAACACCTCCCAGAGACTTAACAAAATAAACAGACCCCCCCTCCACAGAGACCTGCACAGACCCCCAAGAAGTATTATTCCTGACGGGAACCCCCCCAGAAGAGAGACCCCTGCCTGGAAGCTAGAGAGCAGTTCTGACATAGGATGTAAAAAGGATACTGCTTTAACAGTCACCTGGGCAATACAGCGGTTGGCTCAGGCACAGGAGCCTGTTATTCCTGGAAAGAGAAAACCAGTCACCTGTATTTAAACACCCTCAGATTTTTTATCTGCAAGCCATTCATTAATTTCTCTTTGATATTCATTCTTCTAGGCTATGATTGACAACTTCCACAGTCCTCAGCTGTCAGCATTGTTCAATTGATTGCCCTTCACAATTGAATAACCCTGAAGTGCTCTAACTGCAATGTTTATAAACATCAAGCTTTGATCGACAGCTCCTGGACCACTTCAAACAGAGTTTTTTAAAAAATAAATATTTTTATTCACCTTTTTCACAATTTTTCTCCCGCATTTACACCCAACAACAATCAATAACCAACAAGAAATATCTCAAACCCCATAACAGTAACAACGATCCCATCCTCCCACCATGCCCAGACATCAGCCCGCATGTTAACATAAACAAATGACAAAGAAAAAAAAGGAATCAGGGATTACCCATAGCTATCTTCAACATACACAGCCCCCCTCCCCCGCACCCCACCCACCCTTCCCCCCCCAACTAATGTTCGATGTTATCCAGTTCTTGAAAGTGCATAATAAATAGTACCCATGACATGTAGAACCCCTCCGAGCTTCCCCTCAGTTCGAACTTAACCTTCTCAAGGGTCAAGTATTCCAACAGGTCCCCTCGCCACACCAGGGCACAGGGTGGAGAGGCCGCTCTCCATCCCAGCAGGATCTGCCTTCAGGCGATCAACGAGGCGAAGGCTATGATATCTGCCACCGCACCCGTTTCCAACCCTGGCTGGTCCGACACCCCGAATATGGCCTCACGGGGACCCGGGTCCAGCTTCACATGCACCACCTTGGAAATTACCCTAAACACCTCCTTCCAGTACTCCCCAAGCTTTGGACAGGACCAAAACATATGAACATGATTAGCGGCAGCCCCCCCACAACGTTCACACACATCTTCTACCTCTTCAAAGAATCGGCTCATCCTTGCCCTCGTGAGGTGTGCCTGGTACACCACCTTCAGCTGTATCAGCCCCAACCTCGCACACGAGGTGGAGGCATTCACTCTCCGGAGCACCTCACACCAGACCCCCTCCTCTATAACCTCTCCCGATTCTTCCTCCCACTTTGCTTTGATCCCCTCCAGTGGTGCCTTATCCTTTTCCAACATAGCTCCGTATACCGCTGACACTGTCCCCTACTCCAGTCCACTTGCCGGCAGCACCTCCTCCAACAACGTGGAGGCCGGTTCCTCCGGGAAGCTCTGTCTCTCCTTCCTGGCAAAGTCCCGAACCTGCATATACCTAAACACTTCTCCCTGCTCCAGCCCATATTTCGCTTCCAGCTCCCTCAATCCTGCAAATCGACCCCGAGGAAACAAATCTTTTATAGTCTTAATCCCCTTCTCTTCCCATTTCCGAAAGCTTCCGTCCCACCTCCCTGGCTCAAATCTGTGGTTCTCCTGGATCAGCATTTCCCTCGACCCTGCCCCAACCTGAAGTGTTGGCGAAACTGCCTCCAGATTTTCAATGAAGCTATTACTACCGGACTCCCTGAGAATTTCCCTGGAGCTATCGGGAGCAGCGCTGTTGCTAGTGCCTTCAGCCCCGACCCCCTGCACGAACGCTCCTCCATTCTGACCCACTGGGAATCAACCCCTCTGACCCAGCTCCGCACCTTCTCCACATTCGCCGCCCAGTACTAGTACATCAGGTTCGGGAGACCCAAACCCCCTACCTGCCTTCCCCTCTGTAGCAGCAACGTTCTCACTCTGGCCCCCTTCCCTCCCCATATAAACGAGGTAATCCCCCCCTCAATCTCCCTGAAAAAAGACTTTGGCAGGAAAATCGGTAGGCATTGAAAAATAAACAGAAATCGCAGCAACACATTCACTTTAACCGCCTGCATCCGACCCGCCAGTAACAGAGGGAGACCATCCCACCTCGCCAGGTCGGCTTTCACTCTCCCCACCAAATTGATGATGTTGTATCTGCGAAGCCTCCCCCACTCCCGGGCAACCTGCACCCCCAAATACCTAAAGTGAGTCCCTGCCCTACGGAATGGCAGCCCCACCACCCCTGCCCCCACCTCCGGTTGAGACACCACGAAATACTCACTCTTGTCCAAGTTCAGCTTGTACCCAGAGAAAGACCCAAATACCTGCAGCAACTCCAATATTCCTCCTATTGGCGCACTCGGCTCCGGCACATACAGCAGCAAGTCGTCGGCATACAAGGACACTCTATGCTCTATCTCCCCCCTCACTATTCCTTTCCATGCTCCCGAACTTCTTAATGCGATGGCCAACGGCTCAATCGCAAGCGCAAACAGCAGGGGGGACATAGGACATCCCTGCCTCGTCCCACGGTGGAGTACTTCAAACAGAGTTAAGTGCTATCAATTTCTAGCTGACCATTTCAAAATCACTCAACCGTGAAGGGAGGTGATTGGAAACCACTTAATTCTGTTTCAAATGGTCCAGTAGCTCTAAATCAAAGCTTGATGTTTATAAACATTGTTCTTTGCTTCCAGATAGGGATCTCTCTCCTCGGGGGTTTGCTGATAGGGATCTCTCTTCTGCAGGGCTTCTTGCCAGGGGTCAATTTTCGAGGGGGGCCTGTGGGGGCTCTCTTTATTCAGGGGGTCTCTGATGATTTCCGATGGTGGACATGAGCTGAGCGGTCGCATGTAAGGTGGTTCTTGTATGAAAATCTCGAATTCGATCTTTTAACTCCATCAAATAAATTAATGAACCCCACCCAACCGGGCCTAATCCCCGCAAACCACATCGAGAAATAGAAAAATAGAATTGGAAAGAGCCAACCTCCCAGCCGGAAAAACCAACAAGGATGAGGAAGGAAAACCTCAGCCTTGGAGCGGGCACCCACACGAGTTGGCACAGAACCAGGAAGGACTGATTCCACAGAGTTTTCAGTGCAGGCCCAAGCGCTGATGGACAAACGTATGGCCTTCATCACCTCCCAGCTCCAAGGACACAGAGAGCAGCTGAAGAGAGACCTCCTGGCAGCTGTCGAGACAGCCGTGGAGCCAGCAAAGGCCCCCAAAAGGAGTGGCCAAAATGGAGTGGCGGCTTGAGGCCCAAGAATCGACGGTGAGACACCTTAAGAAGGCCTCCACGGACCAAGGGGACCAGATTGTGGCGCTTGAAGCCAATCAAGACCCAGAAGGACTTAAAAGCAAAAATAGATGGCCTAGAGAACAGGTCTCGATGACAAAAACCTATGAATCTAGGGGCTGCTGGAAGGTTGGAGGGGAGGAACCCCACAGAATACGTATCGGCGACGCTAGGGGAATTGGTCGGCGAGCAGGACTTCATCAAGCCCCAGAGGTGGACCGTGCCCACAGGTCGCTTTGGCAGCTGCCCAGAGCCAGGCGATAATTATAAAGTTCCACAAGTATCAGAACAAAGAGCGGATCCTGAGGTGCAAAGGGCATGAGAGGGTGCAAATGGGAAGGGCATTCCACCTGCTTGTATCAAGACATTGGGGCAGACCTGGTCAAGCGCTGTGCCGAATTTAACAGCGCCAAATCTACCCTATACAAAAGCAAGCTACGATTTAGCATCTTTTACCTTGCCAAGTTATCGGTCACATACCAGGGGAAAGAGTATTATTTTGATGCCCGGAGGAGGCCAAGAAAACCATCCTAAAGAATGGGGAGAGGTGGCAGCCCCCTATCAGGATAGTTACATGGAACGTGAGGGGCCTCAATTGCCCAATGAAGAGATCCAGAGCCATCAAAGGTCTGAGGGTGGACGTAGCCTTCCTACAGGAAACACACCTGAGAGAGAGGGACCAACAGCAAGTAAGGATGGGCTGGGTTTCACTCATGTTTCGACAATACTACAAGGGTGGGGTGGCCATATTAATTAACAGGACAGTCTCATATACAGCGACGGGGCAGTGAAGGACCCAGGGGGATGTACATAATCGTCAGCGGGACCCTAGAAGGGGCTCCGGTAGTTTTGGTAAACATATACACCCCAAACTGGGACGATGCAGAGTTCATTTCGAAATGATGGCTGAAATCCCGGACTTGGACACCCACTGACTAATCATGGGGGACAACATTAACTGTGTACAGGTCCAACACCAGGACAGGTAACGTGTCAGGCATGGCACAATAATTGAACACCTTTATGGAGCAGATGGAGGGGATGCAGACCCATGGAGGTTCCACCACCTAAGAGAAAAATAATTCTCCTTCTTCTTCCACGTGCACAAGGCCTACTCATGGATAGACTTTTTTGTGGTAGGGAAGAGGATGCTTCCAGGAGTAACAAAGGTGGAATACTCGGTGATTGTAATCTCCGACCATGCGTCGCACTACATTGACCTGTGGTTGGAGAAGGGATGTGCCGAACGCCCCCCATGGAGTCTGGATGCATCTCTCCTCGCTGATAAGGAATTCTGTACATAGGTGTCCCAAGCCATTAACAATGATCTATCCTGCAACCAGATTAGAGAGGCCTCACCTTTCATGTTCTGGGAGGCACTAAAGGCGGTCATCAGGGGTGAAATTACAGGTTATAGGGCCCTAGTGCCAGGAAATAAAGGGAAGTCAGGCAGCGGCAGATCGACTCCATACTGGAGGTGGATCGGCAGTACTCCATATCCCCACCGTGGAACTGCTGGCGGAAAGGAAAAAGCTGCAGATTTGACCTGCTCTCCAAACGGAAGGTAGTCCACCAGCTGTGCCAGGCAAACATGGAGTCAAAGCCAGCCGCAGGCTGGCACACCACTTGAGAAAACAGGAAGCCACGAAAGAGATAGATCAAGTTAGGGACAGTAATGGTAGTATGGTAGGGGACCTAGACAAGGTCAATAAATCCTTTACGCACTTTTATCGAGAGCTATACACCTCCAAGCCCCCGGAAAGGGTCTTGGGGATGGAACAGTTCCTCGACAGACAGGATATGCTGGTGCTGGGGGAGGACAGGAAACTGGTGCTGGAAGCACCGCTGGGGCTGGACAGAATTGTGGAGTGCATCAATTCCATTTAATCAGAGAGAGACCCTGGAGCGCACGGATTCCCAGTAGACTTGTACAAAATATTGTCAGCAGCGTTGGCCCCGCACTTGTGGGAAATGTTCAACGGCTCACTGTCAAAGGGGACCATGCCGCCCACACTGGCACAAGCCTCAATCTCTTTGATTTCCAAGAAGGACAAAGACCCGACAGAGTGTGAATCATATAGACCTATCTCTCTCTTAAATACTGACGTGAAAATCTTTTTAAAAATAGATTTAGAGTACCCAATTATTTTTTTTCCAATGAAGGGACAATTTAGCTTGGCCAATCCACCTAACCTGCTCATCTTTGGGTTGTGGGGGAAACACACGCAGACACGGGGAGAATGTGCAAACTCCACACGGACAGTGACCCAGGGCCGGGATTCGAACCCGGGTCCTCAGCGCCGTGGGCAGCAATGCTAACCACTGTGCCACCGTGCTGGCCCCTGATGTTAAAATTTTAGCGAACGCACTGGCAAGGCGACTGGAGCTGCCGTCCAGAAGTGACTGCGGAAGATCAGACCGGGTTTGTTCAGGGGAGACAGCGTACGGCAAACATCAGATGCCAGCTGAACGTAATAATGACCCCATCCGGGGAGAAGACACCAGAGCTGACCGTCTCCCTGGACACTGAGAAATCCTTTGATTGAGTAGAATGGAGGTATCTTGTGGAGGTGCTTGAACATTTTGGGTTTGGATCAGGGTTGACGGCGTGGGTGAAGCTCCTGTACAACGCTCCTATGGCGAGCGTACGGACGAACTCCACCAGCTCCGTATATGTCCAGCTGCACGGGGGAACGAGGTAGGGGTGCCCGTTATGCCCGCTCCTGTTCACACTGGCAATCGATTCACTGGCCATCACCCTTCGATCGGCGGATTGGTGGATGGGCATCTGGGGAGGAGACAGAGAGCATAGAGTCTCGCTTTATGCGGTTGACCTGATCCTCTATGCATCAAAACTCCTAGCCAGTATGGGAAAGATAACAGGACTCCTTATGGAGTTCAGCACCTTCTCAGGTTACAAACGCAACCTGGGAAAGAGCAAAATCTTCCTGGTGAAACCCCGAGAAGGAGCGGAGCTGGAAGAACTACCGTTTAAAGTGACCCAAACTACCTGGGGAAAGAAGCAAATTACTGCGGAATCTGGAATGGGAAATCAAAAGAGAAAATGCTTGAAAATCACAGCTGGTCTGGCAGCATCTGTAAGGAGAGAAAAGAGCTGACGTTTCGAGTCCAGATGAGCTTTTAACAAAGGGTGCAGCTAATTAGGGAAGGGGGGCAGAAAAGGAGGGATAGGGAAAGCTATTCAGAGGGAGGGGAGCTCGGGAGGAACAGGGTGTTGCTCTGTTTACTTGCTATAAATATGGCGCCTCCCTTAATCCTAATTATGTTTGCTTTAGAGTCGCCAGGTATCTCTCGAAACCGCCACAAGGCTCAAAACCGAATACTGATCAAAGAGCCAATAAACCAGTTAGCTAGTTCAAAGTCAATACTATTTATTTACACACACAGTAATATCTACTCATGCACAAAGTACTACAAACTGAACTATCTCTAACGCTAACGCCTATACTTAGCTTCAGGTACCCACTCAGTCAGAGGAACAATGGCCGTTGTTCGGATCTGAGGTTGTTGGGTTCGAAGAGGTAACAGGAGAACAGCTAAGGTCATCTGTCTGGTAGTGAGCGTTGACCTTGGACTTACGTGTTTCTGGTGTAGCTGGTGGATGGGTCTCTCCGCTTTGAGAGCCAAATCCAACAGAGCGATTCTCTCATGGGGGTTCCTTCTTATACCCGGAGGGGCTTCGCGTGCTTTTAGGCGGGCCTTAAACTTGGCCCCAATTAATTGGGTCGCTTCTCGATCACTGGTATTGATCTTGACCAATAAAGGGATGGGTGTCCTGATGGCTGGGCGTGTCCTAGGTGGCCGTTGGCCTGGCTTTGTTTACACTTTTGGTTTGGGGAACTGGCGCCGGGGTGTCTGGAGCTAGATCGGTTGCTTGAGCGTCTTTCCTTTGTTCCCGGAGATGGGGCATCAATATGCTAATTGACCTATAGTTTCAACTCCGTTTGGCAGCTATTCCCCCAATATGCATGCAGGCTCTGTGCCTGCTTGCTTTCCTAAGATTGTCCACAGTTCCCTACATTCTTTGCGAGTGTCCATTTTGTATTCTGGAAGTGGCCATCCCAGAAGGCTAAAAGGGAAAGAATGGAGAGGAGGGCCACTCACTGGAAGGATCACAAGCCTCCACCACACGGGGAGAAACTGAGGTAACGAGCAGACCCACCCTCCCTCGAAAACCCAAGCTCACAGGGGGAGGGTGGCCTCCCCCCACCCCCTTCCCAGCTGAACGGAGTTTACTGATGAACAAGGGGAAGGACCCCAACTGCACCTGTGGGGGTAGAGCTAAGGGCCACCCCTACCGTCAAATGGCAGGAGCTCTGGCTGAACCTCAACAGCCACTGTAAATACCGAACACTAATGTGTAGATGTAAATATTAAATAGCGTTGGAGGCCCAGTCACGGTTACAGTGGCAGCAGGGGGCTCAAATCCTCTTCTTCCTGTTGTTGGTTATTATTACCGTTATTGCATTGCCTATTACACGCGAAGCTCAGTTTCCTCTTTCATTTGGACCTATGACATACCCCCACCTCAATTCTCTTGCTATTGCTTAAACCATGTTTACTGTGGGCCATTCTTAAGCCATAATGTGTCTAAAAATTTCATTTGAGATGTTGTAGCTATTACTGTATTCATATCAGTTACTGTTATCTTACCAGGGAAGATGTGGCTCATGCTGGGCTTTCAGTGCTGTTGGTGCCCTTGAGGGACAGACATACAAGAAGACGGGAAAGCTCATCTCCTTGAGTGAACAGAACCTCGTTGATTGTTCCAATTCAGAGGGCAACCATGGCTGCAATGGTGGGCTGATGGAATATGCCTTCAACTACGTTCAGTCTAATGGTGGGATTGACACAGAGGATTATTATCCTTACACCGCAAAGGTAAGTTTCTCCAAATTTTCTCCCATTGCTTTCCAACTTTCCTGAATGTTACTGCTTCATGCTGGAGTGCAGTTCCACAATTCTAAGGTCGTCGGTAGTACGTCACCTAAATAGCTTTCCTTCATCTCTGTGCCTTGATACTGGGCCCATTCAGCCACGGTATCATGGCAGCCAAGCTTGATCCTGGCTTCACTCAATCTGTACATGTCTACTTTTGATCAGATAGGGATTAGGAACGAGGGGACGAGCAGCACGCCGTTCGCTGACGGCAAGATTCTCTGAACTCGCTGCTGTCAATGGGACTTCCATTGAAGCCACCTCATGCTGTTGGGAAACCCTGCGGGCGGGGATGCGCTGCCGGCAGCAACAGAGAAACCCGCCGCCTGTGAATGGTTGGAGAATTGCGGCCGAGATGTCTGGTTGCTTTACCTCCTGTAGCTGAGGACAGCTGTAGAACTCCCATCCCTTTGCCAGCTGGGATCCATCAATCTGCTAAACACCTTACAGCCAGTTGGTGAAGGAGGCCATCAGATGACAATTTCCCCTTGCTTTTAGATTTATTCATTAAGTGAGACACTGCAACGTTTAGCTCCTGACTCTGCAAACCAACACAAGTTTCAATAAGAGTTTATATACATATCAAATAATCAAATTAACAAATTAACAGAATAACTGCTCTGTAAAGGGGCAATCTGACAAAAAAAAAGAAAACTTTACAGAAATGTATCAAATTATGTGTGTGCATATATAATAATTATTAATTGGCCTGAATTTTAAAGCCGACTCCTCGCTATCCAGCAAAAACACATCCCCACTGACTCGAACAAGACCACTGCCGTTTAATGCTCCACAAGGCGGGACTTCAATTCTCACTTGGGCAGAAGTCCCGCTTGGGAGAGCAGCTGGCCAATCAGGTTGGCTGGCAGCTCCACAGCCCCTCCAGGCACAGCGCTGCAGTGGCCATAAGAGGCACTTCAATAATGTGCCTGGAATGAACTGCAGGGAGCTGAAGGTAAATGTCATTGAGAAAGAGGGGGTAGGGGACAACTGGGGCGGTCGTGAGGGAGCATTTGGGGTCCTGGGGTATAGGTCGGTGTGGGAGGGTCTGGAAGTCTTTGGGCCTTGAGGGGAGGATGATCCCAGTCAGGAGGGGGCTTCTGATGGAGGCATTTGCCACAACATCAGGACATCCAAAAACATTTTACAGCGAGTTATGTATTTTTTTTGGAGATCTGCACCTTTAGCTTCAAATGCTGCCTTGTGCTTTTTTTCACCTCCCCAGTGCCCCAGTATGTTGAAATGTGAAGTTAATCCATGAACTTCTACATGCCGTAATTCATCAGAATTGATTTCCCGGTTTCTTCAGCACAGCACATTGAGGACAATAGGGGGGGGCCCTCCTTCTCAACCTTGCCCCTTGCCTGAGATGTGGTGATCCTCACGCTAACCCACCACCAGTCAGCTCTCACCCTCAAAGGGGAAAGCAGCCGAGGTCATCTGGGACTATGGCGACTTTACTTTTACATTGAGGATAATTAGGTGGAGAGGATCCTGTGCACGATAGGTTCTTCTCATTTTCTCTCTGTTTATTCAATTGGGAGGAAGATTGGATATTCTGCTGCACTGTTTGATTATATGCAACTACATTGTGCTGAACCCAGGCAATCTTTTTGGTTCAAGTGTAATCTTTGGCCTCTTTAGCTCCCTTCCACGTGAATGATGTCCTTCATTCTCACTTTGGCCTTTCACCAAGTTTTATTAATTTAAAAATGCTAACAGTTGCTAGAAATTATCCTCGATGTTCAGAACTGAACCCAAAACTTGATTGGTATCCATTGCTGGCAGTTTTTAAAAAAGTAGTTAAATCATGGATAATACATTTTGCATCTCTTTTAAATCTGAGTGAAGGTTTTATCAATTTGATTCTTTTTAAAAATTCATTCATCTGGACCATTTCAGTGGGCAGTTAAGAGTCAACCACATTGCTGTGGATCTAGAGTCACAAGTAGGCCAGGTAAGGTTGGCAGATTGACAGACCTTCAAGGCTAAGCCTGAAGGGTTAAATAATCATGACCAACAGCTGAACCGTCAGTTTTACACCGAGGATTAGTTTTCGTATCTAGTTAAATGTTTTTCTTCTGATTTCCTCTCTTACAGGAAAGCACCTGTAAGTATAATTCTAAATACAGTGCAACCACATGCCATGGTTCCAGCTTCGTAGCCAGGGGTAATGAAGTGGCGCTGGCTGAAGCAGTGGCCACTGTTGGACCAATATCAGTCGCCATTGATGCCAAACAATCATCATTCCAGTTCTACAGATCAGGTAAATAATGGAAGTCTGATCAGTTACATTTGCCCAATTCACATATTGTAACTGTTTTGTTATGCTCTTGACGTAGCATAAGCTGCTTCCTTGTTGTGCACTCTGACAAAGGAAGGTTCAGACTTGAAGATACCTTGAACATATTTATTAAACTGTTAACGATTCTCCTACTTGGATTCGACTCTCCTGTTAAACCTGCTATAGCTACTCAGACTGATGAACCAGTCTGCTACAATCCAGGTGGTGAACAAAAGAACAAAGAACAAAGAAAATTACAGCACAGGAACAGGCCCTTCGGCCCTATCAGCCTGTGCCGATCCAGATCCTTCATCTAAACCTGTTGCCTATTTTCCAAGGTCTACTTCTCTCTGTTCCCCACCCGTTCATAGATCTGTCCAGATGCATCTTAAATGATGTTATCGTGCCCGCCTCTACCACCTTCTCTGGCAAAGCATTCCAGGCACCCATCACCCTCTGTGTAAAAAACTTTCCACGCACATCTCCCTTAAACTTTCCCCCTCTCACATTGAAATCGTGACGCCTTGTAATTGACACCCCCACTCTTGGATAAAGCATGTTGCTATCCACCCTGTCCATACCTCTCATAATTTTGTAGACCTCAATCAGATCCCCCCTCAACCTCTGTCTTTCCAATGAAAACAATCCTAATCTACTCAACCTTTCTTCATAGCTAGCACCCTCCATACCAGGCAACATCCTGGTGAACCTCCTCTGCACCCTCTCCAAAGCATCCACATCCTTCTGGTAATGCGGCGACCAGAACTGCACGCAGTATTCCAAATGTGGCCTAACCAAAGTCCTATACAACTGTAACATGACCTGCCGACTCTTGTACTCAATACCCCGTCCGATGAAGGCAAGCATGCTGTATGCCTTCTTGACCACTCTATCGACCTGCATTGCCACCTTCAGGGTAGAATGGACCTGAACTCCCAGATCTCTCTGTACATCAATTTTCCCCAAGACCCTTCCATTGACCATATAATCCGCTCTTGAGTTAGATCTTCCAAAATGCATCACCTCGCTTTTGCCTGGATTGAACTCCATCTGCCATTTCTCTGCCCAACTCTCCAATCTATCTATATTCTGCTGTATTCTCTGACAGTCCTCCTCGCTATCTGCAACTCCACCAATCTTAGTATCATCTGCAAACTTGCTCATCAGACCACTTATACCTTTGTCCAGATCGTTTATGTATATCACAAACAACAGTGGTCCGAGCACGGATCCCTGTGGAACACCACTAGTCACCTTTCTCCATTTTGAGACACTCCCTTCCACCATTACTCTCTGTCTCCTGTTGCCCAGCCAATTCTTTATCCATCTAGCTAGTACACCCTGAACTCCATACGACTTCACTTTTTCCATCAACCTGCCATGGGAAACTTTATCAAATACTTTACTGAAGTCCATGTATATGACATCTACAGCCCTTCCCTCATCAATGAACTTTGTCACTTCCTCAAAGAATTCTATTAGGTTTGTAAGACATGACCTTCCCTGCACAAAACCATGCTGCTTATCACTGATAAGTCTATTTTCTTCCAAATGTTAATAGATCCTATCCCTCAGTATCTTCTCCAACAGTTTGCCTACCACTGACGTCAAGCTCACAGGTCTATAATTCCCTGGATTATTCCTGCTACCCTTCTTAAACAAAGGGACAACATTAGCAATTCTCCAGTCCTCCGGGACCTCACCCGTGCTCAAGGATGCTGCAAAGATATCTGTTAAGGCCCTAGCTATTTCGTCCTTCGCTTCACTCAGTAACCTGGGATAGGTCCTGGGGACTTGTCCACCTTAATGCCTTTTAGAATACCCAAAACCTCCCCCTTCCTTATGCCAACATGACCTAGAGTATTTAAACATCCATTCCTAGCCTCAACATCCGTCATGTCCCTCTCCTTGGTGAATACCGATGCAAAGTACTCATTAAGAATCTCACTCATTTCCTCTGACTCCATGCAAAATTTCCCTCTTTTGTCATTGAGTGGGCCAATCCTTTCTCTAGTTATCCACTTGCTCCTTATATACGAATAAAAGGCTTTGGGATTTTCCTTAACCCTGTTAGCCAAAGATATTTCATGACCCCTTTTGCTCTTTATTGCGCTTTTGAGATTTGTCCTACTTTCCCGATATTCCTCCAAAGCTTCATCAGTTTTGAGTCGCCGATCTTATGTAAGCTTCCTTTTTCATCTTAGCTAGTCTCACAATTCCACCCGTCATCCATGGTTCCCTAATCTTGATGGGTGTGATGCGTTTAAAATCAACCCTGTCTACTCACTAAGTGTATCCACGGGAAAGAGGAAGATCATGTATGCTGTGTGCTTTTATATGGGTTGGTGTAATGCCCTCCTGTGGCTGTGTCACCTTTGTGTGTGTCGTGAATGCCTATTGGTTGTGTCCTATCTTACTGGCCTATTGGTTGAATGTCTGTGTGTCATGTCTCTGGTGCTCCTTCTAGTGTCTAGCTAGTCTACGTGTATTTACATTAACACCTTATGTATTTACAGTGATGCATATCACCACATCCCCCGCTTTTTCATGTTACATATTTTCTGTACAGTGTTAAAGAAAATTGAACAAAAACAGGTAGATAAGTGATGCTATGTACAAGTTATGATAACAGTGATCATTAAACAATAAGTCCAAATCATATGCACGAGTCCAAAATTCATTAATTATTATGATCGAGTGTCTTTCTTGTTGGGTTGGTGAGTTAGTGATTTTGATGGTGGCATGTCCTTGTGAACGCCATCGGTGTCCCTGTGCCTAAGGAACCAAGAAGTGGTAAAATCACTTCATTGTCTGATGTGGACTCTTTCTTTCTTTCGATGCTTGTGGTAGCGATGTATGCAATCTGTGTCGTCCTGCCATGGTGTGTCACTATACTGAGCTCAGCAGTAACAGTGTCCCTCATGGGCAGAGTTTTACCACGTCGTATCAGTCGTAGTTCCAGTGGCATTGTGTTTGTCATGCATGTTGTCGACGTTGTTGCCTTTGGTACGCTTCTGGATGTTGTCTTTGATGTTGTTGTGTTGGTTGGTTTTGTTGTCGTGTTGGCTGTGCTTAAGGACCACACTCTGTGGATAATACGAGTCCTTCACACAGTTACTCGTGTCAGCGTGCTTTGTGGCATCTTCTGTTTCCTTGAGCGTGCCGTCACTGAGTTTGCGGCGCTCCCCGTCTGGAGTCATGTCTGGCTTACTTGAATCAGCTTTGGCTTGTCGATTCTTCCCATCTGGAGTCTGGTCTGTTTCACCTGAGTCAGTTTTGGCTTGTCGATGCTCCCCGTCTGGAACTCTTTCTGGTTTACCTGTGTCAGCTGAGGTTTCTTGATGCTCCACATCCGGAGTCAAAACGTTCAGGAATGCATTTGCTTGCGGAGAGGCTCGAGCGAATGAGGTTTGAAGTAACGTGGTGTCACCGGAGTCACCAGTAGTCTCACTGTGATTGTCAAGTGCCTCTGTACACACTAGCTGAGGTCTGTCACATTGCACATCTTGTATGGGAAGTGGGATGCCGTTGTCACTTGTCGCACATACAGTGGGTAGAGCCTCAGTGTCTTCTTGTTGTTCACTTGAGCTGGGTAGACTGTCAAAGTCTTCTTGTTCGCTGGAGCGTGATAGACTGTCATAGTCTTCTTGCTGTGCACTTGAGCATGGCAGACTGTCATAGTCTTTCTGTTGTTTACTTGAGCGTGGCAGACTTGCATCGTCTGCTGCTGGTTGCTCAGAGGAGGTTGCTAGACCCTCATGGTCTTGTTCATGCAAGGACTGCTCGCTGGAGTCTTGCGTTCCTTCAATCGTGGAGTCTGTCCAAGAGCTCGCTGTGGAGCCTTGTGTCACTGGAGTCACTTTCTGTGTGGAGACGTGCAGTTGTCTCACTATGGAGTCTTTCATCGCTTTCAGTGTGGAGGCTGGGACCCTTAGTGGTGTGTGGACCACTTTCTGTGTGGCAGCAGGCCGCTCTCTGTGGGCTTGTACCGCTCTCTGTCTCTTGGCATCAGGCCGCAGCATAATCCTGTACTCATGAGTCGGGATGTCATATATACTGGGCTGAAGATCCTCAAATCCGAAGAACACATCCGCGTCTGTGTCGTCTAGAACACATCTCGTTACGGTTCGGATTTGGTACTGGGGTCGCCATCTCCAATGATGAAATCATCGTCTGAGTTGTAGTCTTCAAGGACTGTATCATCTCTTTGGGTGGTTCTAACTGCTTGTTGGAGGGTTCTGTGGAGGTTACTTTCAGCTACTGGTCGAATTTCAAGCATTGTGCTGTCATTCCAGGTGAAAGAATCTTGTTTTGAGGCTTAATTTTTTTTTTCTTGTTTTGGGACATTTCCCCTTTAAGTGGGCATGGCCCGGGGCCTCTGATGTCACGATGCTTGTGACGTAGAGCGTAGGCAGCGATTGCGCAGATCGCTGTTCCTTTACTTTGCTCATTTCTCTCAACTGCACATGTGCGGCACCTTTTCCAAGATGGCCACCATCAAAATTGTTGTTTGCTGCTCGCCCACCCCGGCCTCTTGGTTAGTATTGGCGCCTCTTTTACTGATTTCTGTTGGTTTCTTTGTCTTTTCTGCGCAGTATCGTTCGAATTTGTCCAGGACTGTCTGGAATTCACTCTTGTCTTGCCCTTTAAAAAACTTGAATGTTTTGAAGGTTTCTTCTGCTCTTGCACCCACGATGGTGAGCAGAAGTTCTGTCTTTTCAGCATCGGCCATGTCTTGTAGGTCGGCTGCTACCAGTAAGATCTCAAACCTTTGCCTGAATGCACGGCAGTTTTCACTGAGATTGCCGTGGCACCTGAGCCGCTATGGAATCGGAATCTCGAACATCCTGCCTGGGGGCTTTTGCTGGTTGTCACTGTTTTGTTGAGTTGAACTATAGGGATTCAACAGGTTACTCCTAGGTACCATGTTTTGTTATGCTCTTGACGTAGCATAAGCTGCTTCCTTGATGTGCACTCTGACAAAGGGAGGTTCAGACTTGGAGATAGCTTTAACACATTTATTAAACTGTTAACGATTCTCCTACTTGGATTCGACTCTCCCGCTAATCCTTCTATAGCTACTCAGACTGATAAACCAGTCTGCTACAATCCAGGTGGAGGGTGTGATGTGTTTAAAATCAACCCTGTCTACTCACTGAGTGTCTCCACTGGAAAGAGGAAGATCATGTGTGCTGTGTCCTTTTATATAGGTTGGTGTAATGCCCTCCTGTGGTTGTGTCACCTCTGTGTGTGTTGTGCATGCCCATTGGTCGTGTCCTACTTACTGGCCTATTGGTTGAATGTCTGTGTGTCATGTCTCTGGTGCTCCCTCTAGTGCCTATCTAGTCTACGTGTATTTACATTAACCCCTTGTGTATTTACAGTGATGCATATCACCACAGTAACGGTGGGTGGGAGTCTGGTGACATACACAGGTCAACTGGTTCAGGAGCCTAGATCATCTCTGGAATCTTGAGTGGTTTTTAACCATTATTTGAACTCTGATGAATTATTAGAATATTCAGAAATCCAATCCTTTATCCCTCCTGTTACCAGTTAGTATCACTGTGATCAGGTAAGGAGGGAATGAATGGCTCCCCTGTTTTCCCTCTCTTTGTTTGACTGTTTTGAAAAAGATGTACTCGCCAATTCAGTGAGTGTTTAACTGTTTAGGAACTGTGATCATAAAATAGCGAATTAAATAAGTTTTCTTGAGTTTATCAAGGAAACGGGGCAGCAGGGTAGCATGGTGGTTAGCATAAATGCTTCACAGCTCCAGGGTCCCAGGTTCGATTCCCGGCTGGGTCACTGTCTGTGTGGAGTCTGCACGTCCTCCCCCTGTGTGCGTGGGTTTCCTCCGGGTGCTCCGGTTTCCTCCCACAGTCCAAAGATGTGCGGGTTAGGTGGATTGGCCATGCTAAATTGCCTGTAGTGCAAGTAAGGTTAAGGGGGGGGTTGTTGGGTTATGGGTATAGGGTGGATACGTGGGTTTGAGTAGGGTGATCATGGCTCGGCACAACATTGAGGGCCGAAGGGCCTGTTCTGTGCTGTACTGTTCTATGTTCTATGTTCTATGAAAGATGTTAGCTTTATTGTACTTAAACTGAGTAGGTTACAGAGTGGGGAAAGATAGATTTGTCAACTTCGAGTCCATCGAAATAAAAGGGGCACACAGTCTGTAGTTTGGTGATTCAATTGGCTTCAGGCTGAATTTGGTGGTCTTGTGACTTTTCTTTGGTGGTCAAAGGCAGGTATATGGAGTTAGTTACCATAAGGTAATGAAGAAAAAGTTACCATAGTCCCAGATGACCATCGGCTGCTTTCCCCTTTGAGGGGGAGAGCTGATTGGTGGTGGTTTAACCTGAGATCACCACACCTCAGGCGAGGGGCAAGATTGAGAAGGCGGGGCCTTCACGAATAACCTCTAGTGGTTACAAATCTAACCGTCCGAAACTTTCCTCAGAAGACAACCCACCCATTCCTGGATTAGTCTGGTAAACCTTCTCTGAACTTTTTCTAACCCATTCACATCTTTCCTTAAATAAGGAGCCCAATACTGTACACAATACTTGAGATGTGGTCTCACCAATGGCCTGTTGAACTGAAGCATAAACTCCCTACTTTTGCATTCAATTTCCTTCACAATAAATGATGACATTCTTTCTAATTACTTGCTGCACCTGTACATTAGTCTTTTATGATTTATGCACTAAGACAATCCCTTGAATCTCACACTATTTAGATGATAGATAGATATTGTGTGGGATTCTCTGTCCTGCCGCAACCATTTCCGGGATCCACGGGATCCTACATCCCAGCAGCCGGCTAATGTGG
The DNA here is from genome assembly GCF_902713615.1 of Scyliorhinus canicula. Taxonomy (NCBI): domain Eukaryota; kingdom Metazoa; phylum Chordata; class Chondrichthyes; order Carcharhiniformes; family Scyliorhinidae; genus Scyliorhinus; species Scyliorhinus canicula. Next base: position 81,724,318 of record NC_052163.1, read on the forward strand.
AAATTTGCAGGCGTGAGAGGAGGAGGAACTGCCGATGGAGAATCCAGCTCATTATTTCCTGGCCCTTTGGCTAAGAATAAGCGTCAGATCAAACCCAAGATGAGGTGCGATGCCTTCTCTTGTGAACTTGGATTTTGTGTGTCTCTCTTGTGGAGACCATGAATTGGCTTGAATTTGAATTCAATTTGTTGGAGCAAGCAATAAAATGGATTAAGGGTTTGCCCTGACCACTCTGCGCATTGGCTTTGTAACTTTAAGATTGGGATTAAAAATTAAAATAAATAAAAATTAAGATTTGAAAAAAGATAATAGATAGACCTGTGCCTTTGGTGTTCATAGAATCCCTACAGTTCAGAAAGAGGCCATTTGGCCCATCACACCTGCAGTGGCACTTGGAAAGAGCACCCTGTTAAGCCCACGCCTCCACCCTATCCCCGCAACCCAGTAACCCCACCTAACCTTTTGGCCACTAAGGGGCAATTTAGCATGGCCAATCCACCTAACCTGCTCATCTTTGGACAGTGGGAGGAAACCCAAGCACCCGGAGGAAACCCACACAGACATGGGGAGAAAGTGCAAACTCCACACAGACCGTCACCCGAGGCTGGAATTGAACCCGGGCCCTTGGAGCTGTGAGGCAGCAATGCTAACCACTGTGTCACTGTGCCGTGTTGTTCTGCACCACACCCATAGCCAAATGGCTAACTGGACTAACTGGAGCGTTCCTTCAAAGAGCTGATGCTGGCACAATGGACTGGATAGCCTCCTGTGTTGTATCATTCTGCCTGCCATTGTGAGATGTATGAGAATGACTGGTTGGAGATTCTGAATAAATGTCTTAAATTTAAGAACAGCCTACGTACAGTTACAGAGAAAGTTGGTTCCTTGAGGAGGTGAATTTGGCCATTGACCCACATATTAGGCCAGATCTTCCAGCAGGTCACGGCAAAGGGATCGTCTGGTCCTGTAGATAGCGCACCCCTGCCGGGGGTTTCCCGGCCTGGGGTGGGGGTGGGGGGTGGATTTAATGAGAAATCCCATGCTAATTTGATTTGATTTGATTTATTGTCACATGTATTAGTATACAGTGAAAAGTATTGTTTCTTGCATGCTGTACAAACAATGCATACCTTACATAGGGAAGGAAGGAGAGACTGCAGAATGTAATGTTACAGTCATAACTAGGGTGTAGAGGAAAGATCAACTTAATACGAGGTAGCCATTCAAAAGTCTGATGGCAGCAGGGAAGAAGCTGTTCTTGAGTTGGCTGGTACATGACCTCAAACTTTGGTATCTTTTTCCTGACAGAAGATGATGGAAGAGAGTATGTCTGGGATGTGTGGGGGCCTTAATTATGCTGGCTGCCTTTCTGAGGCAGCGGGAATTGTAGACAGAGTGAACGGATGGGAGGCTGGAGGTTGATGGATTGGGTGACATTCACAATCTTTTGTAGTTTCCTGCAGTCCTGGGAAGAGCAGGAGCCATACCAAACTGTGATACAACCAGAAAGAATGCTTTCTATGGTGCATCTGTAAAAGTTGGTGACAGTCGTAGCTGACATGCCAAATTTCCTTAGTGTTCTGAGAAAGTAGAGTCGTTGGTGGGCTTTCTTAACTATAGTGTCGGCATGGGGGAGGCCAGAGAACCTCACCCATTTTCTTACCTTAAATCTGGGTACAAACTGAGAGCTGACTGTGTGTCTCCAATCATTCTAGGTGTTTACTATGAGCCAAACTGCAATAACATTGTGTTCAACCATGGAGTACTAATAGTGGGTTATGGAAGTGAAAATGGACAGAACTATTGGATCGTTAAAAACAGGTACTCCCAACCAAGTATTCATTTATATATATTTATATTTATAAACTATATATATATATATATATATACAGTCAGTTTTTATTATTATGATTTATTTGTCTTGTTTTATTACCCGTAAAATACTTTATCTGTTTTGTTTCTCTTGCCATTGAAACACTTCATTTGTTTAATGTGTTTTTGTTGCCCACCAAAACACATTGGGCGCAATTCTCCGCCCCCCACGACGGGTCGGAGAATAGCGGGAGGGCCTCTCCGACATTTTTCCCGACCTCCCGCTATTCTCCCCCCCCCCCCCCCCACGACCGCCCCACGACACGAATCGCTGCTCGCCGTTTTTTTACGGCGAGCAGCGATTCTCCCCTAGCCGATGGGCCGATTTCCCAGGCCTTTACGGCCGTTTTCACGAACTCCAACACACCTGTTCTCACCGTTCGTGAAAACGGCCGCAAAGTGCCGTTCTCGAGAACCATGGCTCTGATTGGCACGACCGCACCGATCGCGGGCAGCGGGTCTGAACCCCGCGCACTCTTTGTTCCTCCGCCGCCCCACTGGATCAGTCCGCGGGGCGGCTGAGGGGCATAACGGCCCGCGCATGCGCGGGTTTCACGCATATGCGTGATGACGTCACCCCGCATGCGCGCGTTGGAGCCGTCCAATCCACGCATGCGCGACTGACGTCATCGTGCGCGTCAGCCGCCGTTACCCTTGGCGCGCGGGCTTAGCGAAGTTCGCTAAGCCTGCGATGCCGAGGTTCACGGGGCCCCGCTGCTAGCCCTGACCGGGAAGCAGAATGGGGTCCCGGGAGGGGGCGCGGAGGCTGCCGTGAAACACGGCCAGTTTCACGGCAGCCTTCACGACTCTCCGCATTTGCGGAGAATCGCGCCCATTATGTTATCAGAGTTACTGTCGGCCCGATCTCTGACTGATTTTCAGGCCGACAACGGATGTCGAGAAGCCTGTCAAAATTGCCATTAAAAGCCCTTGTGGACTTCTGAGAGTTCATTGAGAAGGCCTTTGATTTGAAATCGGGACTGTGTCTCAAAGTTGCACTTTCCTGGGTATTTTCAAAGTGCAACTGCTGCCACAAAAAGTTCTGAATATCCCCAACCAAGTATTCATACCTAAACCTGAAGTCCACACAATCATCCATATATGTACATGTATGCAACATATTGACAGGAATAAACATGAAATTTACTCTTATATACTAATGTTTAACACTAGTGAGAAATTGTTTAATAAACAAGATTTATATCTCTGACCTAATACATCAGAGTACAAAACAAAATTGCAAAACCTTGGTGATACAATTAGAAAATGACGGGGGTAATCTTCAGTGGGAAAATGGCAGCATTGAATCAGCTGCCGTTTATACATTCCAACCAATATTATTGACTTTAAGGGGGAGGCACAGTGGCTACTGGTTAGCATTGCTGTCTCACGGCGCCAAGGCCCCAAGTTCGAACCCGGCCCCAGGTCACTGTCTGTGTGGAGTTTGCATTCTCCCTGTGTCTGTCCAGATGTGCAGGGTAGGTGAATTGGCCATGCTAAATTGCCCCTTTATTGAAGAGAAATGAATTGGGTATTCTAAATTTATGAAAAACAACATTATTTTTAAAAAATTTTTTTTTTATAAATTTAGAATACCCAATTCATTTTTCCAATTAGGGGCAATTTAGTGCAGCCAATCCACCTACTCTGCACATCTTTGGGCTGTGGGGGCGAAACCCACGCAAACACGGGGAGAATGTGCAAACTCCACACAGACAGTGACCCAGAACCGGGATTCGAACCTGGGACCTCGGCGCCATGAGGCAACAGGGCTAACCCACTGCGCCACCGTGCTGCCCTGAAAAACAACATTATTGACTTTAATGAAAAGATTGGGAGATTGTGCCAGGCAACTGCATCATCTAGCATTGGTTTTTCATTCCCGTTGAAGTTAAAAATTACTCTTTATGCATTTTCTCTCTGGTATTCCACTCACTCCAGGTGACCTCCAATGAGGTTTCTGCTAAAACTATTCTTGTACTGCTTGCTCTGAGAACCAAGGGGTTTTACTGTCCTGAGATTTACCCTCCAAAATCGGCATGTACCTGTATCTATACAACATCTCCTCCAACACAAATACTTTCTCCATGTTTCATAGTCAAGATTGAGAACTCAATCTCAATTAGGACTGTGAAGTGTAATGTCTATTCTAAGTCACAACCTGTCAGAATACCAACATAGACTATAACCTAATAGATGCTGGATACCTACATAAAGTGGAGGCAAAGCCTGTGAGTGTATGATTGCCCAGAAAACATTCTTCTCAACTGCCTTGTCAGGCTACATGTGTCGTTACCGAGCAATGGAAGTCAACTTCCTGGACTGGGTAGGAATTGATTCAATGGATCTGAATTGCCTCCCTTCTCTATTAATTATGATCCAGCTCAGCATATTTTGGGAAGTCTCGTGTTTGTAATTTTTTGTGGTAAACAGATGTAATTTGACTAGAGTTTAATCAAACATTAATATTTTCCCCTCAGCTTTGGACTGTGGTGGGGTGACAAAGGCTATATCAAGATGTCCAAGGACAGGAACAACAACTGTGGAATTGCTAACTATGCAGTCTACCCTCTTGTCTAGAAGTCTGTGGACGATATTGCTATTATAAAGCAAAACTTACTGCACTTTTTTGTAAAGTTAAATATTTTTACTCACTGTTTTCTGATTGTTCACTAATACTAGGCTCTCAATTATGAGGAACTTCTGGCTTCCCTGAAAATATCTCCTGTTTATGCAATGTCATAGGGCTAAATCGCTGGCTTTGAAAGCAGACCAAGGCAGGCCAGCAGTATGGTTCAATTCCCGTACCAGCCTCCCCAAACAGGCGCCGGAATGTGGCGACTAGGGGCTTTTCACAGTAACTTCATTTGAAGCCTACTTGTGACAATAAGCGATTTTCATTATGGCTGAGTTACTCATTTGAATTATGGACTCATTAGTGTTGAGTCTGTCATTGATTTTTACATTAATTGCAGCCAATCCCAAGAGTTGAAGTTACAATTGAAAGCAGATTTCTCGGAAGAATGTTCCCTTGTGATCGAGCAACACTAAATTTAAGTAGTGTGGGATACCAAGCCCATTTGGTGCTATTGTCAATATTCCTGACCATCATTCATGCCAGTATGCAGCATTCAAACTGTTTGCTACTTGGAAGCCAGCAATCCTCACAACTTAGAGGCTTTGATAGAGATTCAGGAATATATATACAAAACAAAACTGATTACTTTTTGCCAAATACAATATATCTGAAGAGCTTGGCAGGGTGTCAGCTACTGCATTAACATTGACAATCAGCAGTGTGTGTGTATGTGTGCACACACGGGGGAATTCCCTGAAATCCCTGACCAGAGTAATTTATTTTTAATCTTCCAGTCAGATAACTAGGCTTTACTCTTTTCAATGGAAAACGTTAGAGGAGACTGGTAGTAATTTTGCAGAACTCCCCAAAAGAGTACTTTAAAACCTATTTAAAAGCCAGTTCTGGTGGCTTAATTGTTTAAAGGATAGGCTGGTGTTGCAATGAAATAGACAGACATGGCAGTTGATTCCTTGAGTTGACCCAATGATGGGCAACCTACGGCCTGGGGTCCATCATGGATCTGAGTGCGGCCCACGAGACATTCTGTGGTCCTTTACCCATGCGCAGGGCTGGCAGATTAAAGCCAGCATAGTTTTATTTCCTACCAGTATGACTAAAGTGACACACATACAAAACAAGGACACGTGAAACAAGGTGCCAGCTGAATGCACACGACATTGACTGTGATAGCCGTGTGCTCCAATCAAAATGTAAATTGCCACACACTGACCATTTATGCACACAGTTTAAGAATGGCCCCTTGGTTGTGGGACTTGAGGAAGGCTCAAGTGTCTGGTAGGGTTGACAGCAGAAATTGATCTCTCGGTTCAGTTTCATTCAGAACCGACTTGCCTTTGGGCTGTAATAAGACACTCTTGCATGTTGTCATGAGCCAGTTTTGGCTGAGGCCATTAAAGCAAAAGCAAGTGGTCACTTCTTGGGTTGAGCAAAGAATCAAAGGGCAGTATGGAGTAGGGAGGCACATTCAAAATGATTAACTAGGGAGTGAAAGAGATAGAGGAGCAAGCTGAATAATGCCCTCTATTAATTTCTACATTTTTACAAGAATATGGGTGGGATTCTCATGTCACCCAGCCACGTGTTTCTTGACCGTTCGCTGCCAGGGGATTCTCTCTTCACGCTGTTTGGCAATGGGATTTCCCATTGAAGACATTCCATGCTGCTGGGAAACCCACGGGCAGGGGGTGCGCTGCCAGCAGGCAAAGAGAATCCCGATGACCGGAGAATCCCAGCCAGAAAGAGTGGGACCTGAAAGGGTTAAACATTGAAATGCTCAAGTAAGACAAAATTGATGTAGCAGAAGCAATGGTTATTTCAGGGATAATCACATGTCCCAATCTCTGGCTGTTTTCAGGGGGCTGTTCCATTTCCCCCCCACTATTTCTGTGGGTTATTATAGATTTCGAATAATATTATTAACTAGGATGGTAAATTCATAGTAATTGGGGAAAACAAAGGAAAGAAAGGTCATAATTTTGGATTTAGGTGTAGCGCTGAGTTCTTTAAATTTACAGTGGCTTTATCGTTTTCACAAAAGCAATTAAGAACTACATCGATGAGCTAGATCAATGTTTTATTCAACATTCCTCTTCAGAAATTATATACATTGTAAAATATTTTCTGTGGATCAGTTTTCAGGAAATAAAAAATATTCAGAATAAAAAACTTATTGTTCTCTCTTTACATGGTTAAAATGTCCTCAATTGAAGGGCTTCAGAATATAAAATGCACCAACTTTGTCCTGTCTTCTCCTGAAGGCGGTTCAGCTTTTGCCGATTTACACTTGAATTGCTTTCTGCTGCCTCACCCTTGCAGCCATTTGAATGTGTGGGAAGACGAATGGTGTCAGGTTCCCCATCCTGTTCTGGCTCTGCTCCCCAGTGTTCCTGAGAGGTGCCTTTAGATCGTGGTTAGCAATTTGGACCCTACTTGATTTTCTCTACCTCCCTTCCCTCAGACCCAGTGTCAGCTCAATGGCACTGCCTCAACCACTGCCCTGTTTTTAAAAACATTTTTAAAAATTACTTTATCAGAGTTACAAATCCAGAGCTCAGAGTGTGGACAGGGGCAAACGCCTAATCCAACTCCTTGCCGAAAAAACAATTCAAATTGAATCCAATTCATGGTCCCCACAAGACAGACATACCAGATCCAGGCATTACACCTAACCTCACGCTCATCTTAGCCAAAAGGCCGAGAAGCGATACCACTGCCCTGTTGAGGTTGATTGGTCTCAGGTCAAAGATCTGACCTTGGACCTGCCTGCTCACATATCGCTCAATACGTTGCTGTGTGCTAAATCAATTTATTGATTTTCACACCTCTACTAAACTGCAGTCAAATATTAGGACATTTTAGAAACATTAAGATTTCGTTTTCAGTTTCCTGTAACTGGAATTTGGATAACTGTAACAAGGGTCTTCAACTTCTTGTCGTTCGGGCTCACTGCTGTGATATACGATCCTTGTTCAGTTCATTGAATCCTGGTACTTCATCAACTTGATTTACAAACAACTCACACATTTCCAAATTATCCAATACATATTGAAGGAAGAATATAACATGAGAGGAAGAGGATAGACTTCCATCTTCACTGCCTGAGTGGCAAATGGGAAGAATGGATTGGCCGTCTGTTGTATAGCCTCATCTCTTTGCATTTCCCGAATAGACTGCGAGGTCAGATATTCTGTCAGATTAATGCCCAAGAGATGAAGATACCCCACCACGTCTTGAGATTGATAAATTTACTTTGCATTTTGATGCATTGAGTGACACCTAGGTCAGATAGAGTTTCTGCAGTTTTTTTACTATTGTGTGAAATCAGAGCTAAGAAAATGAAAGGATATCATTGAAGGCAAAGGGAGTGCATTGAAATGTGAAAAGAATGGGGTCAATGAGCTTTTCAATCAGGGCTATGAGGAAGTAGCGGAGTGGGACAATTGGAACATTCTTTCTTAGGCAGGTATAATGAGCCAAATAGCCTCTGTTTGTGGTCTACAAGAAACAGCACATTGTTCAGTAAATGCTTGCAGAAAAAAATGCATCCAATTGTCTGTTTATCACCCCTGTTACAATTAATGTGATCTGGTTCAATTGGCTAATTGAAGTAATAAATTTGGTTTAAGATGATTAATTTTAAACATGCAAACTAGATCTGATTGAAAGTCAGAGCAGGCTTGAAGGGCTGAATTGCTTATTTCTGCTCCTAATTTCTATGTTTCTATGTAGATCGGTGCATCTGTTTGGAAGCACTTCCAATAATGAAATGCATTTTGCCTTGATTGTTTTCCACTATAGTATTAACCCTGCTGAGCTGCCCTAGTTGAACAATGAAAATTAGTTGGGTTTGCAAGGTTCAATTTTTAAAAAAAAATTTAGAGTACCCAATTATTTTTTCCAATTAAGGGGCAATTTAGTATGGCCAATTCACCTAACCGGCACATCTTTTGGGTTGTGGGGGCGAAACCCACGCAGACACGGGGAGAATGTGCAAACTTCACATGGACAGTGACCCAGGGCCGGGATTCGAACCCGGGTCCTCAGCGCCGTAGGCAGCAATGCTAGCCACTGCGCCACCGTGCTGCCCTCAAGGTTCAATTTTAACTGTTTGTGGAGAAAGCTTTCTACTCCTCTCCTGAAGATGGCTAGTGTTCCCCACAAACAGCTCAATGCATCATTCCAACATCAGGCCTGGGTGGCGGGTGTTGGCAGGATGCTTGTTGTGAAGGCAGGGAACCCAAGTCTGCCCTCAATCACTGATCCTCCCCATGTGCTATTCCAGCACTAGCACTGATCAAGAGCAGGGGTCCCAGTGCAAATGTACAGGGTCGCCAGTGAACCCACTGAAAGGACACATACACAATGGGTGTGGTTGATCGCTGATCAACCTGCCATAGAACATAGAACATAGAACATAGAACAGTACAGCACAGAACAGGCCCTTCGGCCCTCAATGTTGTGCCGAGCAATTATCACCCTACTTAAACCCACATACCCGTAACCCAACAATCCCCCCATTAACCTTACACTACGGGCAATTTAGAATGGCCAATCCACCTAACCCACCTTACTTCAATTAAACCGGAGCACCCGGAGGAAACCCACGCACACACGGGGAGGATGTGCAGACTCCACACAGACAGTGACCCAGCCGGGAACCGAACTTATTACCTACTGCAAACACACTTTATAACAATCATACTTGTGCAGATTAGATGCTAGATAAAATTTGAAATATTTAGAATAATTTTTCTAATGAAATGCAGGAACCTCAAATTGAACCTTTATACATACCCCTGACAGGGTTGAAGGGCACAGCCAAGGCAAGGCCTTAGGAATCAGCAATGTGAGCTAGAGATTTTCAGGCTGGGCTTGGGAGGACTGTACCTTGAAGTCTTACAGAAGGGCTTGGAAAAATAAATGGAGCCAATTGATGTTGACCCCGACTCTACGCCTAAATATTTTAGAGAAAGACTGTCCCATATTCCCTGGTGGAGAAGTAGATTTTGAGTTTGGGCACCTGGAAAGTCTAGGTATAATAAGACCCATGCAATTCACAGAGTGGCCAGTGCCTGTCGTTCTTGTCCTCAAACCAGACAAATTAGTCCGCCTCTGGTCAATCGGGTTTCCAAAATGGATAGGTACTCCATGCCTCGAATAGTAGACCCATTTGCCAAACTAGCAGCTGGCCAGGTGTCATTTCCCCAATTACTAAGTTAGATATGGACCATGCCCATCTTTAACTCGAATTAGACGAACCTTCCTGCAAATGTTATGATCACACGCACAAGGGCCGCTATGAGTACACTTGCTTGCCCTTTCGGGGCTCATCAACATGCGGCATACTCCAACGGGTCATGGAGAACATAGTCCAAGAGTAATCTAAAGTAGCAGTGCACTTGGATGCCATTCTGATCACAGGGACTTCAGAACGACAGTACTTGGCAACCTGGAGGAAGTCTTGCAGCGATTTCCGAACGCTGGGATGCATCTAAAATTTAGAGCAGCCAATTATTTTTCTTCTCCAATTAAGGGGCACTTTAGCATGGCCAATCCACCTAACCAGCACATCTTTCGGTTGTGAGGATGGAACCCACGCAGACATGGGGAGAATGTGCAAACTACACAAGGACAGTGACCCAGGGCTGGGATTCGAACCCGGGTCCTCAGTGCCGCAGCCACAGTGCTAACCATTGTGCCACATGCCGCCCCTGGAACATGAATAACTAAGTCACCTCCCACTCCCCACAAGTCCTGCTCTCATGCCAGCATTGGAAGAGGTCAGGATGATCGTGACATTACCAGTGTCTGCAAAGCAAATAAGACTTGGGTGCAAAAGGGTCCAACACTGTCAAAATTGAAGCACATGACCCTGAATGGTGGAGTCCCAGGACAATCCACAGATGACATGAAACCTTATTTGACCAAGAAAGAGGAACTCAGTGTTGGGGACAGTATCATTCTTTGGGGGTCCCGGATAGTTGTCTCCCCACCCAGGGTGGCGCCCGATTCTACTGGAACTACATAATGGCCACACCTGGGATCTCTAAAATGAAAGTTCTGGCCAGGAGCTAGGTCTGGTGGCTCAGTTTTGACTCAGACTTCATGGACTTGGTGATGCAATGTGATTCATGCCAGGAGAATCAGAAACCCCCTCCTTTAGCCTCTCTACACCCATGGGTGTCACGCCATGGGTGCAAGTGTACTTGCACCTTGGGCCTTTTCTGGCTTCTATGGTTTTGATCCTGGTAGACGCACACTCAAAATTTTATTTTATTTTTAAAAATAAATTTAGAGTAGCCAATTATTTTTTACAATTAAGGGGCAATTTAGCGTGGCCAATCCAACTATCCTGCACATCTTTTGGGTTGTGGGGGCGAAACCCACGCAAACACGGGGAGAATGTGCAAACTCCACACAGACAGTGACCCAGAGCCGGGATCGAACCTGGGACCTCGGCACCGTGAGGCAGCAGAACTAATCGCTGCGCCACTGTGCTGTCCTCCGACGCAATGATAGGAGATACACCGCCTGGGCTCCACATCTTCCCACATTATTATCGACAAACTACGACAGAGGTTTTGCATACAAGGCATACCAGAAGTCTTGGTTTCTGACAATGGCACTGCCTTCACCAGCGGGCAGTTCCAGGCCTTCATGCAATCCAATGGCATGAGACATATGGGAACAGCACCTTATCGCCCATCATCAAATGGGCTGGCAGAGTGGGCAGTGCAGTCCTTTTCACAGTAACTTCATTGCAGTGTTAATGTAAGCCTACTTGTGACGATAAAGATAAAGATTATTATTAAAATAAAATTGGCTTGAAAAAGCAACTGGCAGCAGCCATGGAGACCAAATTGGCGCCGTTTCCATTCGGCGAGAGGACCACACCTCATACTGCAAAAAGAATTGTCCCAGTGGAACTGTTAATGGGGACGACAGCTATGCAGAGATTAAGCCTACTATTCCCAAACCTGGCGGGAGGATGGAGTCCCAACAAGAGAAGCAGAAAATAAATGACTCTGTGAGATCTGAAAGAATATTTAAGACAGGCGACCTAATAAATGTGAGGAACTTCGGCGATGGCTCCAGTTTGGTCCCTGGAGTCGGATCGGAGAAAATGGACCAGCATCTTCGTAGCTCCCTGGGCTTGGACGCATGTGTTGTAAGCTGTGACAGCAGCCCTTTTCGTGAATGTAATAAAGGGGTTTGTTATTGGAAGACTGACCTTGATAGTTATTACACTAGAGAACATAAACATAACATAAGAACATATGAACTAGGAGCAGGAGTAGGCCATCTGGCCCCTCGGGCCTGCTCTGCCATTCAATGAGATTGTGCCTGATCTTTTGTGGACTCAGCTCCACTTTCCGGCCCGAACACCATAACCCTTAATCCCTTTATTCTTCAATATCTCTATCTTAAAAACATTTAATGAAGGAGCCTCAACTGTTGCACTGGGCAAGGAATTCCATAGATTCACAACCCTGTGGGTGAAGAAGTTCCTCCTAAACTCAGTCCTAAATCTACTTCCCCTTATTTTGAGGCTATGCCCCTTAGTTCTGCTTTCATCCGCCAGTGGAAACAACCTGCCCGCATCTATCCTATCTATTCCCTTCATAATTTATATGTTTCTATAAAATCCCCCCTCATCCATCTAAATTCCAATGAGTACAGTCCCAGTCTACTCAACCTCTCCTCGCAATCCAACCCCTTCAGCTCTGGGATTAACCTAGTGAATCACCTCTGCACACCCTCCAGCGCCAGTATGTCCTTTCTCAGGTAAGGAGAGCAAAACTGAACACAATACTCCAGGTGCGGCCTCACTAACACCTTATACAATTGCAGCATAACCTTCCTAGTCTTAAATTCCATCCCTCTAGAAATGAAGGACAAAACTCCATTTGCCTTCTTAATCACCTGTTGCACCTGTAAACCAAGTTTTTGCGACTCATGCACAAGCACACCCAGGTCTCTCTGCAGAGCACCATGCTTTCATATTTTATCATTTAAATAATAATCCCTTTTGCTGTTATTCCTACCAAAATGGATAACCTCACATTTGCCAACATTGTATTCCATCTGCCAGACCCTAGCCCATTCACTTAACCTATCCAAATCCCCCTGCAGACTTCCGGTATCCACTGCACTTTTTGCTTTACCACTCATCTTAGTGTCGTCTGCAAACTTGGACACATTGCCCTTGGTCCCCAACTCCAAATCATCTATGTAAATTGTGAACAATTGTGGGCCCAACACTGATCCCTGAGGGACACCACTAGCTACTGATTGCCAACCAGAGAAACACCCAGAGAAATAACGGGCGCACTATTACTCATTCAATAATTCTGAGAAAAAAAATAGAGCATGGGGTGGCACGGTGGCACAGTGGTTAGCATTGCTGCCCCACAGCACCGAGGACCCTATTTCGGTCCCAGCCCCGGGTCACTGCCGTGTGGCATTTGCACATTCTCACCGTGACTGTGTAGGTCTCATCCCCATAACTCAACGATGTGCAGGGGAGGTGAATTGGTCACGCTAAACTTGTCCCTTAATTTGAAATTTATTTTTAAAAAACAGAAAAATGTAGAGCCAGAGGACTGTTCGATAACTAATGTTAACTTACATTTATGAGGGTAAATAGACTAGAACCAAGAAATTAGAGACTCGTCAGTATGACAATGGCAGTCGAAAAAATAATGAAATCCCGACAAATGAGAAAATAGAAATGCATCTAGAAATATATCAATGAAATATATTAATGAACTGGTTAACACAGTTGCTTCACAGCTCCAGGTTCGATTCCCGGCTTGGGTCACTGTCTGTGCAGAGTCTGCATGCTCTCCCCGTGTGTGCGTGGGTTTCCTCCGGGAGCTCCGGTTTCCTCCCACAGTCCAAAGATGTGCAGGTTAGGTGGATTGGCCATGTTAAATTGCCCTCAGTGTCCAGGTTAGGCGGGTTTACTGGGTTACAGGGATGGGTTGGAGGCGTGGGCTTAGGTGGGGTGCCCTTTCCTAGGGCCGGTGCAGACTCGATGGGCCGAATGACCTCCTTCTGCACTGTAAATTCTATGATATCTATGAATAGTCAGCATGGATTTCAAAAGGAAAGTCTTGCTTAACAAACCTCACTGACTTCTTTGAAGAGATTACAGAGTAGACAAAAGGTGGCATGGCGGCACACCATTGTTGTCTCATAGCGCCAGGGACCCGGGTTCAATTATGGCCTTGGGTGACTGTAGGAGTTTGCACGTTCTCCCTGCATCTGCATGGGTTTCCTCCAACAGTCTAAAGATGTGCAGGTTAGGTGGATTGACTGTGCTAAATGTCCCCTTAGTATCCAACGGTTAAGTGGGGGTTACAGGAATAAGGCGGTTGGGTGGGCCGAGCTAGAGTGCTCTTTCAGATGGTCAGCGCAGACTCAATGGGCTGAATGGCCTCCTTCAGTACTGTTGGGATTTGTCGATAAATTCTACGAATGGAGTAGATCCTGGAGTGGGACTGGAATCTGCAGTTTCTGGCTCAGGGGCACATTATCCCTGCGAGCCACAAAGCCTTCTTCAGCATGATATAGTCAGCGAGACATCAAACGGGAAACCTCTTTACCGAACTGGCTGCCAGGGAGAGTGGTTGAACCAAGTCACATCAGTGTATTTAAGGGGTGACTAGGTGATGGAGAAGGCTACAGTGGGGCGAGTTGGATGAGCAAAGATGAGAAGTGAGAGTGCAGTGCAAAAACCAGCATGGACTGGCTGGGCCGAATGGCCAGTTTCTGTACCCTCTATCCTCGTGTGTTCTATGAAGATGTCATCTGACTCCATCACACATTTTGCATATCAGTGAGAGCTTAGCTTGCTGGAAAATGATCAGGAAGCCGCTTCCAGTGATAGATAGGCATTTGATTCCAGTTTGCCCACACCAGCAGCAGACCAGCTGTGAGCAGAATAACCAGCAGCAGCCCAGCTGTGAGCAGTATAACCAGCAGCAGTCCAGCTGTGAGCAGTATAACCAGCAGCAGGCCAGCTGTGAGCAGTATAACCAGCAGCAGCCCAGTTGTGAGCAGTATAACCAGCAGCAGCCCAGCTGAGAGCAGAATAACCAGCAGCAGACCAGCTGTGAGCAGTATAACCAGCAGCAGGCCAGCTGAGAGCAGAATAACCAGCAGCAGCCCAGCTGTGAGCAGTATAACCAGCAGCAGGGCAGCTGAGAGCAGAATAACCAGCAGCAGCCCAGCTGTGAGCAGTATAACCAGCAGCAGCCCAGCTGTGAGCAGTATAACCAGCAGCAGACCAGCTGTGAACAGTATAACCAGCAGCAGTCCAGCTGTGAGCAGTATAATGAGCAGCAGCCCAGCTGTGAGCAGTATAACCAGCAGCAGGCCAGCTAAAAGCAGTATAACCAGCAGCAGCCCAGCTGTGAGCAGTATAACCAGCAGCAGTCCAGCTGTGAGCAGTATAATGAGCAGCAGCCCAGCTGTGAGCAGTATAACCAGCAGCAGACCAGCTGAAAGCAGTATAACCAGCAGCAGACCAGCTGAGAGCAGAATAACCAGCAGCAGACCAGCTGAGAGCAGAATAACCAGCAGCAGACCAGCTAAAAGCAGTATAACCAGCAGCAGGCCAGCTGTGAGCAGTATAACAGCAGCAGGCCAGCTCTGAGCAGTATAACAGCAGCAGACCAGCTAAAAGCAGTATAACCAGCAGCAGCCCAGCTGTGAGCAGTATAACCAGCAGCAGGCCAGCTGTGAGCAGTATAACCAGCAGCAGGCCAGCTGTGAGCAGTATAACCAGCAGCAGGCCAGCTGTGAGCAGTATAACAGCAGCAGGCCAGCTGTGAGCAGTATAACAGCAGCAGGCCAGCTGTGAGCAGTATAACCAGCAGTAGGCAGCTGTGAGCAGTATAACCAGCAGCAGGCCAGCTGTGAGCAGTATAACCAGCAGCAGGCCAGCTGTGAGCAGTATAACAGCAGCAGACCAGCTAAAAGCAGTATAACCAGCAGCAGGCCAGCTGTGAGCAGTATAACCAGCAGCAGGCCAGCTGTGAGCAGTATAACCAGCAGCAGCCCAGCTGTGAGCAGTATAACCAGCAGCAGGGCAGCTGTGAGCAGTATAACCAGCAGCAGCCCAGCTGTGAGCAGTATAACCAGCAGCAGGCCAGCTGTGAGCAGTATAACCAGCAGCAGCCCAGCTGTGAGCAGTATAACCAGCAGCAGGCCAGCTGTGAGCAGTATAACCAGCAGCAGGCCAGCTAAAAGCAGTATAACCAGCAGCAGGCCAGCTAAAAGCAGTATAACCAGCAGCAGGCCAGCTGTGAGCAGTATAACCAGCAGCAGGGCAGCTAAAAGCAGTATAACCAGCAGCAGACCAGCTGTGAGCAGTATAACCAGCAGCAGGCCAGCTAAAAGCAGTATAACCAGCAGCAAACCAGCTGTGAGCAGTATAACTAGCAGCAGGCGAGCTGTGAGCAGTATAACCAGCAGCCGACCAGCTGTGAGCAGTATAACCAGCAGCAGACCAGCTGTGAGCAGTATAACCAGCAGCAGACCAGCTGTGAGCAGTATAACCAGCAGCAGCCCAGCTGTGAGCAGTATAACCAGCAGCAGACCAGCTGTGAGCAGTATAACCAGCAGCATACCAGCTGTGAGCAGTATAACCAGCAGCAGCCCAGCTGTGAGCAGTATAACCAGCAGCAGGCCAGCTAAAAGCAGTATAACCAGCAGCAGCCCAGCTGTGAGCAGTATAACCAGCAGCAGACCAGCTGTGAGCAGTATAACCAGCAGCAGACCAGCTGTGAGCAGTATAACCAGCAGCAGGCCAGCTGTGAGCAGTATAACCAGCAGCAGCCCAGCTGTGAGCAGTATAACCAGCAGCAGGCTAGCTGTGAGCAGTATAACCAGCAGTAGGCAGCTGTGAGCAGAATAACCAGCAGCAGCCCAGCTGTGAGCAGTATAACCAGCAGCAGTCCAGCTGTGAGCAGTATAACCAGC
This sequence comes from Scyliorhinus canicula, assembly GCF_902713615.1. NCBI lineage: Eukaryota > Metazoa > Chordata > Chondrichthyes > Carcharhiniformes > Scyliorhinidae > Scyliorhinus > Scyliorhinus canicula. The sequence goes on from NC_052163.1 coordinate 81,740,777, forward strand.
AGCAGGCCAGCTGTGAGCAGTATAACCAGCAGCAGGCCAACTGTGAGCAGTATAACCAGCAGCAGCCCAGCTGTGAGCAGTATAACCAGCAGCAGGCCAGCTGTGAGAAGTATAACAGCAGCAGACCAGCTAAAAGCAGTATAACCAGCAGCAGGGCAGCTGTGAGCAGTATAACCAGCAGCAGGCCAGCTGTGAGCAGTATAACCAGCAGCAGCCCAGCTGTGAGCAGTATAACCAGCAGCAGGGCAGCTGTGAGCAGTATAACCAGCAGCAGGCCAGCTGTGAGCAGTATAACCAGCAGCAGGCCAGCTGTGAGCAGTATAACCAGCAGCAGGCCAGCTAAAAGCAGTATAACCAGCAGCAGGCCAGCTGTGAGCAGTATAACCAGCAGCAGGCCAGCTGTGAGCAGTATAACCAGCAGTAGGCAGCTGTGAGCAGTATAACCAGCAGCAGGCCAGCTGTGAGCAGTATAACCAGCAGCAGGCCAGCTGTGAGCAGTATAACCAGCAGCAGGCCAGCTGTGAGCAGTATAACCAGCAGCAGCCCAGCTGTGAGCAGTATAACCAGCAGCAGGCCAGCTAAAAGCAGTATAACCAGCAGCAGCCCAGCTGTGAGCAGTATAACCAGCAGCAGGCCAGCTAAAAGCAGTATAACCAGCAGCAGGCCAGCTAAAAGCAGTATAACCAGCAGCAGGCCAGCTGTGAGCAGTATAACCAGCAGCAGGGCAGCTAAAAGCAGTATAACCAGCAGCAGACCAGCTGTGAGCAGTATAACCAGCAGCAGGCCAGCTGTGAGCAGTATAACCAACAGCAGGCCAGCTGTGAGCAGTATAACCAGCAGCAGGCCAGCTAAAAGCAGTATAACCAGCAGCATCCCAGCTGTGAGCAGTATAACCAGCAGTAGGCAGCTGTGAGCAGTATAACCAGCAGCAGGCTAGCTGTGAGCAGTATAACCAGCAGTAGGCAGATGTGAGCAGTATAACCAGCAGTAGGCAGCTGTGAGCAGTATAACCAGCAGCAGGCCAGCTAAAAGCAGTATAACCAGCAGCAGGCCAGCTGTGAGCAGTATAACCAGCAGCAGGCCAGCTAAAAGCAGTATAACCAGCAGCAGGCCAGCTGTGAGCAGTATAACCAGCAGCAGGCCAGCTAAAAGCAGTATAACCAGCAGCAGGCCAGCTGTGAGCAGTATAACCAGCAGCATACCAGCTGTGAGCAGTATAACCAGCAGCAGGCCAGCTGTGAGCAGTATAACCAGCAGCAGGCCAGCTGTGAGCAGTATAACCAGCAGCATACCAGCTGTGAGCAGTATAACCAGCAGCAGGCCAGCTGTGAGCAGTATAACCAGCAGCAGGCCAGCTGTGAGCAGTATAACCAGCAGCAGGCCAGCTGTGAGCAGTATAACCAGCAGCATACCAGCTGTGAGCAGTATAACCAGCAGCAGGCCAGCTGTGAGCAGTATAACCAGCAGCAGGCCAGCTGTGAGCAGTATAACCAGCAGCAGGCCAGCTGTGAGCAGTATAACCAGCAGCAGGCCAGCTGTGAGCAGTATAACCAGCAGCAGGCCAGCTGTGAGCAGTATAACCAGCAGCAGCCCAGCTGTGAGCAGTATAACCAGCAGCAGGCTAGCTGTGAGCAGTATAACCAGCAGTAGGCAGCTGTGAGCAGAATAACCAGCAGCAGCCCAGCTGTGAGCAGTATAACCAGCAGCAGTCCAGCTGTGAGCAGAATAACCAGCAGCAGGCCAACTGTGAGCAGTATAACCAGCAGCAGCCCAGCTGTGAGCAGTATAACCAGCAGCAGGCCAGCTGTGAGCAGTATAACCAGCAGCAGGCCAGCTGTGAGCAGTATAACCAGCAGCAGGGCAGCTAAAAGCAGTATAACCAGCAGCAGGCCAGCTGTGAGCAGTATAACAGCAGCAGGCCAGCTAAAAGCAGTATAACCAGCAGCAGGCCAGCTGTGAGCAGTATAACCAGCAGCAGGCCAGCTGTGAGCAGTATAACCAGCAGCAGGCCAGCTGTGAGCAGTATAACCAGCAGCAGGCCAGCTGTGAGCAGTATAACCAGCAGTAGGCAGCTGTGAGCAGTATAACCAGCAGCAGGCCAGCTGTGAGCAGTATAACCAGCAGCAGGCCAGCTGTGAGCAGTATAACCAGCAGCAGCTCAGCTGTGAGCAGTATAACCAGCAGCAGGCCAGCTGTGAGCAGTATAACCAGCAGTAGGCCAGCTCTGAGCAGTATAACAGCAGCAGACCAGCTAAAAGCAGTATAACCAGCAGCAGGCCAGCTGTGAGCAGTATAACCAGCAGCAGGCCAGCTGTGAGCAGTATAACCAGCAGCAGGCCAGCTCTGAGCAGTATAACAGC